>NC_134688.1:354888944-355201444 GCF_050947455.1 Rhinoderma darwinii
TGGCAGGGAATTCCGCTACAGGAGAAGTGAGTGACTACACAGTCCATATATGGACACAGTGACGTCACTCACTTCAGAAGCGGAATCCCCGACCCTGTGGCCGGGGATTCCTCTCCAGGAGAAGTCAGTGACTAAACTGTCCATATATGGACAGTGAAGTCAGTGACTTCTCCTGGAAGGGGGGGGTGATCGGTGCAACCTACAGGGGGCTGTGTGGCATTACCTACAGGGTACTTGGTGGCATCACCTACAGGGGACTTGGTGGCATTACATACAAGGGGCAGGGTGGCATTACCTACAGGGGACTTCGTGGCATTTATTAAAGGGAGCTGGGTGGCATTACCTACAGGGGGCTGGGTGGCATTACCTACAGGGGACTTGGTGGCATTACCTACAGGGGACTTGGTGGCATTACCTACAGGGAGCTGGGTGGCATTACCTACAGGGAGCTGGGTGGCATTACCTACAAGGGGCAGGGTGGCATTATCTACAGGGGACTTGGTGGCATTACCTACAGGGGACTT
The DNA here is from genome assembly GCF_050947455.1 of Rhinoderma darwinii. NCBI lineage: Eukaryota > Metazoa > Chordata > Amphibia > Anura > Rhinodermatidae > Rhinoderma > Rhinoderma darwinii. Next base: position 354,889,469 of record NC_134688.1, read on the forward strand.
GGTGGCATTACATACAGGGAGCTGTGTGGCATTACCTACAAGGGGCAGGGTGGCATTACCTACAGGGGGCTGGGTGGCATTACATGCAGGGGGCTGGGTGGCATTACCTGCAAGGGGCTGGGTGGCATTACATGCAGGGGGCTGGGTGCATTACCTACAGGAGGCAGGGTGGCATCGCCTGGAGGGGGCTGGGTGGAATTACCAACAGGGGGCAGGGTGGCATTACCTACAGGGGACTTGGTGGCATTACCTACAGGGAACTTGGTGGCATTACATACAGGGAGCTGGGTGGTATTACCTACAAGGGGCAGGGTGGCATTACCTACAGGGGGCTGGGTGGCATTACCTGCAGGGGGCTGGGTGGCATTACCTGCAAGGGGCTGGGTGGCATTACATGCAGGGGGCTGGGTGCCATTACCTGAAGGGGGCTGGGTGGCATTACATGCAGGAGGCTGGGTGGCATTACATGCAGGGGGCTGGGTGGCATTACATGCAGGGGGCTGGGTGGCATTACATGCAGGGGGCTGGGTGGCATTACATGCAGGGGGCTGGGTGGCATTACCTACAGGGGGCTGTGTGTGGCAACAAATTTAAATGATATTCATCCGATTTTAAAACGGACAGGGAAAAAAACGGATGCAAAACGGGTCAAAATCGGCCGTTAAAAACGGCAACACGGCCCGGGACGGAATCGGAATCGGAACGGATGCAAAACGGATGCAAACCGGCCGGGAAAACGGCCGATTTTATCGGCCGACACTCGGACCCTGTCGTGTGAATGAAGCCTTATTCACACGACAGGGTTTTAAAATCGGATGAATTTCATTTGTACATTTTTGCCACACACTTCCCTCTGTAGATGCCACACTCTGCCCTCTGTAGATACTGCCACAGCCCCCTGTAGGTAGTGCCATACAGCCGACTGTAGGTAATGCCACACAGCTCCCTGTAGGAAATGCCACACAGCCCCTGTAGGTAATGCCACACAGCCCCCTGTAGGTAATGCCACACAGCCCCCTGTAGGTAATGCCACACAGCCCCCTGTAGGTAATGCCACACAGCCCCCTGTAGGTAATGCCACACAGCCCCCGTAGGTAATGCCACACAGGCCCCTGCCGGTAGTTCTACACAGCACCCCCGATAGATGGAACCTCTGTAGATAATGCCACACAGCCCCCTGTACATAATGCCACACAGCCCCCTTTAAGTAATGCCACACAGCCCCCTGTAGGTAATGCCACACAGCCCCCTGTAGGTAGTGCCACTCAGCCCCCTGTAGGTAGTGGCACCCAGCCCCCTGTAGGTAGTGGCACACAGCCCCCCTGTAGGTAGTGGCACACAGCCCCCTGTAGGTAGTGGCACACAGCCCCCTGTAGGTAGTGGCACACAGCCCCCTGTAGGTAATGCCACACAGCCCCCTGTAGGTAATGCCACACAGCCCCCTGTAGGTAATGCCACACAGCCCCCCCATAGGTAATGCCACACAGGCCCCTGCAGGTAGTTCTACACAGCACCCCCCCCATAGATGGCACCCTCTGTAGATAATGCCACACAGCCCCCTGTACATAATGCCACACAGCCCCCTTTAAGTAATGCCACACAGCCCCCTGTAGGTAATGCCACACAGCCCCAAAGCCCCCTGTAGGTAATGCCACACAGCCCCCTGTAATGCCACACAGCCCCTTGTAGGTGGTGGCACACAGCCCCCTGTAGATAGTGGCACACAGCCCCCTGTAGGTAATGCCACACAGCCCCCTGCATGTAGTTCTACACAGAACCCCCCCCCCCCCCCCATAGATGGCATCCCCCCCTACCTGCCTGTAGATAGCACCACCGTTCCAGGAGTAGTCCCTGACTTCAATGTCCATATATGAAGACCGTGAAGTCAGGGACTTCTCCTGGAACGGTGGCGCTATCTACAGATAGAACTACCTGCAGGGGGCTGTGTGGCGTTACGTACAGGGGGCTGTGTGGCACTACCTACAGGGGGTTGTGTGCCACTACCTACAGGGGGCTGTGTGCCATTACCTACAGGGGGCTGTGTGCCATTACCCAAAACGTCCGATTTTATCGGCCGACACTCAGACCTTGTCGTGTGAATAAGGCCTTAGCCCGACCTGGGAACCACAGCTTTATATATTGCCATGTATAGGCAGGGCCGCCATCAGGGCAGTACTACTAGTACTCCCGTCAGGGGCCCGGCCACATGGACGAAGAAAAGGGCCCGCTGGGCTGTGGTCGCCCCCCCTCGCAAGGCTCACAGGACACCCCTCGCAACGCTTGCGTCCCGCCCCTAGCAACGCTCGCAGCACCCCCTGCATACCTGTTGTAGCTTCACGTACTGGACGGGGAAGATGTAGCATGTGCAGAAGCTCCGTGTGGAGATCCCGCCCCCCCTGCTCCTCTACACTGCCGACCGGACCTGCAGGTTGGTGAGTGTTTTCCCCTATAAATCCTGCTTCCCATTCCCCCTGACCCCATTTGTAGTATGTTAAAATGTTTTTTGGTATTTTTTCGTTTTCCTAGCGTTATTTTTGCCGCGATTTTTGTAATCGGCGCAAAAATAGCACAGTTTTGGCGTGATTATATAAAATTGTATAAAAAATGGATACAAAAGATGTAAAAATAGTGCTGTTAGGCTATATTCTCACAGTGCGGTCAAATCAAGTTTTTGCCGCGATTTTGCAAAAATTGTGGCAAAAAAATGGGATTTGACCGCACTGTGTAACTAGACTAAGGCCTTATTCAGACGGCCGTGTTCGGTCCGTGACATACGGAGCGTGTATCGGGTGTATTTCCCAGGCTGACCACAATTCATGGAGCCGGACTCCTAGCATCACAGTTAACAATGCTGCTAGGAGTCCCTGCCTCTCCTCGGGAATACTGTCCCATACTGTAATGATGCTTTCAGTATGGGACCAGGGACAGTGTTTCCACGGGGAGGCAGAGACTCTTATGAGTATAGATAACTGTGATGCTAGAAACCCGGCTCCCTGAACTGTGGTCATTCGGGGAAATATGGTCGATACACGGTCCGTATATCACAAACCGAACGTGGACGTCTGAATATGGCCACTTACTTGTCTCCTATTTTTGGTGTGGATTGCGCTCTGAAAATTCGCTACAAATTACAACATAAGGCGATATTCAGACCAACGTGTGTGAAATCAGCCGTGAAGAACGGCCGTTTTTTGGGGCTGATTTGCACCCGTTTTCACAGATCCCTCATAGACTTGAGTCTATTGAGGGATCCATGAAAACGCACAAAAATAGGACAAGTCCTATGTTTTTACAGGCCCTTCACACGGTCCGTTAAAACAACGACCATGTGAATAACCCCATAGAAATACATGCAGCCGTGTGACGGCCATTAAAAAAAACGTCCTTCACACGGACGATTAACACGTTAGTCTGAATAAGCCCTAACTCATGTGAATGGGGTTTGTCAAAACCTCATGCACGTGCAGCATTTCACCCCACAAATAAAAAAAATTCAGCTTCCCAGTACATTATGCGGTACAATAAATGGTGCCATGAAAAACGACAACTTGCACCGCAAAAAACAAGCCCTCAAATAAAAAAAATTATAGCTTTTGGAAGGTGGAGAGGAAAAAACAAAAGTTAAAATCCGAAAAATGGCTGAGGAGGGAAGGGGTTAAATCAGCTGCATGCCTATTAGGATATGTTCACACGCTTTGCAAAAACAGTCTGAAAATACGGAGCTGTTTTCGAGGGAAAATAGCTCCTGATTTTCAGAAGTTTTTTAAGCAAACTCGTGTTTTTTACGGCCGTTTTTGGAACTGTTTTTCTATAGTCAATGAAAAACGGCTCCAGAAACGTCTGAAGAAGTGACCTGCACTTCTTTTTTGCGGCCGTTTTTTTACGCGGCCGTTTTTCAAAATGGCCATGTTAAACAAACGTCCCGTCGGAACACAATGCCGTTTTTCTCATTGAAATCAATGGGCAGATGTTTGGAGGCGTTCTGATTCTGATGTTTCGGACGTTTACGGCCAGAAAAACGGCCGAAAATAAGCCGTGTGAACATACCCTAATGTTGCAGAATTGTAACGTATTTCATCCTTTATGAAAAGGGTTAATTTGCTGTAAATCCCCAGCCAATTCTGTAACGCACACATTGAGGAATTTGGTGCACAAAATCTGCATCAAAACCGCAGGTAAAATCTGCACAATAGTGTGTTTTTTGATACGTTTTTAGGTGCAGTTTTTAATTTTTGATGCGGAAATAGGTGCAGGTTTTATGCTGCAGATTTTTTTATTTTTTTTAAACTAGTCAGAAGCAAGCGGAAACGCAAGATAAATTTACATGTATCATATTTTCAAATACAATTTTTGTGCAGAAAATGCGACATGTAGATGAGATTTCTTGATCTCATTTACTTTGCTGGTACTGTATTACACTGCGGATTTGCCGCACAAAAATACTCGCGACAAATTTGCACGTAATAAGTATCGTGTGTATTTGGCCTAACAGAGGTTTTTTTTTTTTAACTAAGGCCCCGCTCACACATGTTGGATTTGATACGGATTCCGATGACATGCCGATGGTTCTGCATCCCATGCATATGAGATTTCCGCAACGCAGTTCACATGCTGTGAAAAATTTTCCACGTGTATTTTTGTCCGCACCATGAAAAGACATCCACCACAGCAATAAGCAGCGTGCGACTTATATTACATGGAAAACCCGAGGATGAGCAACTTTGAATGACAATGGGACTTAGGGCAGATTCACACGAACGTTGCGTTTTTTGCGCGCGCAAACAACGCGGCGTTTTGCGAGCGCAAAAAACATTTGACAGCTGCGTGTGTCATGCGTGTCTGATGCGCGGCTGCGTGATTTTCGCGCAGCCGGCATCATAGAGATGAGGCTTGTCGACGCCCGTCACTGTCCAAGGTGCTGAAAGAGCTAAATCTTTCAGCACCCTCGACAGTGAATGCCGAACACAACAGCGAAAAACCTGTAAAAAAAAAAAGATAAAGTTCCTACTTACCGAGAACTTCCCGGCCGTTGCCTTGGTGACGCGTCCTTGGTGACGTGCCTCTCTTGACATCGGGCCCCACCTCCCTGGATGACGCGGCAGTCCAAGTGACCGCTGCAGCCTGTGATTGGCTGCAGCCTGTGCTTGGCCTGTGATTGGCTGGAGCTGTCACTTAAACTGAAGTGTCATCCCGGGAGGTCAGACTGCAGGAAGGAGACAGGAGTAATCGGTAAGTTAGAACTTCGTTTTTTTTTTACAGGTTCATGTATTTTGGGATCGCAAGTCACTGTCCATGGTGCTGAAACAGTTTAACTCTTTCAGCACCATGCACAGTGAATGTCTCCCGACGTCGCGGACCGGAAATTTTTTTGCCGGGTTCGGCCAAAACGAGTTTGGCCGAACCCGGTGAAGTTAGCTTCGGTTGTCGGGGTTCGCTCCTCGCAAAGACACTCCGTTTGGATGCTTGGAAACAGAAAAGCACGTGGTGCTTTTCTGTTTCCATTCATCCTTTTGACAGCTCGTGCGCTGTTTCAGTCGGTTCGCACGGAAGTGCTTCCGTGCGACCTGCCTGGTTTTCACGCACCCATTGACTTCAATGGGTGCGTGATGCGTGAAATACGCAGAGTTATTGAACCTGTCGCGTATTTTGCGCAGCGAACAAACGCTGCGCAAAATACACGGACTGTGTGTACTGCCCCATAGACTTCTATAGGGCATTGCGTGCTGCGCGAAAACCACGCGGCCTACACGCTGCCAAATCACGCTCGTGTGAATCCCCCCTTAGGCCTTGTTCACACAGTATTTTGCAGGCAGAAAAATCTGCCTTGAAATTCCTTCAGGCTTTCTCTGCCTCCCATTGATGTCAATGGGAGGTCAGAGACGTAAATGCCTGAAGAAAGGTCATGTCACTTCTTTTTCACGCAAGTTATTTCCGCTCGCGGGAAAAAAAATGCCTTCGCTTCCCATTGAAATCAATAGTAGGCGATTTCGGACGTTTTTTGCCGCAGTTTCCAAAGCGGTTTCCGCTTAAAAAAATGTGGCAAAAACCTCTGTGTGAACAGGGCCTTATTCTTTTGCGGATCTGCTACACGCTTGTAGCATCTGCGCCAGGAATCAAAGGGAAAGCCTCAGATTTTTGATATGGAAATACACATTGAACTTTATTGGCAACGTAAGAACATCCTCACATCCTCCTTACATCCTCACAAGCGCTTCCCCCTCCCTTCCCCCTTCACATCTTGTTGTTACCCTTAAGTTTATCGTGTACGTCAGGAAATCTCCTAACGTACACTATAAACAACGTGGACGATAATTCACAGGGCTCCATTATGTCCTTTTAGCCTACGTCGGGCAGGTAGACGTCGGTTTACCTTATTTTTGAAGCATGGAATAGCGTAGTAGACTTTGTTATTCCGGAGTCCCCAGGCAGCATCACAAGTGCTCTACCCGTGGGCTTTGTCCCTGGAAAAGCTCTTGACATCACTGTCCATATATGTAAAGTGACGTCAGGGGATTCTCCAGGGCCGGAATCCCTGGCCAGAGCGTTGTCGACGCTCCGGCCTTGTACCCAGGCTTTGCAATGCTTCGGACGTCACTTTACGTATATGGACATCAGGAACAGCGCCAGAGTCTCTGGGCAGAGCACTAGTGGAAGGCTCCAGCCCTGTTCATGGACAGTGACTTCAGCAGTTTCCCCTTGGCCATTCCCCGGGCGACGTATGCCACTATATGCCATGTCGGATACGTTTTGGCTAAATAGATCAAAATCCCGAGCATTAACCGGTCACTGCCGGCTCCATGGTTTCCTTCACTGTAATTGACATCAGCACCAATATCAATTAATGCGTATAATGTACAATCGTGAGTGCCAAAATTTCCGCTGTCCACCCCCGGTAATGGAGGGGGGGGGGGAGGCCTAGACATCTTGGCTGTATGGGGCTCAGAAATTCCTGATGGCGGCCCTGTTTATAGGACATAAGAGAAGTGGGACGGGTTAAACACAGTTATGATTTTTGCAGATATGGAGATATGTCCACATGCTGAAACAGTATGTAGGAAATGTATTGCAGTGGAAAGATGTGTATTCTGCCTGAGGTCTGGAGGCTCATGGGGCAACTGTGGCTGGCAATTATATGGGATACTGTAGCTGGCAAATAGGGGGGGCTGTGGCTTTACTTCTATGGGGGCACCTGAGAGGGACAATTATGGGGAAATCTGTGGCCGCACATTAGAACATATCTGTGTATCCTTTGAGCACACAATTGATTTTTTTCAATGGTATTAAATAGATTACCCTGCTATGATATTAGACACTGCAAAAAATAAAATGAAAATTCTTCCTTTTTTTTTATTTATGTGGTGCAGACCTACACTAATATAGTATAGATTTGCATATAACAGTGTTTTATCCATCTGAAATTAAAAAAAATAAAAATAAATCTCGCGAAAAAAGAAAAAGATAGGGAAATATTAAAAAGATACTGGGCGCATATAAAAAATACATCCCTTTTTTTTTACTGTATGTTATCAAAAAAAGTACCGTATATGGCCTAGGCATGGTGTAAAAAGAGCCTTCATTGGTACAAAGGAGCTGTCATTTGTCACTGTAACCCCTCCCTCCGGTGATAAGGTGATTCTACTAACCAACTCTAGCCTGTACAGGTGAAAACTGAGCTACCTAATACAGGAACTTTGTTTATTGTAAGGGCATGTTCACACGACCTATTTTCAGACGTAATTCAGGCGTTTTACGCCAAGAATTATGCCTGAAAAGACGGCTCCATTACGTCTGCAAACATCTGCCCATTGCTTGCAATGGATTTTACGATGTTCTGTTCAGACTAGGTGTAATTTTACGCGTCGCTGTCAAAAGACGGCACGTAAAAATATGCCCGCGTCAAAGAAGTGCAGGACACTTCTTGGGACGTCTTTGGAGCCGTTTTTCATGGACTCCAATGAAAAACAGCTCCAATTACGTCCTTAAAAGACGCCGCGAAAAACGCGAACAGCTCCGTAATTTCAGACGTATTTTGCGTTTGCATGTGAACATACCCTTAGTGCTCTAGTGGCCAGAGTGAAAACTACAATATTTAATTTTTTTGTATATAGATAGGAGGCATGGAAAATAAAAATCAGCAAAAATAAGCTTTCCTAAAAACATGGTTTACAAAATGTGCGATTTTCCGATGATACTTTTTTTTTTTTGCCGCCCCAGCCATTTCTATTTTTTTTTGATTCAGCGCTTCCAACAGCCTCATAGCCTTTTAATGTGACCCGGAGCATGTACGGCTTCAGCTCCATTCCAACTCCTCCAAGCCGCCGTCTTGCGGCTTGGGGAAACCGGGGTCCACCGTTTAGGCAATCATTGGGGGCCCAGATGTGGGACCTCCACCGATCTAGCATGTTTCGCCGATCCAGTGGACAGGTGAAAAATGCTAAAAGCTGGAATACAATATAAAGTACTAGGAAACTGGGAAAAAACTATTTGTTAAAAGAAATTATTAAAAAGCGTGGCCATATTCGGAGACTCGTAACATTTTTATTTTTCCATCTATGTAGCGGTGTGTGAGGGCTTGTTTTTTGCAGACTGAGCATTAGTTTGTATTGGTACCATTTTAGGGTATCTGTGGGTTTTTTTTAACAATTTTTATTCCATTTTTTAGGGTAAGCGTTGTGACCAAAAAACAGCAATTCTGATTTTGGTTTTCCTACGCCATTTATCCAAGATATTTTAATAGTTTTGACTTTTACGGACACAGTGATACCAAATTGTGTTTTAATTTTTTACATTACTTTAAGGAAAAAGTGGGATTAATTTTTTTAAACTTTTAATCTTTTTTTTTCATTATTAAAAAAAACCAAAAAGAACGTTTGTCCCCCTACAGGATTTGATCAAGCGATTGTTTGAATGCTGGAGCAATACCTATGCATGGCAGTGTATTGTGCGATTTACCATCTTCTATTAATGCTGAAGTCAGGTGACCGTAGTATAAAACAACGACCGACTCACAGACGCATGTATTTCAATGGGCCGGTTAGCACGATCGTTGTTTCAACGGACCGTGCGAAGGGTCCCTTGAAAGATAGGATGTGTTCTATTTTCTTCCGTTTGCACCGCAAGTCAATTTGTGTGCGGAATCTCCGCATATCACGTTCGCAGCATGTGGATGAGATTTTTTGAAATCTTATCCAGTCCTCTGCCACTGAATTATGGCTTGTCCACACACAATGGAAAGTCCGTTGAAAGTCAAAGGGTTTCCGCTGCGGCAAAAAGGAACCATTTCCTGCGGTTTTTGCAGCAGAAAATGGTGTGTAAATTGCTGTGTTTTCCCAATGTTCGGAGATAGAGACATCTCCTATGAAAAACGCAACAATTCTGGCCACTTTCCATAGCAGGAATTGACATGCTGCGGTCCAAAAATTACGCACCACAGGTCAATTTCACGAAGCATGTGGATGAGATTTGTTAAATCTCATCCACTTTGCTGCCACTGTATTCTGCTGCCTTTTTTCCGGCCTGAAAAAACGCGGCAATTCCGGAGCATGTGGACGAGCCCTTATGCTGCGAATTTTCCACAAGAAAACACTCTGCGGAAAATCCGCAATATTTACGCCACGTGTGGACTAGCCCATCCAATAAACTTTGGAACGCCCATAAATAAAAACTCAAATGATAAACAGGGTAAGTAAGAACCATTATTTATTATGCCAAGGCAATACCTGGAAAAATTTGATGTTTATTAAATCTCTAGAACAGACTGTCTTTATAAGATCAAAATATAAAAATAACTATACAATATTTAGAATTTAAAACATTTTTTTTTTTTTTAAAGTGAGTCACCACTGAAATTTATGATGAAAAACGGAAAATTTGATTAGAACTACAGCCGGAAATGGCATGGCTCACTGCTGCCTGCTGCTTTTTCCTTCTCTGCTGACAGTATGGTGTCAATCCAGCTTTGTACCAAACAGTTGTCATGTCTGACAGTATGCATACCTCCCAACAGTCCCATTTTTTGCGGGACTGCACCACGAAAGAGACAAGAAAGAGATGGGGTTTGTGAAGATTTGCATAAAAAGTTTTTTTCTATGCAGTTTTGGGGCTTTCCTGGGTAAAACCAGGGCGGGGCTTAAATGTGCCACGATATGGAATTCAAAAAGTTAAAGTAGGTTTGTAGTCTAGTCGCTAGGGATACATTGCCTAACAACCAGTCTTTTCAATGAGGTTGTTTGACTTATGGAAGTGCTGCAGAACTCTCAGAATTTCCAACTAACTGAAGAAAGGGAAAAGGCACGGAGGCTTGGCAGGATTTAAACCATGGCTTTCTCCATCTCAGGGCCTGTTCACATCAGCGTCAGGGTTCCATCCGTTGGTTCCGTCAGACCTTTCAGTCAGGGGAACCCATGAACGGAAACCATAGCTTTCTGTTTGCATTTCCATTGATTCCAATGGTTATGCTTCCGTTGCAAATGGTTTCCGTTTGCCTCCGTTCCATAAGGTTTCTGTTTTTATGGAGAAATCAACAGCACAGTTGACTATGCTATTGATTTCCGTAAGGTTTCCATTTTTTTTGCGGAATAAATAGCGTAGTCAACTGCGCAATTGATTTCGCCAAAATGACGGGAACCTTACGGAACGGAGGCAAACGGAAACCATTTGCAGCAGAAGCATTACCATTGAAATCAAAGGTAACGCAAATGGAAAGCTATGGTTTCCGTTCATGGGTTCCCCTGACGAAAAGGTCTGACGGAACCCACAAACTAAACCCTGACACGGATGTGAACAGGCCCTCAGTGCTGCGTGGATCATATTTATGAAAAATAAATGTATAATGGAGAATCCCTTTAAAAAGAGTTTGCTTTCCACAGGTCACAGCAATTACCAGCTTGGATTTGCCGCAACGTATGGTAAAGGCAAGGACAATGAGCATATAAAAAAGGAGCACGTAACACAAAGCAGTCGTACTTGGATTTTCGGTCAATGTGTCACCAGCAGAATACAATTATATTTCAGTTTCCATTACAGACCAATGCAACCTACTAAAACCATTGTAAAAGAATTACTATTTGTCGCCCATCCTGCTACTAAATCGGAGCTTGACCTGAAAGACATCATATAAGATATGTGATATAATATTGAGTTTCTGTACAATTTAGAAGAACAGAAATATACCAATTAGAAAAGAACACATCTCTGAATATAGTATTTTATGCAGAGTATTGAGGCTGTATGAGATTAGAGAAAAGGGTTTGCTTTTTTTCCCCAGAAACAGCGCCACTCTTGTTTGCAGGCTATGTCAGGTATTGCAGCTCAGCCTTATTTAAGTGAATGGAGCTGCAGTACCAGAAACAGCCCATGGACAGGAGTGGTGCTGTTTCATACCCCTCTTTCTACAGCCTCTTTGAACACTTTCCAGTTAATCGGCTAGTATGGCTTCACAGCACTCACCATAGAGGTTGCAATTAAATTCTCTGCACATACAGCAACTCAAGATGTAAATGAAAACTAGTTTTATCCCACAACAATAAATCTGTATTCAAATAATTACCGAGACTTTATATAAAATAGATTAGGAAGATCGTTTCTCTCCAAAGAGCCATGGCAATTTTCATAGTAATTTTAATGGAGCCATAAGACATTATATATATTATACACACACATATTCCTGCTGCATTATAGCAGAACACTATACACAGTAGTGTAAACCAGAATTGAAAAGTAGAAGTGCCACCCTGTAAAAAGAGTATATTATTACAGGGGTATTTCAAAGATAGACAATCAATGTCTGATATTTAGGGGTCCCAGGGATATGCTTTCAATGCATATAATTGAAATATTCTTTAAGAAAATACAATTAAAAGGGATGATCGAGTTATAATTTTTAAAAATAAATTTATAGAATAGGAAATCATACAGATTTCTTATATACATGTATTTAAAATACTGCTCACATACCTTTCTTATATCAGTGCAGTTGTCGGTCTAAAAAAGAAAACGGCATAGCCCACAGATTGGTCCATTAAAAAAAAACACCATATGATAACTGAATGGACAGTCATGTGACCCCCATCATGTGACCACTGGCATTCAGGTAACGCTGTCCAGGTATATAAACAGGTTAATAATAAGTTATTGGGGAGTAGAAGTTCTAAAAGTATTTCTTCCTACAGCAACATCTCATCATCATGTCTGTCAGAGTCTGTGAGGAGCAGCTCTTACATTCTTCTCCGTCTCATCTGGTGGTTTTTTTAAGATTGAACTTTATTAACAACATCCCATAGAGACAGGTGGCCATTTTATAAATCATCTAGAGACAGTAAATAGTAGCACCTTAAAGCAGTGGTTTATAATTTTTCCACCATTAGTCCATGCATGTGTCCTCTATATTGCCCCAACAGATGTATGTCATGTAACCCTGTTGCTAACTGAATGTTAGGTGTCACATGATAGGTGTGTGGAGGGGGGAGGGTCACATGACTGTTGCCACGTTTAGTCATATTCAGTTAGGCCTCATGCACACGACCATGTTCGGTCCGTGATATACGGACCACATGTCGGCTGCATTTCCCGGACCGAACACTGTTCAGGGAGCCGGGCATCATATTTATGTATGAAGCTAGGTGTCCCTGCCTCCCCACGGGACTACTGTCCCCTACTAAAACCATGTTTCAGTATGGGACAGTAACCCCTGCGGGGAGGCAGGGATACCTAGCTTCATACATAACTATGATGCTAGGAGCCCGGCTCCCTGAACGGTGTTCGGTCCGGGAAATGCGGCTAGCATGCGGTCCATATATTACAGTAAAAATAGTCTATAATTGAGGACCGCAATTACGGACCCATTCACTTCTATAGTCTTTATTTATAGTTCTTTATTTACGGGAAGCTGTCCAGGCCGTAGAAGTGTACCGCAAAAGATAGGACATGTCCTATCTTTTGCTTTTTAGGGACCGTGCTGCCATACTTTGTACAGGCGCACGGGCCGAAAATACGGGTGGCTGTCTGCGGCCTTAGCCTGTGGATGCATTACACAGGACTAATCTGTGGGCTATACCATTCTACTGTGACAGGGGCCTGATGCACTATAAGAAAAGGTATGTGAGCAGAATTTCTAATACATGTCTGTTAGAAGACGGTATGACTTCATATCCTACAAATAAATAACTCGACAACCCTCATCAAATAATATATTTTCTTTTACCCCTGCTCCCAACAGGGGGCAATCCGCTGTATTACTGAAACAGCTACATTTTCACTGCTGGCACAGTAAACCATTTACTCCTATGGTAGTGGCTAAATATGTTCTAAAGAGGGGGCCCATGGCAGATGTGATCATTCTTCTATAGTAGACACGTCGAGGCCCGGATATTGTGATAACAGAGCACAAGTGACTAATATTGAGCCGCCCATGAAGCTAGTAAAAATATTTTAGGTAGTGTTACTTGCAAAAAAAACCGCTATCAATTTCCAGGAACTTTAAATTCCACATTCGGAACTAGAAGTGTCTCCCACATTGGAGACATCCTCTATGAACGACAGCAGCGAGTGGTGTGTGGATGGGGCTGTTGAGGACACTATGTACACAAAAGACTCTCTTCCAAAACAAACTTTAAGCAAGGATGGGAACCCACAATCTGAAACAACCTCTAAGTGCAGTCTACCCAGTAGCCCTGTTAAACGAGTGCCAACATTTTTCAAGAATGGCATGGTGTATCGTGGGCACTATCTAACATTGATATTTTGTTTACATTTTATTAATGATAAATTACCTTTGTTTCATCACCTCAAGACACGTTAGAGAAAAACTTATTTGTAAAATGATAAGTGCCAACATAGTACTTTTATATTGTCAACTTCTGTATTAAAGCTATTCTGCAGGTGGCACGGCTGCCATGCTCACAAAACAGAATGAAAAAGCATTACTCGTAACAGAGGTGCCGATGAAAGATCTATCCAAACTTACCTATGCATAAAATATCTACATATATATAGAACTTTGCCTGCATGGACTTCAGGAAAAACTCAATATTTAAACTGAATACACTGGAAATGACCTATTTCAGGCTGCGAATAATATAAGACACCCATTGGAAGACTGTTGATTTTCTAAAGAGATGGAAATCTCAACCAAAACACAGTGAGACCCAAAGGGTACACAGTACCTATGCAATATTAAGTCTGTTGTTCACTTTGCTCTATGCAGAAGTGGCACAGAATCTTATCTGCCATTAATAGAACTGTACAGAAACGTATTATGTAGAGAGCGGAGCCCCAGGCAACATTCACCGATATATAGACGATGGTTTATCAAGTGTTTGTATCAAACAAATGAACAGCTGTTGTAGTGATGTCATTGTCAGCTAGTAGACGTGTTCTAGAATTATACATAAATATCTGATGTACAACATTACGAAGAGTTTAACATTCAACACGGTCATTGTATAGAAACCATTGTATTAGATTTGTGATGTTCTACAGAAGTTTGGCTTTCATAGTGGATGGAATACAGCTTTTAGACTTTGCTGCCCTTATTGCAATACTTAAATGTTATACACATGGAATAGACTTGGAACAGTGTATAAAGAAGACCTGCACTGGTGGGATAACTTCCTTCTTTAGTTATTACAAAATATGACCCACTACAGATCCGTCGATGGGTAAAGGTCAACCGTGGTATAGGTACATGGTAAAGGCTGTGCTTCACAGTGAGTGCACAAATATTTACAAGGGTAAGTCAACACGTTGTGGCTTTACCACAGTTTTGCTTTGCTTTTTGGAAGAAACGGGAGAAATGTGGTCTGACCCTTATAATAGCAGAGATATAGCCCTTGGCTATGATAGATGCAGAATGGGACATATTTCAGTGTTAAAAAAAAGTTGTCCCACCATGACTGATCTTCTTTAAAGCGGCATTCTAACCTCAGACATTTATGGCATGTCCAAAAGATATACCATAAATGCCTGATAGATGCGGGCACCAGACCTATCTCTAGAACGGGCTCCCTGACCTCCATCCTACCTTATCCCCGGCCACTGAATTACGAGGTGACCGGGAGTATAGAAACAGTCAAGCTTGCTGTGCTATGCGGTTTCCATAACTACCTTAGAAGTGAATGGGAGTTACGGAAACAGCGTAGCATAGCAAGCTATGCTGTTTCTGGAACTCGTAGCCATGGAAACTGTGTCGCTGTGCTACTCTGTTAGTGTAAAACCCATTTACTTCTTTGGAAGTTACAGAAACAGCTTAGCTCAGCTGTTTCCATACTCCCAGCCACCTTGTAAATCAGTGGCTGGGGAGCAGTGACAACAGGAGAAGGTAGGACAGGGGGTTAGGTGGCCCCGTTCTAGAGGTGGAACACGCATCTATTCAACATTTAATGGCATATTAGGTGGATATGCTATAAAACTTCCAAGATGGGAAAACCCCTTTAAGGTTGTAGATACGTAACAGTATTTAGTGATAGTTGTAAGGATATCACCTTCACATGAAGAAAACAACTTGGTATTAATTAAATTCTAAAATGAATTTTTTTGTAACAGCTTCCAGTGTGTATATTGCAGCCATAATGAGTTTATAAAGTATACACCTGCCTGTGTATGATATAGCACACAGTATACTGTAAGTTAAGTGCACAGACATACTTTGTACGTACTTATACAATTTCTTCTTCTAGATATATTAACTTGATGCCCATCTTACTACGGCCAATAAAAAAAACACAAATTGAGGTTTCCCCAATATAAAGACTTTGCCACACACACGTGTGTCATGAAAGTAACAGCCTTTAAATGTGTCAAATCTGTACAAAATGACAGATGCTTATGGCATTGTATATGAACAGACTACTTGGCAGGGTCTGTAATGTAACCCATGAAAAGAAGTAACAGTCAACAAGAGAGGTAGGGCTATATTCACAGGGATTCATTGCTAAAGGCTCTATCCATAGAGACACGAGAAGAGATGTATAAGTGAAAACAGCCAAGTAAAGCATAGCACAGTAACTTGGGACTGGTAAATCAGTGTCACAATCCCTAGAAGGCCCAACTGATTCGACATGGGTTATTCCACCGTTACCCATTGGTCTGCTATACAGGTCCTTCATGAAATTCACATCATAGACAAAGGGCATCTTTTTTAAAGCAGCAACTTATTTCATTGTGGCCAGCTGGAGTAACAAACAAAAACGAAGGACGTTAAGTGCTGGTTCGTGGTGTCCGACATCCACCAACTCTCTGGCATCGATGTATCTTCATGTGTTTGGACAAATGGTCACTGCGGGCAAACTTCTTGTCACATATTGTACACTGGTATGGCTTCACTCCAGAGTGGGATCTCTTGTGCCGTGAAAGCTCATCAGAGCGGGAAAACCTACAGAATGCAAAAAATAGGTTGATCAATAGTCCACCATCTAAGAACACACTCTTCCCATGGACACCCACACAGCCTAACAGTGCACATCTCTTACATACAGAGGTCTAACCACCCCACCCCCCATCAAAACTTGATCAACGGCACTGCATTCACAATGTGATTGACATGCCTAAGCACATGGCAAGGAGCACTCCGGACCCCCTTCAGACAAAGTGAACTTACAATAGTACATATAAAGAGGAATTGAGAAGCTGGGTATGTAGCTCACCTCCATCTTATTTATCCTTTCATCCTGGACTCTCCGTACCTTAAACACTATGTCCAACTTGCATCTAAAATGAAAAATTAAGCAACTCTGCAAAGTCTTCATTAAAAATGTCCTTCCATTTTGGGTTTATAGTTGCTATGCAGATGTATGCGTCTTCTTCGGGCTACAAATACCCTGAGCAGTCCTCTTCTGCAGTCATAATCCCTTCCCTCTATCCCCTATCTCTTGCTTATCTACCAAAGGTATTTTAGGAAAAAGCAGCAAAGACCAACATAATTCCAATATCTTCTGAGGTGCTCTCGTGGTGGAAAGCTATACATTATAAGCACGTTCTGTAAGTTTACATTTACCATGTTTCTGTGAACAACTATACCTTAAAGCTGCACCTGAACATCTTATTAAATAGATACACTATCAATACGGTTGATAACACCATCATCTTCCATCTACAGGCGTAAGTAATGGACTTTAACATGTAACCATGATCATGTAACAACTCTTCTTCTACATTCCATGTGCAATTGTATTAATACAGGCTCTTTATTTTTGCTCTCATGTGTATAGATCATGTCTAAAAAAAATAAAAAAAATTATTGAAAGGAAAAAGGTAGGGGATAGGTAGAAGGGAATAAAAACTGCAGGATCAGACTACATAGAGTTTTTGTGGTCTATTACTATGGACACAAATAGGTAAGAATAGGAGATGTAGACACAAAACGGTAGGATATTTTTAATTAAGTCTAGTTGCAAAAGTGCTTAATTTTTCATTTTAGATGCATTCGAGAAACAAAATTGGTTTGTGAAGGTGGTCAAAGCCTTTAATCCATATTACACTGCATTCATCCACCTAAACATAAGTCATCATGAAGAATAATTATTTTAAATACAATGGAGATTAAAAAAATTTGTTTTTACAACAATGGTTTTGTGACATATATTTAAACATTTAGTTCAACAAAAAGGAAACCCAGCTCAACATCCAAAGAACACAACATCTACTTCAAACTATGGTGGTAGCAAAATCATACTTTGGATCGGTTTCTCTCGAGTTGGGACAGTGGCTGTAATTGAAATAGAGGGGGATATACACGGTTGAGCCATAACATTAAAAGCACTGACAGGGGAAGTGAATACCATTGATTATCTTGTTACAATGGTGCCTGTCAAAGGGTGGGATATACTAGGCAGCAAGTGAACAATAAGTTCTTGCAGTTAATGTGTTGGAAGCAGGAAAATGGGCAAATGTAGAGATCTGAGTGACTTTGACAAGGGCCAAATTGTGATGGCTAGACAACTGTGTGGTGGTAACTACAGGTCCCGTGGGGTATTTCCGGTATGAAGTGGTTAGTACCTACCAAAAGGGGTCAAAAGGAAGGACAACCGGGTCATGGGCGGCCATGTCTCACTGATGCAACTCCACAGAAGAGCTACTGCAGCACAAACTGCTGAAGAAGTTACTACCGGCTATGATTGGAAGGTTAGAACACGCAGTGCATCTCAGCCACAGACCTGTCAGAGCGCCCATGCTGACCATTGCCCACCACTGGAAGCACCTACAATGCGCATGTGATCTTTAGAACTGGACCATGGAGCAATGGAAGAAGGTGGCCTGGTCTAATGAATCACATTTTCTTTTACATCATGTAGACAGCCAGGTGCACCATTGTTTTTCTTGTGAAATTCTCGATAAGTTTGATGTGTCACATGACCCTCTTCCCATTGAAAAAACTAAAGTTGGATACAAAATGGCCGACTTCAAAATGGCCACCATGGTCACCACCCAGCTTGAAAAGTTTCCCCCCTCCCATATACTAATGTGCCACAAACAGGAAGTTAATATCACCAACCATTCCCATTTTATTTAGGTGTATCCATATAAATGGCCCACCCTGTACTATGGGAAGAAGGCAAGCGGAGAAGGCAGTGTGATGCTCTGGACAATGATCTGCGAGGAAATCGTGTGATCTGGCATTCATGTGGATGTTACTTTGACACGTACCTAGACATTGTTGCAGACCAAGTACACATAGAAATGGTATTCTCTAATAGAAGTGGCCTCTTTCAGCAGGATAATGCGCCCTGCCACACTGCAAAAATGTTCAGCAATGGTCTAAAGAACATGATAAAGAGTTAAACGTGATGACTTGGCCTCTAAATTCCCCAGATTTCAATCCGATCGAGAATCTGTGGTATGTGCTCAAAAATCAAGTCCAATCCAAGAAGCCCCCACCTCACAATTTAAGGGACTTAAAGGATCTTCTGCGAGCATCTTGGTATTAGATACCACAGGACACATCGAGACGTCTTGTGGAGTCCCTAACTCGATGGGTTAGAGCTATTTTGGAAGCACAAGGGGAACCTACACAATACTAGGCAGGTGGTTTTAAAGATATGGCCGAATGGTATATATGACACAAAGCATACTGGCCTCTGTCAGAAAGCTAAAGGCATCCAAGAAGGCCATGGAATGGCTCCAAAAGTAAACACTCAATGTGTTCGAATAGTCCAGTGAGTCATGCACAGGGCCTTATTTGGGAAACGCGTCACACGGTGCTTATAAAAGGTATATTCCCACAGATTTATTGTAATCCAGTCATACATCTGAATGGGTGGTTTCTGCTGCATATGCTGGGACTTCTGCAGGCCCCAGTCAGTATGTCAATATGACAGTCACAGAAACGTCTGCCACTTGTGAATATACCCTGAATATCTATGGACCTATGGACTTCTAATTTTACAGAGATTACTTGAGGGGAAATAAAATCTGCCGCATGGGAATATGACGTAAAATTTGAATTAGATGTAAAGGCCCATAGATTCTTAGATCGATTGTTAAGGGGTAAAAATAAATAAAAATTGGAAAAATAGAAACGGTGGAATGCAGATTTGCATGCCGTATTAAATCGAGGTATTCTTCCCTAAAAGCACTACTTCTAGAGACTAATTGTGCAGTACGTAGCCACAATACAGCAGTACATATGGAGCTGTATTGCCATGTGCATAAGGCTTTAAAGAGCAGAATAGTGTGGGCACAGGTATACTCTACTATTAAACATGAAATGTTTTGCAGTTCAGCTAATAATAAACAATGAATACAGCAGACTAATGCCTCATGCACACGACCGTTGTGCCACTCGGGACGTTTTTTACGAAATCCCAGTGGCACCGATAGTCTTCATGGAGACATTCACTTTAGCAGGTGAATCCGGTTCGTGAAAAATGGTCCGAGTCTCCGATCCAAGGAAAGATGGAACATGTCCTCGGACGGCACGCACTGTCGTCTGCATGAGGCGTAAGGGCCTACAGAACTAGAAGGGCATGTTCAAATCAGCGTTGCCTTTCTGTTGAGGGGTTACGTCTGAGCTTTCAGTCGGGGTAACCCCTCAACAGAAAGGCAAACGGAAACCATAGCTTCTGTTTGCATCCCCATTGATCTCAATGGTGACTGATACTTTGCTAATGGTTTCCGTTTGTCACCGTTGTGAAAGGGTTCTGTTTTTTTGACGGAATCAATTTCGCAGTCGACTGCACAATTGATTCAGTCAGAAAAACAGAACCCTTTCACCACGGTGACAAACAAAAAACATTAGCAAAGTATCCATCACCATTTAAATCAATGGTGACGCAAACGGAAGCTATGGTTTCCGTTTGCCTTTCTGTTGAGGGGTTCCCCCGACAAAGCTCAAACGGAACCCCTCAACGGAAAGACAACGCTGATGTGAACAGGCCCGTATAGTTCGGAGTCTGCTGTATTAATGAAGGGATCGCTCTCTCTAGCCCTCTCACCAGAGACTGATGGATGCCATGTATACATGCATATAAATATGGCAGCCATCGATCACAGACGAGAGGGTTTGGGGGGGGGTAGTAGAGCTCTCATGAATACAGAAGACTTATAACTAGCAGTCCGCTGTATTTTTTTTATTTTTATTAGGCTCTATTAGCCAAATGGTAAATATTTTTTTGTGCGGTTTGGGATAATAGTAGAGCGGACTTCTGCCCATACTAGATACATAGAATAATGACATAAGCTTTAAAGGATATGCACACCTTTGAAATTGTTTTCTTTAAAAACAATAGAAAAACTGTGTTTTGTGCAACTTTCTAAATACGTTTTATTAAAAATTAATTTTTACTTTTTAAAATACAGCTGCTTTGCATCCTGTATACATAGCAGCTGTATCTTGCGCTGAGTCCTGAATCAGTCAGGCTCCAACTGTTATCGATCACAACAAAGTTATGAACCTAGATGTGATCAGTAAGGGTATGTTCACACGGCGGGGGTCCGTAACGGCTGAAATTACGGGGATGTTTCAGCCTGAAAACATCCCCGTAATTTCAGCCGTAGCGGCATGTGCAGGCGCTTGAACGCCGCGTCAATTACGGCCGTAATTAGCGCTGCTATTCATTGGAGTCAATGAATAGCGGCTCCAATTACGCCCCAAGAAGTGACAGGTCACTTCTTTGACGCGGGCGTCTATTTACGCGCCGTCATTTGACAGCGGCGCGTAAATATACGCCTCGTGTGAACAGACTAACGTCTGCCCATTGCTTTCAATGGGCAGATGTTTGTCAGCGCTATTGAGGCGCTATTTTCGGGCGTAATTCGGGGCAAAAACGCCCGATTTACGTCCGTAAATAGGCCGTGTGAACATACCCTAACAGCTCGATCCAGGCAGGACCCACTGACGCTGATCCCGTCAGTACCGCTGACCTGACGGATACAGGTTTCAGCGCTAAATACAGCTGCTCCCTATACAGGATACAAAGCAGCCATATTAAAAAGTAAAAATAATTTTTAATAAAAAAGTATTCATAATGTTGCACAAAAAAAAACTGGTAAGCATTTTTATAAAAAAAATAAATAAAATAGATTTCAAAAAAGGTGTACGTAGCCTTTAATCCCATTTAAAAAAAAGCCTGAGAATTGAACAGAAGACGGCTATGCACAGGAGTTCTGGCAAAATCCAGATCTAGACACAAAATTCTATTCCAGTTAAAGAGAAAATAATAATAATAATATACACACACATATATATATATATATATATATATATATACATATACACACACACACACACACACTCACATTTTAAACACAACACGTATCACCAATAGTTCCAAAAACCAATTTATTTGTCAAACATCCAAGACAGCAACATTTCGACCCGTAAAACATATGGGGTCTTTCTCAAGCCTAACAATAAGTCTAAATAAACCCACTTAAATACATAAAGAAAAAAAACCATCAAATGATTCACAAACACCAATCGTGCCCAGAATTAACAATAATGATGATCCCACAGGTGTGTGCAAAGAATATACGTCATAAACACATTTTTATAATGTGCATACTATTCTAACTATATCATATAGAAAGTGTATTCCCAACTTAAGATTCCGATCGGTCACGGATTCCGAAGAGACCGGCTCACGTCACTACACGGATCAAGGCGTCCCAAAAATGTCACTGCTTATGTCATAGACACGCTACAGCTGTCCACATACAAAAAAATAAATAAAATATTTATTTAGACTTCTTGTTATGTTTGGGAAAGACCCCATGTTTTACAGGTCGAAACGTTGATGTCTTATATGGATGTTTGACGAATAATTACTTTTTGGATACGATTGTAGATGCGTACTGCGGTCCAAATTCGTATGGAGATGTTGTAGATGATCGGAGGCTGTTTGTACGATAGAGGGCGGAGTGAGACCATCTCACATACCTGGACTTGTGCTGCTTCATTCACCTTTTCCTTTTGTATTGACAAATTAAACGTTAGCTTTGCATATATGCTTAGAATGTAGATCAGGGCATCTAGGGAGCTGATTTGTTGGGCACAAACCTCCTTTTATAGCAAGAAACCCATTACATACAAACGATGATCCCATCTGGTCTATTTATTTTCTTTTTTTTATCAATTCTTTTATTTTCGTTTTCAAAACACATAAAAACAGTATAAGGCTGGGTTCACACGACCATGTTACGTCCGTAATGTACGGAACGTATTTCGGCCGGAAGACCCGGACCGAACACCGTGCAGGGAGCCGGGCTCCTAGCATCATAGTGATGTACGACGCTAGGAGTCCCTGCCTCTCCGTGGAACTACTGTCCCGTACTGTAATCATGATTACAGTACGGGACAGTTGTCCTGCAGCGAGGCAGGGACTCCTAGCATTGTACATCACTATGATGCTAGGAGCCCGGCTCCCTGCACTGTGTTAGTTCCGGGTCTTCCGGCCGAAATACGTTCCGTACATTACGGACGTAACATGGTTGTGTGAACCCAGCCTAATGGTGCAGACCATTGCAGCACTGACATCGGCCCACAGTCCAGCAACTTGCATTACAAAAGTGCAAAGAATCACAAAGAAAAGCAGTATATTGCTCAAATCAACAATGAAAGAAACTCAGGTATGCACCCTGAACCCGCAGCCATGCATAATACCCCGTAAGCGAACGGGAAAACAGTAAACAGAGACAAAAGAAAAGAGGAGACAGAAAGGAGAGAGAGGAAGGGGAAAGAACTGACCTGACACACTGGGCCTAGGTAATAAGCTCGAGAGGCCATGATGGCCTTGTATTCCACAGAGGATTGAAATCAAATCCATTCACGCCAGGTTTTGAGGAAGGTGGCATGGGACCCTCTCATTGATGCCGTGAGGTCCTCCATTCTCATAATCTCCTGGATCTTACAGCACCACATGCCCACCGACGGGAGACAAGATTGTCTCCGGTCTATTTATTTTCATGTTTTTATGTGCTGGCCTTTCACAGTACATAATTTTCTGCACATAAATGGTATTTAAGTGAAGTATTTCTTTTTTTATTATTATTTAACGACCCCTTTCAGGTTGGAGCCGATTTTGCAAAGAGACGCCACAGCAGGGGAAACTTATTTTATGTTGGCCATACAGTTGAACGTGTCGGCTCTGTTCACCAGAGCGGTAGCGGGCCCTAAGAGGGGAAAACGTGAGACAGCCCCTTAAAATGTCCAAAATTTAGTGCGAACTTCTTAATATATACTAGTCCTTCTCAATGAATTAGAATATCATCAAAAAGTTAATTTATTTCAGTAAGGCCTCATGCACACGACCGTAGCCATGTGCACGGCCGTGATTTTTCGGGTCGGCCAGCAGCGGACTGTCAGCCGCGAGCCGCCCGCAAATCGTGGGCCATGCACATGGCGCAGCCATTATTTTCAATAAGCCTAGACCGCAGAATATGGCCGTAATAAGGCATGTCCGTTCTGAGGGCCAGGCTCCCGGGCCATGCACGGACCGTGAAAAACACGGTCGTGTGCATGGGCACATAGGAACGAATGGGGCCGCAATTCTCCTGTGGATTTTCGGGGGAATTGCGGCCGCAAAATCACGTTTGTGTGCATGGGGCCTATTTCAATTCAAAAAGTGAAACTCATATAGATTCATTACAAACAGAGTGATCTATATCCAGCATTTTTTTCTTTTAATGTTAATGATTATGGCTAACAGTGAATGAAAACAATTGAAAATAAAATAAGCCCAATTTCAAAAATTATTTTTAATACCGAAATGCTGGCCTACTGCAAAGTATGTCCAGTATATGCACTCAATACTCGGGGCTCCTTTTGCATGAATTACTGCATCAATGCAGCATGGCATGGAAGCGATCAGCCTGTGGTGTTATGGAAGCCCAGGTTGCTTTGATAGCCGCCTTCAGCTTGTCTGCATTGTTGGGTCTGGTGTCTCTCATCTTCCTCTTGACAATCTACCATAGATTCTCTATGGGGTTTAGGTCAGGCGAGTTTGCTGGCCCATCAAGCACAGTGATACTGTGGTTAATAAACCAGGTATTGGTACTTTTGGCAGTGTGGGCAGGGGTCAAGTTCTGCTGGAAAATGAAATCAGCATTTCCATAAAGCTTGTCAGAAGAGGGAAGCATGAAGTGCTCAAAAATTTCCTGGTAGATGGCTGCGTTGACTCTGGACTTGATATAACACAGTGGACAAACACCAGCAGATGACATGGCTCCCCAAACCATCACGGACCGTGGAAACTTCACACTGGACCGCAAGCAACTTGGATTGATGCCTCTCCACTCTTCCTCCAGACTCTGGGACCTTGATTTCCCAATGGTGAAACTCCAGTTTTCTGTTACTGAGCGCAAAATTAACAAGAACTATGATAGGACCAGGATGACATAGGGTTAGGGTGTCCTTAGCGCTTTGTTGCCATTATGTAACTGATAAACTGGAATTTATGTTGTTCCATATACCATGATCTTAACTAAAATTCCTCATGTTCATGGTATCAAAACAAACAGAATGCTCTCTTAACCAGTTAGTGACCGCCCCATAGTGTTTTTATGGCAGCCACTAATGGGCTTTATTCCGATGCAATAGCCTTTTTACGGCGCTGCATCGGAATACATAAACAGAGCAGGGAGCCGTTAAATCTCCCTGCTATCAGAGGTAGCTGAGGGCTGGGGGCATCCCTGCTCGAACGGGTGAGATCGATATCAGTATCAATCTCACCTGTTTAACCCCTCAGATGCAGCACTCAATAGCGAGCGCCGCATCCGAGTGGTTTTGGAGTGAGGTAGGGAGCTCCCTCTCATCCCACCGACACCCGGCGATAAGATTGCCAAGTGTCTGTGTCTTCTATCGCAGCCAGGGGGCCTAACAAAGGCCCCCAGGTCTGCCTGTAGTGTATGCCTGCTAGGTCATGCCTCTGGCAATCTGTTTTAATTGTTTATTTATTTTTTTTAAAAAATAAAAAAAAAAAAACATTTTTCAGACACAGCTTCTGTGTTGTCTGTATACATAGAAGCTGTATCTTGCCGTCAAAGCTAAATCCGTTAGGTCTGCAAGACTGACAGCTTAAAGGGTTTGTCCAGTCTGTGAAAACTCATGACCTATCCTCAGTATAGGCCATCAATAGCTGATGAGTCGGGGTCCGACTCCCGAGGATAAGCTGTGTTGAAGGGAGTGAAGCCCTCGTAAGAGCGCTGCTTCCCATTTATTTATTGTTGCTCACTGTGAATCATCGACACGCAGCGGCGATTCACATGTATTACAGTTTTTTCTCCAATTGAAGTGAATCGTAGAAAAGGCTGCAATTTCTGTGAATCGCTGCTGCGTGTCGACGATTCAGTGAGCAAAGGGGAAGCAGCGCTCGTACGAGCGCTGCACCCATTTCAAAACAGCTGATCGGAAGGGGTCCCGGGAGTCGGACCCCAACCCATCAGCTATTGATGGACTATACGGAGGATAGGCCATCAATTTCTACTAGCTGGAAAATCCCTTAAAAATCCCTTTAAACAAACGCTGGTCCGGAGAGTCTCTGACACGCAGGATCCAGCTAATATCAATTACGTCTGAGTGCACGAACTTAGATGTGATCGATAATAACATCATTCTTTCCAAATCATTTATCTGTGTAATCAGGACAACGATCAGCCGATAAATTAGCAAGCGTTCATTCATCGGCTAATCGATCTGTTTACGCGGCCAATAAAATGGTCGCTAGTTGACAGCACATCTCCTTGTGTAAACAGGGAGTTGTGCTGTCGACACGATGGAAATGTATGGGGATGGTCGGTCGTAGTAACGAGCACTCATCCCCATACATTACTGATC
Organism: Rhinoderma darwinii; assembly: GCF_050947455.1. Taxonomy (NCBI): domain Eukaryota; kingdom Metazoa; phylum Chordata; class Amphibia; order Anura; family Rhinodermatidae; genus Rhinoderma; species Rhinoderma darwinii. The sequence goes on from NC_134688.1 coordinate 354,915,732, forward strand.
ACAGCTCCTTGTGAAAGGAGCAAAAGAGCGCAGATCGACTAGCTGTTTTGTGGATGAGTACTCATTTTCATGGCCCTTGTCGGGCCGTGTAAAAGGACACTAGAGAAATACAATAGTTGAAGGGGCTTCTGTATTTCTTTTTTGATAAATCTACGTTGCTGTTTCTTGGCTGTCCCACCACTGATTATTTTCTGGGTCCCCTGATGCTCCTTTATTTATAATCTGGGGTTATTTCTGTCGTCTATAACAATGCCGCATCACGCTGTGGTAATGTGGGATTGTTATGGACTAGTGCATGGGTTGGCTTATCTCTTGAAGCCTGTCCCACCATGTTAGGTCTGTACTTCCACAAAAGCTGGGTCCAGTGTTCCGTGAAAAGGTAGCGGTTAGACACTGCTCGGACCCAGTGCAATGCTTTTTTTGAGAACTAGGCACAGACGACCACATTGTAACTGGAGCAGGACCCTTCTGTTTCAGTAGGCTGCGAGCTAGCAGTTGGCCCCACAAGTCCCCTCAGGAGGCACAAATTTGCCGGCAATAGGCTGGCTTGTGGTCTGCTTGGTAAAGACCTGAGAGCCTCAGCCGGTGTGTAAAAAGGAAGCGAAGTACATCTTTATTTCTTAAATATCTTTCAGGAATCAGCATATCATTCTGTGTAATTGATTGAGCGCCTTACCGAACTTCCACTAAATCTTTGTTCCTTCCCTTAGACACGGCTGGGGAGATAGTTTTCACAGAAGGGATTAAAAGCTGCACAGGCCTTTCTATGGTTGCAACAATCTCTGATTTAGCAACATAACGGACTACTTTTGTGCTCCTTTAGTGTTAAAATTTGTCTTCTGAACCCAGTTTAAGATAAATTGGTGTTTTTTTTGTTGTTTTATTTTTTAATTTCTAACATTAATGGCCCTGCCTTCGTAATGAATCAAAAGCATGAATAGGTAGTGGTGACAGAGAGCAAGTAGCCACATAGAAGTGGGTTCAGACCCAGAATCTTTAAAGAATCGGACAATGACCATGGTTGCTAAACAAGTCACCCTGTATGTATTTTGTGTTTTAATTATTTAATTGCAATTAAAACCATGTTAAGTTTGCTTACCTCCATCCACACTCTGGCCACGTGCAAACATAAGGCTTCTCCCCTGTGTGCCGTCGGAAATGGGCTTTAAGGTGTGAGTTTTTTGTGTACATCTTGTTACAACCAGGGTGACTGCACTTATGAACTCTGATCAGAGCTGGTGCACCCTTCTGATGTCCTTCACTGACAAATACTCCTCCTAATGTCAATGGTCGAACAGTCATTGGCAGAGGGGCAATTCTAACATACTTTTGGTCCCCAGGTGAATTAGGCCCTGGGACTGGAGCCAGTGCCAGGCTTTGGCCCTGTACACTGATAACCAGCTGCGTCAGCCGGACACCACCGGTAGAGCTCTGTGCCAAAGAAGCAGCACCAGGAACAGGTTGGATTTGTAGGATGACAGGAATACTGCCTGTCGTGGAAGGTGGACTGGCTGAAGTATCTGGGGTTAGTGGAGTTGATACATTCTCTGTTGGTTGAGTTGTATCGGTGTCTGACATCTCCTCACTTTTCATGCAATTCTGAACCCATGTTTCAGGAATGGGCTGCTTTTCAACCAGTTCTTCTCGGATCAGATCCATATTTTCCATTAAAAATTCCTCAATTTCCTCTAGGGTAGGACTAAAGTCTCCAGAGATCTGGGCACAAAAGTCTGGGAGTTTTAACTGTGCCATTGGAGTAACTTCCTTAGGCTCCTCCACTGCTTTTACCAATTGGGATAAAATAATTCCTTCCACTTCTTCATCTACACCCTCCTCCTTTATGGAGACAATACGGTCATCAAGCTGTTCTGCCAGGGATGGAGAGGAAGGGCTGGCATCATCCTGCAGAAGGGTGAGCATTGATAAGTCTCCAGACTGTGGCAGAGTCATGTTTTGCCCACATGGAGAAGTGGCATTAGACAGAAGATCAGAGGCAGAGAGTGGTTCACTGCAGATTAAAGAAACCATTTTCCAGGCCGCTAACCCCCCCACGCTCCTTGCCAAGTTGGGGTGGGGGATTGCCAGAAATGAACCTGTAAGCGGTCTTTAAATTTTGATGACTTCAATGATCTGTAGATAAAAAAAATAAAATATTATATTGAAAGAAATATTATATTGAAGCAAAATAAAAATCAGGTTTCATGTTAATTGGTGACAAACTGAACATCTCCACTACTGTTGCCAATTTGAAATAATACAGAACAGCACATGCTTAAAGGCTATGTACACCTTCGAAAGCCATTTTTCTTTTAAATAAAAAGGGGCGTATGTTTTGTTCAACTTTATAATTCGTTTTTATAATAAATTATTTTTACTTTGAGATATAGCTGCTTTATATCCTGTATAAAGAGCACCTGTATAATGCGCAAAGACCTGAATCCGTCAGGGACTGACGAGTTCAGTGTTAGCAGCTCCTGCGTGTCTGACACGCAGGATCCACCTGTAATCTATTAATGGATAACAGGTGGATCCGACCTGCTGACACTGAACCAGTCCGTCCCGTGGACCTGATGGGTACAGGATTCAGTGTAAGCTACAGCTCCTCTGTATACAGAATACAAAGCAGCTGTATCACAAAAAGTAAAAATAATTTATAAAAACTAACTCTAAATTTGCACAAAACACACTGATTGACCTATTTATAAAAAAATAAAATAAAAATCGCTTTCAAAGGTGTGCATAGCCGTTAAAGTATATGTACATAGTCACAATCACGATTTTTAGTCACATGTAGAAAGCAGCTCACAACAGGTATTGAATCCTCTATGCTCCGGTGTGTCAGGGAACACTGGGAATCATATGATTCAGAATAGAGAAGCCCAGCACTACTGGAAGTCAGTAAAAATCTTCTGCTTTATTTCATGCCACATTTGGAATTTAACTATGTTTTGTTATATAAAACAGAAGACTTTACCGACTTCCACTGGTGCTGAACTTCTCAATGCCGAACCAATATATATATTTTTTTAACGTTCCAATGCATCTAAAATGTAAAATTAAGCAACTTTAATAGTATTGATAAAAATATTGTTTTAGGTCTACAGCTCCTAGGCAGACCATGTGTCTCCATGGTGAAAGACTACAAACAAACCCATTGTAGTCTGACTCTGCAATCATATTTCCTGCTATCTATCCTCTACTTCTTGTTTACCTACCAAATGTATGTTAACAAGAAGTAGAGGAAAGAAGAAGTAGAGGAAAGAAGAAGCACACAGCCTTCAATTCTGTGGGTCACATTAGATCCAATCATTTCTTAATACTTCTTTCTTTATACGCCACCAGATATTAACAGGTGTGGAACACACCTAAAGACAGTAATTTACAGCTTGATAAATGCAAATATACACACATTGCGTATCTGATGTATGTATGTCAGTAGTTGACTGAAGACATATGTTATGTATATCAGTTGTATATAGCTGTCTTTTGGTCCAGTATCCATTACAGTTGCTCCCCTAAGATCATATGATCTGTATCACGTTAACAGCATCTGCAGTGCAATAAGCCATTGCCACTTAAAGGACGGGTGTCGCAAATTATTATTTTTTTTATATATAATATTGCTTTTAGTATGTTATTAAAATACATTTTATTTATTTGTGTGTTTGTGTTTTACTTTTTTCTTCTAACTTTTACTTCTCTATGGAGGCTGCCATTTTGTTTTTCATCTCTGTATGTGTCGATTAACGACAGAGATGGAATACGGCAGCTACAGTGCATAGGAGTCAATGAACGGGAGCCGTTCCATTGATTCTGCTCTCTGTCTCTGTACTGCGCAGACGCAGGTCAGAGTCACACAGCAGAGCAGCTGTTTGCAGGGAGATAGCAGGCGCCATCATGAAGACCAGCTGAACTGCAGGTAAGATCTGTGTCTCTGCATGTCCCACTCTCTATCTCAGAGACCGCAGCTCTCGTGACCCCCGACAGGCCCCCGCCCCCCCCCCCCGACGGCCGCCTCCCCCAAACAGTCGTCCCCCCCCCCCGACGGGCCCCCTACCAGTCGTGCAGGAGACTCTGTATAAAGGACACATGATGTAACTGTCCTGGGAAAGCTGGGTGATACTATGCCCGCTGTTAGTGTGGTACCCAGCTTTCCCAGACCCCTGAACGATAAATCTCTCTTGTTGTGCTGAGACTGAGAGGTTCATTAGTCACATCCCCAAACAGTCTCAGCACAACTAGAGAGATTTACTGTTCAGGGGTCTGGGAAAGCTGGGTGACCACCATTACCCCTCCTACTGGAGTGTTTGGGGATGTGACTAATGAACCTGTCACACTCCAGTAGGAGGGGTAATGGTGGTCACCCAACTTTCCCAGAAGCAGATATAACCAGGAAAGGGCTGGATGGACTGAGGGTGCACAGAGTTTTTGGTGATCCCCCTCTCATGTGATCGGACCTAGGTTACCGGTTCATCAGACGGGGTTCACGTGACTATAAATCTGTCCATAACAAGAGACAGTTCACTCAGGACAAGCCCTGCCCTCATGCCGTAGTGGTGTGGTTCTGTCTGCAGTGATGGCGGTGGGTGGCTCTGTCCGTCGGGTCATCTCAGGACAGATGGGGTGTCCGGATTGGAGACACAGCACCGCACCTGTCCTCAGGTTGTGTCTGGTATTGCAGTTCACCTCCATTGAAGTGAATAGGACAGAGCTGTAATACCACACACGACCTGAGGACAGGTGCGGCGCCATGTTTTCCTGGACGACCCCTTTAAGACTTTTCGTGTGTGTGTGTGTGTGTGTGTGTGTGTGTGTGTGTGTGTGTGTGTGTGTGTGTGTGTGTGTGTGTGTGTGTGTGTGTGTGTCAGAGCGTGCACGGGCGCCGCTGATACTTCATAGCCGCTTATCAGCTGTTTTGAAGAATCAGCGGCGAGCACCCCCCCCCCCCCCCCCCCACACACACACACACACACACACAAAATCAAGTGTAATCAAGCGTTCTAAGGCTGAGTTCACACGACCTATTTTCCGGCGTAAACGAGGCATTTTATGCCTCGATTTACGCCTGAAAAGACGGCTCTAATATGTCGGCAAACATCTGCCCATTCATTTGAATGGGTTTGCTGACGTACTGTGCCGACGACCTGTAATTTTACGCGTCACTGTCAAAAGACGACGCGTAAAATTACAGCCTCATCAAAGAAGTGCAGGACACCTCTTTGGACGTAATTGGAGCAGTTTTTCATTGAATTCAAGGAATTCAAATGAGGCCTTAGCCTTTTGGTGTGTCCTATAACTTCTTCCAGCTGCAGAATAACACCCAATATGGCTGCCGGACACTGCTTAGCAATTTGAAGACACCTTTTCATGGCTTGTGGGGGGGGGGGGGTGAGATTCCCTCCCACATTTACAGCAGCTGTGAGTCAGGTTGCTTTGCCTTATTCACCTTGCTGCAATTCTGGGAAGTGCCCCCCCCTGGTGGCCAACATAGGCAAACATGTCAAATTCTTATTTAATTTTTAATACTTTCCACCATATGGAAAAAATAAATAAAGCAAAAAACTTAAAAAATAATAGAAATAAGTAATGACACTTAAAAAAAAAAAATGTTTCATTTGCGACACATTCCCTTTAATAATAAGGGTGAAATGTATTAAGACTGGTGTTTAATATGCCACTTTTAATCTAAAAAGTGCTGGATTAAGATGTGCCCAATTTATTAGGTAGCCGTACGTCTCTTAATAAATTAGGCACATCTCGGCCATCTGTATGCCAGAAAGTCAAATCTACACCAGCTACGAGTTGGCATAGATTTGCGCTACAATTTATGCAGATTTCCGGCGTAAATGATAGTAAATTTGTCATTTCGAGAGTGGCCACGGCCTGCCTACTTTTTGAGGTGGAGGCAGCGTAAAAATTAAAAAAATGAAATTAAAAAAACAAAACTTAAAAAGCAACTGTTTTCTGGGGTACAGTGCTTATTAAATTCTCCCACTATATGTTGTACTATTTCAACCAAGCTTTTTCCCTCTATTTATCTATATATTGGAGTACTGGATATCACGAATAAGATTTTTGTTTGGGTGAAAAACAGTTATGGTAGAAAATGTATATCCCCCACCCCCTTGTTACATGTGTGTTTGGTTGGTTACCAATGTTGAGGCACATGGATTATCTATCCCTCTAGGTGAGCTCCCCAACCGTTCACACATTATATGAGGTTTTGTGTGATGTGATTTGACACGAGCATCCAAATATCATTGAGTCAAATACAATGGGCCTCATTTATCCAATTTGTTGAACAGAGCAAGTGGCCTTGTTGCACATAGTAGCCAGAGCTCTTAGTCAAGGATGATGAAATCTCTGGGTGCCGATCAGTTGCCATGGCAGCCAGAGGTGTGTTGAAGGCCTCCAGGTCTGCCATCAGTGCCTATTATTCCGCTTTGAAAAAGAGATCAGCAGCACATAAAGTCCACACACAGAAAATATATTGCAGAAATTTGTGAGACTGTCCCAGTCATCTTAATGGGACTTGCAGAAATCCACGCACGTGCTGCAGAAACAACCACATTCAGATGTATGGTGTGAATTTTCAGTTTCAGAAATTTCTGCAACAAATCTGCAGTGTCTGAACATATCCTAAAGACATGTTAAGAAACTAATCAGCCTAGAATTCTGAACCTAAATATAAAAGGTGCGTCTAAAGTGGCAGACAATCTGTGCCTCCAGGCTCCTGTTCAATTCCTATTAAAAAAGTCAAGTTTTGCTTTTTCATTTAGGTCTATGCAGCACCCAAGTGATCAACATTATCACGGTCTCCTTTGCCAAGAAAGAATTTAAAGTGCCAACCAGCAGACTAAAGCTGGCCATTCATATTAGAAGTCGGGCAAACCTTTCTGGCAATCTAATGTGCATGGAGTCATGCCCGATCCTCTGGTTCCCTAGGAGATAAGTTGTTGCCTATTGAATCTGAGCCGCCATGGTTAGGGGGGAGTTGGCCGTTGACTAAACAGATGTCGCGTATGTAATGGCAGGAAGGAGGTGAAGGGAAAGTGAGCCCTAATCTACCCACCGCCCTGTCCCTGCCTACTTGCAACGACCCGCCCTAGGCGACGAGGTACAACTGGGCGGCGGTCCCTACGCTGTCTAAGTGCACAGGAAAACAAACAGGGAACACGCAAGGGAAGGGGCAGTAGCCACGGAACGCCACGAGGAAACGGAGCGGCGAACGAACAGTCAGGACCAGGACGAAGTGAGTACACCCGAGCGGGCACGGAGACAGAAGCAAGCCAGGGGCAAAGCAAAGCAGGTCAAGCAGAACTGCAGCAAGGCAGAAGCAGGCTGGAGCAAGCAGCAGTGGGGCCAGGAATCCAAAAGAATTACAAGCACTGAGGGAGAGAACAGGGCAGGTAATAAAGGACAGGGGGCGGAGCTAACTCCGACAGACCAGGCCGCGATAAGCTCTCCCACTCCTGAGCCTGCCACCCTGGTTGGTGGGAGATGGTGTCAGTCGAACAGGTCTGGCCTCAGGTGTGGATTGATTAATCCCAGGAGTATACCTAGATGAAGTACCTGGCAGATCCCTAACAGCGTATGGCCGGCTTTACAGCCAGCCAATCAGCAGCTTTTACGCAGTGCCTTATTTCACTCAACCAATAGTATGCAACGAGCGAAAACTCCTGAGCTCAGGAGGGAAACTGCAGTTTTGACAAACAGGGGTGAAACAAGAGGTGAAGAATTTATTTTGAGTGGACAGCCAGTCTGCTGCTTAGAAAAACAAATTTAAAAAAATGGACCATCTTTAATATTACATTCAGTTCAGCAATTTGTAGTGACTCTACAGGATGAGACTTGTTGCATCTTGCAGATTTGAAAAAGAGGATTCAACTGAACTGAAATAACCCCGAAACTGAAAGTATTTCGATCCCATGTAAGAATCATCTGTTCTGCGGCTGTCTGAGCTGTCCACCTGGATTCAGCGCAGCAATAGTTACATGATCACACATCCTACTCAAACCACAGCCACTTAACCCTTGTGATACTCATGTGACCACATCTACCATTAGCTGTCTTATAGCCGATACCAATCACATCGGATGGTCTTGGGCACTAGTGAGCTCGATCACCCGTCCAGGGCAAAAGGCAAGCTGGTAAAACAACCTAAGGGGATATTCATACATTTCCTTTTTATGTGTATGGGACTATATTGAGAGAGTAGTTGCAGTTTAGAAGTTTCATAACCGGTATTATTTTCCATTATTACTTGAGAATAAGAAATAAAGAAAAAAAAAAAAAAGCTTGACAAACATGAGTTTAAAAGTAAAAAAAAAAAATATGCGGCCCTTCCGTGTGCACTGAAAATGTTAAAACTAAAGGAGCAGTTCTATAAAATGAAATGGTTCCTGGTGTTGGCTTACACTTTACCTGGTTCCCGACCGCTGGCTGTGTTTTTACGGCCAGCGGTCAGGGTCCTTAAAACCCGAGCCATAGACTTTTTACGGCTCGGGCTTTAACTTGCTGACTGAGTGATCGGGCAGCAGAATGTTGGGTCTCTGGCTGTCAGTGACTGCCGGTGACACGGAGGAGAAGATAGAAGCAGCTTTCGTTGCTTCTGTCTTCTCCGATCTCTTTTACACAGCGCTCAATGAACGCTGTGTATAGGAATAGAGGCAGCGGCTGCGCCGCTGTCTATTGGTCCCGGTTTTCATGTGACTGGCCACATGATCGGCGGTATGCCGTTAGTGGGCAGACCGCTGCTGGGTCTAACTGGACCCAGCACAGCCCTATTAGTGACAATTGTCACTATGAGAGGGCTGATTTCCCCTGTAACTGGGGCTGCTGTGCAGTGCCAGTTCCAGTGGAAAAAGGTGTAAAAGAAAGAATATATATAAAAGTTCCCCAAAGGTCTTTTTTGACCTTTGAGGGACAGGCCATAGTAATAAAAGAAATAAACGTAAAGTGCAACAATTTTTTTTTATAATAAATACACATAAAATTCCCACCCCAAAAAAAACGTAATATATTAAAATTTACAGTAGACAATGACGATCACAAATAAAAGGCCTATTTTAGGGTCAAACTATGTTATTGCCAAAGACAAATAGCTGAAATCTAAAAAAAAGCTTATTTTTTTTGACTATTATTTTCAAACTTTAAGCCTAAAAATTCTTAAATAGCAAAAAGGATGTGTATAAAAATGATTAAAAAAAAAAGAAACCTGCATTGTCTACGGAAAAAACATCCCAAAAATCACGTCGTTAGCCCAACAAATAAAAAAAAAGTTATAGCCATTTAACTAACACATGCTAAAAAGGGCTAAACGGTGTCTGGACCTGAAGGTTCAAAATAGCCCGGACCTGCACTGGTTAATAGGCTATAAAGATGCTGCAGATGACAGCGCCACCGCCAACAACGTAGCACTATCACAATTCTGCGTACTGTGCAAAATTGAGAACAGTTTTGTTAGAATCGGTTATGGAGGAACATGCTGTGATAAACGTGCAGCGTGCTGCTGTGACTTGGGAGTTCCTGTTAAAAACAGTAGCCGGCGTCTGTAGCTTTGCGTCAGTAACGTAAAGGACACCTCCATTGTAAAGTGCACTAAGCATTAATCCCGCTGTTCGCTGGCGCAGGTCCAAATACGATTATTGCAGTGTGTACTTCTGTGACAGATACTCTGGAAATTGGGGTTCACATGGCTTTTTAAGCCATCATGATGGTGTGGTGACATCACAACCATAGCTGGACTCACTTGAGGATCGTCTAGCCATAACAGAGCCCATGAGGTCCAGGAGCAGATAACCATCTGAAGCGGATGTATTACTTCCTGCTGGAGTTTGCTGCAAGTACCTTTAGCTCTTTTTTCGGTTTCTGCAACCCTACCAGTAGAGGTCATAAAAGTGGACATGACCCAGTGATGTATAGCTGCAGGTTGGGGCCATGGTACCCCATTCCAACACTGGGATTGTGTCTGTATCGCGTGATGTCTAAGTGTATATGGCTTTGTCAGGACTTGTCGAATGAGTTATGATCTGTTTTATGATGGATCCGAACGGAGTCCCATCCTTTTCTTTTTACTGCATAGAATACCACAGCCATCATGGAGCAACACAAACCGGACAGAGATATGTATGAACAAAGCCTAACTTCCCACTACATCTCACTTCACTGTATTAAGAAAAATACATTCATTGCATATTCCAACATTCCTCCAAGACCATAGAGCTAGTAGGTCTCCAAATAGTCAGCAGGCTCATGTAGCAATATATCATGATGGCATGGTGCCCACATAGCATTTATGCTCATAGAAAAAAAACCTTGCATACATTGCAGTGCCACACACAAATTGCTATGTGGGCAGAACGATCTGACTGTACAGCAATTTTGCCAACATAGTAGTTCCTACATAGAAGAATACTAATCTTCCAGAATGTTACACCCGGTAAAACAAACATATGTGGCTCTTTAAAAATAAATAAATATATAATGAGAACAATCATAATGTAGAGCACTTTATACTTACAATTTTCTAATATATACCTCTAAATTAAAATCAATCCCCTTGCAACAGATTGTTTATATCATGGAGCCCTTTGGCAGCCTGTTGAAGCCTATTGACTACACATAATAAGATATTTTAGTCCCAAAGTAGTGCAAAAAGTGTGAAACATTTTTGCGACATTTGCAATGGTGATATGTGAAACATCTGCAATTGAACAAAATGATCATTTATGGACCCCTTGCAATTTATGGCTGAGTTCACACGTGGCGGATACACTGCGTAATAGCACACAGCACATCCGCCCCGTCTGCCGCAGGGAATCCCGGGCGAAACTGTGGTGCAGATTTCCGCCCGGAATGCCCGCCTGGAAAAACTGCAGCACTAAAGCCGGCTGCCCTCATGGGATGACGTCTCATCCCAGGAGACCGCTGCAGCCTGTGATTGGCTGCATCGGTGATCACATGAGATTAAGCGTCATCCCAGGAGGATGAAACACCTAAGCTCGTCCTCGCTCGTCTGACACGATGCAGGACCTGTGAGTGACGACACAGCGTGATCTCTCGAGAACACGGCTGTGTCTGCACTGCCAGAAGCTGGGCGTTCTGAAGAGAAGTGGATGATACTTCTATACACAACGCCCAGCTAGTAAAAGTATTAAAAACGCCCCGATGTACGCACATAATACACGCCCACTTGGACTTTTACTTTTCAACACGCCCAGTTGTACTTTTGCAAGCCTCATTTGCATAACTACAAAAATGGTCATAACTTGGCCAAAAATGCTCGTTTTTTTAAAAATAAAAACGTTACTGTAATCTACATTGCAGCGCCGATCTGCTGCAATAGCAGATAGGGGTTGCAAAATCTGGTGACAGAGCCTCTTTAACATATTGTATAGATGTAATGTGTGTATACATGTGTTGCATTTATATAAACATAGAGCTCTATTCATATATGTACAAATTATTTTGTTAATCTTAATTATTAAAGGAGCCAAGATGAACGCCACCAAGTTGTCAACAGTGAGTCAACAATGAGGTCAAATAAAATCAGCTCTGTTGTCTTGAAGATCCCACATCCCTGCATTTGTTTTGCTAAAAGGGAGTCATGCCATTCACTTCTAATGGGAGATTTAGCTTAAAGGGGTTGTCCATTTTGAAAACCCAATTTCATATAACCTATTAGGGATTTCTAAGTTAATAAAGGGGGGTTCTCCGTTTAGGATCCTCACCTCTCGGCCAGAGTGTAAAACAGTTCCCAATAGAGTGTCTGACTGTAGGAGACCTGTACTGATTTGCATTACATGGGCAACCCGCTAATTTGAGTTGGACCTGTGTAATGCTTAATCTCCCCTGTGGTGGCGCTGCAGGGAAATTTAGCACTTACTGCCAGGTTTCCCCACAGATTCTAGCTGATCACTAGGTTCCCAACAGGAGAACACTGATCTATATATTGTCAAGAGACACTTCTAACAAGCAAAGATTGTGCAAAGAGGAGAACCTGTTTAACTCAGCAATAGAATAGAATAGAATAGAATTTATATGAGTAACAGATAAGCAAAAGGGCTCATAACTCGTGTGGTCTACGGTGCGTACAGAGAACGATCTGCATGTAGGTTTTTTAAATGAAATCTAGCACAAGCAGGTTTCTTGTAACTATCATACAACTAAAGTCGAGACTTGCCCTCATTCATACCAGCTGCTTACTGTATGGCACATACTACATGACACAGCTCTGTTCTATTACTGGAATCGCCGCGGTAAGCGAGACTGGATGTGACTTGACAAAATTAGAATTCGGATGAAATGTCAGTCAGACAAGAAATATATATATATATATATATATATACACACGCCTGACATTGCCCCCACACAGTATAGTGCTCCACACACAGTATAATTCCCCATAGCTACCCCCACACATTATAATGCACTCCACGCAATATAACGCCCCTATAGCTGCCGTCCACTCTGTATATTGCCACCCATAACTGCCCTCCATACAGTAGAATGCCCCCATAGCTGCCCCCACACAGCTGCAATAGTGCCTAATAAAATACATACTCCCCTAAGCCCGTTCTAACGACGAGTGGAGATCCCTCTGCTCCTCCAGTGTGTTGGCTCGGCGTAGACAGGCGCGACGACATCACTGCCTCTCGCCTGTCTGCGCTGAGCCATAGTGAAAGGTAGAGTAGGGACTTTACAGCTCCCTGATCTACCATTGGATTCAGCTGTATCTGCGTCCTGAAGACGGAGATACAGATGAAACCGGGAAATAAATTGAAGAAGCCGAAATGCACGAGATGACGTCGGTTAATTGTGCTGAATTTTGGTTTCAGTTATTTTTCGATGAATTGCCCAGCACTAATACATACATACATACACTATATGGACAAAAGTATTGGGACACCTACAGGAGCTTTTATGACATCCCATTCTAAATCCAAAAGGCATTAATATGGAGTTGGCCCTCCCTTTGCAGATAAAATCGGTTCCATTCTTCTGGGAAGTCTTTCTACAAGATTTTGAACTGTGTCTGTGGGAATATCTGCCCACTCATCCAGAAGAGCATTTGTGAGGTCAGACACTGATGCTGGAGGAGAAGGCCTGGCTCACAATCTCTATTCCAGTTCATCCCAAAGATGTTGGATGGGGTTGAAGTCAGGGCTCTGTGCGGGCCAGTCAAGTTCTTACACACCAAACTCACCCAACCATTCCTGTATGGACCTTGCTATGTGCACTGGGGCACAGTCAAGCTGGAACAGAAAAGGGCCTTCCCCAAACTGTTCCCACAAATTGTCCAAAATGTCTTGGTATGCTGAAGCATTAAGATTTCCTTTCACTGGAACTAAGGGGTCTAGGCCAACCCCTGAAAAACAACCCCATAGCATTATCCGTCCTCCACCAAAATGTACAGTTGGGACAATGCAGTCAGGCAGGTAACATTCTCCAGGGATTCGCTAAACAGACACATCCATGCCTACCAGAGAGTGATGTCACACCACAGAAAACGTTTCCACTGCTCCAGAGTCCAGTGGCGGCGTGCTTTACACCATTTCATCCAACGCTTGGTATTGTGATTGGTGATGTAAGGCTTGCATGCAGCTGTTCAGACATGGAAACCCATAACCTGAAGCTCCGGCAAACAGTTTTGTGCAGATGTTAATGCCAGAGGAGGTTTGGAACTGTGTATTTATTGAGTCAGCAGAGCGTCGGCGACTTTTATTCACTATGCACCCCTCACCACTTGGCGACCCCGCTCGGTAACTTTACACTTGGGCCCCATACACACGACCATAAAAATTGTCCGTAATTGCGGACACATTCACTTCTATTGACCACAGATACCTTCCCGTATATTCACGGGAAGGTGTCCGGGCCATAGAAGTGTACCACAAATGTTTAGGACTCGTCCTAGAATTTGCTTTTCACAGACCGTGCTCCCATACTTATGGGAGAACTGGCAAATGCAAGTGGCTGTCCGGGGCACTCGGCGGCCCGGTCATGCCCGCAATTGCACAGACAGAGAGCGCTCTCTGCAGAACAACCAGCCTATGTGTGTTCTCGCGGGAGGGAAAACAGCACAAGCCGCCCTGACACTGTCTGTAGCTGATTGGACAGTGTCAGAGCGAAAAGATCACGGCCCCTTGCCATTTAGTTAGATAGAAACACACCATTGACTGTTCAGGAGCTTATTTACATATCGGGTGCCAAATATAACAGCACCGATATGTAAATAACGGAGGAGGATAGGAAAATAATTTCAAGCGAGAGTTTTTGTGAAGCCCTGCCTATTACATGCTGCACATCTTTGGGCAGGTGAAAGGTTCTCTTTAAGGTGTAAAGTGGTCTCGCAAATGGCTTCCAGGAAGGAGTTATTAATCGAAATGCAATCTGCTATAGTCGCTTTCATACAAGCAGAGCATAGTCTGCGGGAACCTGCTCATCTAGGTGTGCAGCGTACCCTCAAGACATACGCCGAAAACAAGAGTATGTGATGGACCACAAAAAAGGACAGCATTTTTCAGAGAGTGTTCCAAACAGGACAGATTCAAAAGAGCTAGTCAGATCCGTGCTGCTCTGATGGAAACTAGGAAGAGTAGCGGGTCTATCGTGACGGTTAAACGCCACCTTGTAGCTAGTGGCTTAAAGTGATGTGTTTCAGCCTGTAAACCAGTGCTTAGGCCCATTAATAAAAAGAAGAGGCTATTGTGGGCTAAAAAACACAGGAGCTTGACCACTAGTCAGTGGATAAAGTTTTTTTCACAGACAAATTTGAAGTTTGAGGTGTTTGGGTCCAAGAGTCTAAAGTCCGTTCATCGTGCGACAGCATGCTTCATGCTTGCATTCAGCCCACAGTCAATTATGGTCTGGGGATGTTTCATAGGTGGTTCAGTTGGTGACTTACTAAATACCGAAAGGAATTATGGACTCCAAGCGTTACCGTAACATTCTGGCGCGCCATGCCATCCATGGCGGCACTTATCTTGATATAGTGTAAAACCACAACAACCCAAAACACACCTTCTGTCATTGCAAAAAGTACATTCAGTCAAAAGAATGACAAGCACTGAAGAACATGGTTTTGCCACGCCAGAGTCCCCATTGCAATCGAAGGCCCCATGAACACGAACGTATTTTTGCAGCCCTCATTCATTTAAATGGGCCCATGTACACGACCGTGGTTTCCACGGTCCGTGCATTGCCCGGGAGCCTGGACCGCAAAAAATAGGACATGTTTCATCACGGTCGCATTTCGCAGTCCAGGCTCGTTGAAATGAATGCACACGACAATGTGCACGGCCCGTGATTTTCGGGCGGCCGCTGGTGACACTCCGTGGCCGTCCGAGCTGCAAATCACGGCCCGTGCACACCACTACGGTCGTGTGCGTGAGGCCTAATCCTCTGGGATCATTTGGACAGATCTGTTACAGATGTGCAAGTTACGAGACAAAATCACCTTTAATAGTTGCTACAACAGAAGTGGGTTGCAATTGGAGCCGAAATTTTAGACAAGTTGACTGACAGAATGCCCCGCTTTTGCACTGCTGTGTTCGCTCCTAATGGTGGATACTTCGATAAGAATTTTTTTTTTTTTTAAGGAAATCAAGGCTCAATTCTTTTGTAAATGTCAAGAGTGCAAAACAGGTTTATTTGCCTGAAATCCATATTCATCACATACTAGCTTCTTTTGTTCATTTCCCAAAAACAAAATAGATGATTTGGGTGGTGTATTGAAATTAATGAGCAGTGGAGATTAGTAGTCCTCTCTATTCATCAGAATGCAGCGCACGGCCGGTTTATCGGCTTACAGCGGAGGAATGCAAGAGAGTAGAAAGATGAGAATTGCAGACTCGGAATCGGCGCCTTTCAAGCTATTTACGGGTTACTGTAGCTTAGGGGCGTTTTTCTCTCTTTTTTTTTTTAGAGGTGTCAGTCTCTAAATTCAGTAGATCAATGTAAACCAATACAGCAATGCTTCTAGGGAACAACATATGTAATACAGCATTGCGGGAAACACGTTCACAACTAGCAGTTACAAGTAAGTTTAGGCTAAAAGAAGATATCTATTTTTTTTTATTGTTACCCTGCACAGTATGAACAATTCGTTCAGTCGATTTTCAGTAACCAGTTAAAAATTAGATGCCGTATTACAGAAAACAGTTACCAGTTTGCCATTGATCGCTACAACATATACAGTACTACTGGGTATACTAACACAGCGCCATCAGTCACTGACCAAAGGGCAAGGATTCTGTGCATCGCTCCTCCAAACTAAAAAAGTCAGGCGAGTGGTAATCTTAGGGCTAGAAGATGATATAGGGGTTAAAGCCGAATGTCCCAAGTGATTCAGAGGTTAATGATTTACATAGTGGTCGGGCACGCTACATTTTTTTTTTTTTTTTTCGGTCAGATTTTGCTGTATAGACCATGAGCGAAGTTTTACTTATGTTGCCCTCTTGCTCGAGGGCGACATTGTCAGATTGTGCTACTCCCAAGGGTCGCATTACCGATCTGAGACATCTATGGCATACCGACAATATATGCCATACGTTTCTGATAGGTGGGGAATCCAATTCTGAGACTCCCACCTATAAGGCTAATGGGGGTCCCATGCACCCCTTTTATCACTCCAAGGAGAAGACGATGAGGTGTTCTTTCTGGAACTGAACATAGATAACGTGTCCCAATGGTTGAGGGATGCACGGAACGACATTGCGAGCTGCGGGTTGTGCATGTAGGGCAAATATGCGAAGCAAAATGCACTATAATGCGGTTGCACATTGCACCAGAGAAGTGGAGTACCCGGTGTGCGCCAATTTTGTGTTGTGTTTTAAAAAGTTGCTAGAAAGGGTCTTGCATCATTTTATAGGGCAAAATATTGGCGTAAAATTAAAGCATAAGGAAGAGGGACGTGTCTAACGAGCTGCACCAAATCCATCATGCCATCTGCGTCATCTTTAGAAATTTTGCACGATTTGGGGGAAGTTTCAGTATTTTCCCCATGGGAAAAAGATTGGAAATCACTCCATTGGATGAAGTACAGAATTGGTGCCAATGTTACGATAAATCAGGACGCTGTGATGATCAGATGACATGTAGATTGTGTGTGGCTTGTATCTCCAGTATGTCTGTGTCCTGCTTGCGTGTCACTAGAGCAATCGGCAGGATTTTCCACCAGTTGTCATAAACGGCTATGAAAAAGAAGCTGGGGACACACCCACCTCCTCCTGTGTGACAGCCCGAGTGGAAGGTCAGCTCACGGCAGCAGCCATCACAACACTCCGGGCCTGGCAAACACCTCAGGAACTTCTAATGCTAAATATACGATCTTTACCATGTGCTACAGTTACGTCCCCCTCATAGCCAGCGCTTCATAGCTCTCCCTCCGTAGAAAGTCCATAGACACCAAGCGCGTCCAGACGAACGCACCACACCACACACGCGTACGTATGGCGGCCGTGGGCGCGTACATGCATGCAGCACATAGCATGTCAACACGTCAACTTTCCGCACACAGGGAAACTTTGCAAAACACCAAACGCTGCAGTCAAGTCCCGTCTACCCGTCTGCATACGAAGTGTATGTAAATGCGGGCTGAGGAAGCGCGTCCTACCTGTCCTACAGCGCGGTCCCCCTATGTTACCCAAGGGCCCGCATGGCGCTGCTGCAGCTCCTGTCTTCCATGCTGGCATTCAGCACTCACATGACTAGGGGAGGCTCGATCAGCAGACGCGTGCTCCCATTGGACAGCATCAGGGGGGCTCGGCTGAAGAATATGATTCTCATTGGCCCTCGTTATTAAAAGAGCTGCCTCAGGTCTGCAATGTTACGTCAGGAAAGAAGCGGCGGGGGGCGAGCGGAGCGTTAGGGGCTCATGTTTATATAAATATATATGAAGCGTCCTCTGGAGATTGGCATATAACTAAACATCTAGGCTTCTGTCCGTGCAGCGGCGCAAAGGCAACTAATAAAGTTGTACGCAGCGTACGAACAGGACGGGGACTAGAGAGCACAGTCAGTACATGTGTTTTATGAAGGGGCGTGTCATCATGTGGGGTTTAAAGCGACCTAATCTAGAGAAGAGTTAAAAGCCCTCACTCCCAGGCCTACAGCGTGCTCTTTGTGTATCAATCCAACAGCCACGTGGCTCGCCATGTTATGACCTCAACCTGCCGTGGTGTAGTATGATTACATGGGTAGCGGCACTTTCACTAATATTTTCGGCAGTTGTATTTATCCCCTTAACCCCTTCCCTCCTTGGCCACTTTTGACCTTCCTGACAGAGCCTAATTTTTTCAAATCTGACATCTTTCACTTTATGTGGTAATAACTTCAGAATGCCTTCACCTATCCAAGCGATTCTGAGATTGTTTTCTCGTGACACATTGGACTTTATGTTACTGCCAAAATGTGGTCGATACATTCAGTATTTAATTGTGAAGAACACCAAAATTTAGCGAAATTTACATTTTTCTCAATTTAAATGTATCTGCTTGTAAGATAGGCAATTATACCACACAAAATTGTTCCTAATTAAGGCTGGATTCACACGAGGTAATTACGTCCGTAATTGACGGACGTATTTCGGCCGCAAGTCCCGGAACGAACACAGTGCAGGGAGCCGGGCTCCTAGCATAGTTATGTACGATGCTAGGAGTCCCTGCCTCGCTGCCGGACAACTGTTTTCAGTACGGGACAGCCATGTAGAGATAAAATTCACAAACGTCATTTTTTTTTGTAGAAATTCATTTTTAATCAATTTTTTTGTAACACAGAAAGTTATACCAGAGAAATGCAACTCAATATTTATTGCCCAGGTTATGCAGTTTTAGGAAATATCCCACATGTGGCCCTAGCATGCTTATAGACTGAAGCACCGGCCTCAGAAGCAAAGGTGTACCTAGTGGATTTTGGCCTCCTTTTTATTAGAATATATTTTAGGCACCATGTCAGGTTTGAAGGGCTCTTGTGCCAAAACCGTGGAAATTCCCCAAAAGTGACCCAATTTGGGAAACTACACCCCTCAAGGAAATTATCTAGGGGTATAGTGAGCATTTTGACCGCACAGGTTTATTGCAGAAATTATTGGAATTAGGCTATGCAAATTAAAATCTATATTCTTTCAAAGAAAATGTAGGTTTAGCAAATTTTTTCTCATTTCCACAAGGACTAAAGGAGAAAAAGCACCGCAATATTTCTAAAGCTATTTCTCCTGAGTAAAACAATACCCCACATGTGGTTATAAACGGCTGATTGGACACACAGCAGGGCTTAGAGTGGAAAGAGCGGCATTTGACTTTTGGAGCTCAAATTTAGCAAGAATGGTTTGTGGAGGACCAAAACAGAGAAAACGCCCAAAAGGTGACTCCATTTAGGAAACTACACCCCGTGAGGAATTCATATACGGGTGTAGTGAGTATTGTGACCCCACAGGGGTTTCATAGATTTTATTAGAATTGGGCAGTGAAAATAAAAACAATCTTTTTTCTTCAATAAGACATAGCTTTAGCTAAAAAAATTTCATTTTCTCAACACATAAAGGAAAAAAGAACCCTAATGGTATGTTCACACGAGGTCATTACGTCCGTAATTGACGGACGTATTTCGGCCGCAAGTACCGGACCGAACACAGTGCAGGGAGCCGGGCTCCTAGCATCATAGTTATGTACGACGCTAGGAGTCCCTGCCTCGCTGCTGGACAACTGTCTCGTACTGAAAATATGATTACAGTACGGGACTGTTGTCCGGCAGCGAGGCAGGGACTCCTAGCGTCGTACATAACTATGATGCTAGGAGCCCGGCTCCCTGCACGGTGTTCGGTCCGGTACTTGCGGCCGAAATACATCCGTCAATTACGGACGTAATGACCTCGTGTGAACATACCCTAACATTTGTAAAGCAACTTCTCTGTACAGAAATACCCCATATGTGGTCATAAACTGCTGTTTGGGCACACGGCAGGGCTCAGAAGAGAAGGAGTTTGGCTTTCGGAGTACAGATTTTGCTGGATTGATTCCTTGGCACCATGTCGCTTTTGCAAATCCCCTGTGGGACCAAAACAGTGGAAATCCCCCAGAAGTGACCCCATTTTGGAAACTACACCCCTCAAGGTATTCACCTAGGGGTGTAGTGAGCATGTTAACCCCGCAGGTGTTTTGCAGAAATTAATGTGCTCTCAATGTTGCAGAGTGAAAATTGGATTTTTTTCTATAGATATGACAATATGTGGTGCCCAGCTTGTGCCACCATAACAAGACAGCTCTCTAATTATTATGTTGTGTTTCCCGGTTTTAGGAACACCCTACATGTGGCCCTAATCTTTTGCCTGGACTATCGACAGGGCTCAGTAGTGAAAGAGTACCATGCGAAATTGAGGCCTAATTTGGCAACTTACACAGTATTGGTTAAAAATTGCAGAGGCTCTGATGTGAAATAATAAAAGAAACCCCTGAGAAGTGACCCCATTTTGGAAAATACACTCCTCAAGGCATTTATTAAGGGATGTAGTGAGCATTTTCACCTCACAGGTCTTTTCCATAAATAATTGCGCTGCGGATGGTGCAAAGTAAAAATACATTTTTTTCCCTAGATGTGACATTTCAGTGGGAAATATGCTATGCCCAGCTTGTGCCACTGGAGACACACACTCCCAATATTGTTAAAAGGGTTCTCCCGGGTATGGCGATGCTCTATATGAGGAAGTAAACTGCTGTTTGGGCACACATTAGGGCTCAGAAGGGAGGGAGCGCCATTTAGCTTTTGAATCATACCACCCATCATCTCGCTGCAGATCATACAGTGACTACAGTACTGATTAGAGGCAGAATAAACATTTACATTAAGTGACTCACCGGTGACGATCTCAGATTCTAGTTGTTCTTTTTCAATTTTTTTCTCCATCCGGTCAAGACCTCTATGATGACTTCTCCCGGCCACTGCCGATTTCTGCAGTTTGCAAGTCAGATGTCTTCAGCTTCTCACTGTTCAAACATTTCTGCACCTATAAACAAATATAAAGTTATCATGGTGCCAGACACTTAAATATACTTAAATATAATAGTACCATGCACTGTACCTCTAATTATAATAGCACCATACACTATCCCTGATTATAATAGCACCATACACTCCACCTCTAATTATAATTGCACCATACATTGTGTCACATACACACACACACACACACACCTCTGTAAATAGTACCCCCCATAGAGCTCCATGTAGATAGTGCCCTGCATAGGTCCCCTCTAGATAGTGACCCCCATAGAGCCCCTGTAGATAGTGCCCCACATACAGCCCCCCGTAGATAGTGTCCCATATATAGCCTCCCCTGTAGATAGTGCCCACATATAGCCACCCCTGTAGATAGTGCCCCACATGTAGCCCCCCCTAGTAGATAGTGCCCCACATATATCCCTCCTGTAGATAGTGCTCCACATATAGCCCACCCCTGTAGATAGTGCCCTACATATATCTCCCCCTATAAATAGTGCTCCACATGTAGCCCACCCCTGTATATAGTGCCTCACATGTAGCTACCCCTATAGTGTTCATATATCCTATCCCTGTATATAGCCCCCCTGTAGATATAGCCCACCCCTGTATATAGTGTCCAACATATAGCCCACCCCTGTAGATAGTGCCCTACATATCTCGCCCTATAAATAGTGCTGCACACACTGGTGTAGCTATAGGGGTCGCAGCGGTCGCAATTGCGACCGGGCCCCGAAGCCAGGGGGGCCCACGGCCCCCCGCACCACATCAATAAAAAGTTACTATAGTAACTCGGGCCGCGGGCCCCTGTTACTATAGTAACATACTTTACTTACCTTCCTGGTTCCGGGCGGAGGTCCTGACGTCACAGCGCTATGTACCGCGCACAGCATCGAGACTACAGAACTCCCGCCGCGGCCGAAGAGGAAGGTAAGGTTAGCCCTGACTGGCGGGGTCCGACTCCCGGGACCCGCCAATCAGCTGTTTTGAAGGGGCCGCAGCACTCGTACGAGAGCTGCTCCCCTTCATTCCGGTCACACTGTGAATCGGTGTCGGCGATTCACAGTGTGAGCAAGTAGTGAAATGAAGGGGAAGCAGCTCTCGTACGAGTGCTGCGGCCCCTTCAAAACAGCTGATTTGCGGGTCCCGGGCGACACATCAGCTATTGATGGCCTATCCTGTGGATAGGCCATCAATGTTTAGGGACTGCACAACCCCTAAGCCTACGATGTAGCAGGCTTAGGGGGCCCATGAGACAGGATCACAGATTGTGTGATCCTGTCTGCTGGGCCCTGTATCTAAGCCAATCACATGGTAGGCTTAGATACATGGCCCATGTGTGATCCTGTCTGCTGGGCCCTGTATCTAAGCCTACCACACTAGGTTTAGATACAGGGCCCCAGTACACAGTAATCTTATACTGTATAAGATTACTGTCTGCTGGACCCTGTATCTAAGCCTACCTTGTGGTAGGCTTAGATACAGGGTCCCACAGACAGTATCACACATGGGCCCTGTATCTAAGCCTTAGGGTATGTGCACAGACACTAATTACGTCCGTAATTGACGGACGTATTTCGGCCGCAAGTACCGGACCGAACACAGTGCAGGGAGCCGGGCTCCTAGTATCATAGTTATGTACGACGCTAGGAGTCCCTGCCTCGCTGCAGGACAACTGTCCCGTACTGTAATCATGTTTTCAGTACGGGACAGTTGTCCTGCAGCGAGGCAGGGACTCCTAGCATCGTACATAAGTGCGACGCTAGGAGCCCGGCTCCTTGCACTGTGTTTGGTCCGGTACTTGCGGCCGAAATACGTCCATCAATTACGGACGTTATTAGTGTGTGTGCACATACCCTAACACATGTGTTACTAATCATTTTTTGTGTGTTTTCTTACAGGTTCGGTCGTTGGACTACGGCGGATTCCAGGACTACTTCGATGACAGCTTTTTTTTTATTAATAAAATGGTTAATGAGGTCTGTGTGGGTTTTTTTTTTATTTCAATAAAATATTTTTTATATGTCTTTGTGGTTTTTTTTAAACTATATTACTACCGCCTTAGTAAGGGCCGCCGGCTGATTGACAGCATCCATTGCTAAGGTGGGGCTTAGTGTTAGCCGATGCAGAGGCTAACACTAACCCCCTTTATTACCCCTGTACCCACCGCCACCAGGGGTGCTGGGAAGAGCCGGGTACGATCCAGTACTTGACCATCTGTAGTGATGGTCGGCCACTGGGGTGGCCACAGGCTGGTATTATCAGGAGGGGAAAGGCCAGATACAGTGGCCCCTACCACCCTGGTGATGCTAGGCTGCTGCTGCTTTATTGTATCTGGCTGGTTATGAAAAATGGGGGGGACCCCACGTCATTTAAAAAAAAAAATAATAATAATTGGAAAGAACGATGTCGGGTCCCCCCCAATTTTCATAACCAGCCGGATACAACACAGCAGCAGCAGGCAGCATTACAAGGGTGGGAAGGGCCACTGTTTTTGGCCTTCCCCAGCCTAATACTACCAGCCTGCGGCCACCCCGGTGCCTGCCCGTCACTACAGATGGTCGGGTACTGGTTCGTACCCGGCTCTTCCCAGTACTCCTGGTGGCGGTGGGTACCGGGGTAATAATGGGGGTTAGTGTTGGCCTCTGCACCGGCTAACATTAAGCCCCGCCTTAGTAATGGAGATTGTCAATCAGCCGGCGGCCATTACTAAGGCGGTGATAATAAAGTTTAAAAAGATACAAGCACATAGAAAAAATATTTTATTGAAATAAAAAAACAACCCTCATTAACCATTTTATTGAGAATAAAAAAAATGCCGTCATTGAAGTCCTCGTATCCGAAGTCCAACAACCGAACCTGTAAAAAAACACAAACACACAAAAATAATCAGTAACACATAAAGAAGCAAAATTATTATTCTTACCTTTCCTGGGTCCAGCGCTGGAGCCGCAATGTCAGCGAGCTGGGCCCTGTATCTAATCCTATCATGTGTGATACAGTCTACTGAGCTGTGTATCTAATCCAATCATGTGTGATACTGTCTGCTGGGCCCTGTATCTAATCGTATCTTGCGTGATACTGTCTGCTGGGCCCTATATCTAATCCGATCATGTGTGATACTGCCTTCTGAGCCACTGTATCTAATCCTATCATGTGTGGTACTGTCTGCTGAGCCACTGTATCTAATCCTATCATGTGTGGTACTGTCTGCTGAGCCACTGTATCTAATCCTATCATGTGTGATACTGCCTTCTGAGCCACTGTATCTAATCCTATCATGTGTGGTACTGTCTGCTGAGCCACTGTATCTAATCCTATCATGTGTGATACTGTCTGCTGGGCCACTGTATCTAATCCTATCATGTGTGATACTGCCTTCTGAGCCACTGTATCTAATCCTATCATGTGGGATACTGTCTGCTGAGCCAATGTATCTAATCCTATCCATAGTTTATAGGGTCGTAGTGCTATAGATATGCTATGCTGTCTCATATACACACTTTTTTTGGGGCGGACACACATGTATTGGAGCTATTTCCCTGACATTTTAAGCCCTGAGGGTATGTTCACACGGCAGCGTCTGTTATGGCTGAAATTACGGTGCTGTTTTCAGGAGAAAACAACACCGTAATTTCAGCCGTAATGGCATGTGCAGGCGTCTTTTGCTGCGTCCATTACGGAAGTAATTGAAGCTGGTTTTCCATGGAGTCCATGGAAAACGGCTCTATTTACGTCTGAAGAAGTGACAGGCACTTTTTTGACGCGGGCGTCTTTTTTACGCGCCGCCTTTTGACAGCGGCGCGTAAAAAAAAATGACCGTCGGCACAGAACATCGTAAGACCCATTCAAATGAATGGGCAGATGTTTGCCGACGCTTTTGAGCCGCATTTTCGGACGTAATTCAATGCTAAAACGCCCGAATTACGTCCGTAAATAGTGTGTGTGAACCCAGCCTTAGTGACGCCCCCGGCTGCTAGTGCTGCGTTGTTGGGTCACTTAGGAGACCCAGCGATGCAGCTGAAAGCTGCGGACCGTCGGCCATGAGAAGTTTGCGGGGGGGGGGGGGCCAGTAAGAATTTTTGCATCGGGGCCCATGAGCCTCTAGCTACGCCCCTGGCTGCACATATAGCCCACCCCTGTATATAGTGCCTCACATATAGCTCCCCCTAGAGTGCTCCACATATAGGACACCCCTATATATAGCCCCCCTGTAGATAGAGCCGACCTCTGTATATAGCCCCCCCCCCCCTGTAGATAGAGCCGACCTCTGTATATAGCCCCCCTGAAAATAGAGCCTGCCCACTGTAGATAGAGCCCCCCTGTAGATAATGTCACTTACATTTTTATTAGGATAAAAAAAACTAAAACTTTACATGCTCACCTTAATCCCGTTCCCGCGCCAAACGGTGTCAATGCAGACCTGCTCTCTTCTGACATCCCCGCGCTGCTTGCGTTGTTGAAAGGTGCTGACTTACAGGGCAAGTCATTCTGCCCTGCCAATCAGCGCCTTTCATAGACGCAAGCGGCACTATGCCATCATCGCGCCGCTTGCATCTATGAAAGGCGCTGATTGCCAGGGCACTATGACTTGCCCTGTCAATCAGCGCCTTTCAACAATGCAAGCGGCGCAAAAGAGGTAATCTCACCGCTTCAGTCGTTCAAAGGCGCTGAATGGCTGGGCACGTAACGTACCCGGCCGTTCCTCGCATACAGCGCAGGAGGGGGTGGCGGCGGCTGGTTTCATTGGTGCCACCGCCCCCTCAGAGAGGCAGCAGGCCACTCCTGGCGCCCCCCACCTTCCCTCTTAGTTGCGCCCGGGGCACATGCCCCGTCTGCCCCCCCCTAGCTACGCCCCTGGATTGAGCTGCTGAACAAAAGAAGCCACCCAGAAATTACCCCATTTTAAAAACTAGACCCCTAGAGGTATTTATCTAGTGGTGTAGTGAGCATGCTGACCCTAAAAATTTAAAAGGAGGAAATGATGGGTATTATTTCAGACAATATGGGTATATATATTCACATGAAATAGAGGAAACAATTGTTAAAATGTTATTTTGTTAGAAATATGCCACATTATTAAATTTGGGCGGCATAAAAAAGAGAAGTGAAGCCGTGTATTCGTAAGGGATGCATGTCTCTATGGACGTATTTGCCTGTACATATGACTGAGGCCGGATTTACACGAGCGTGTGCGTTTTGCGAGCGCAAAAGGTACTTAACAGCTCTGTGTGTCAGCCGCGTATGATGCGTGGCTGCGTGATTTTCGCGCAGGCGCCATCATTATGACACTCTGTTTGTATGGAGGAGCCACTGACGTCAATGTCCATATATGGACCGTAACCTCAGGGGTTTCCTCTAAGAGCGGAATCCCCAGCCAGATCATCGGCAATGGGGATTCCGCTCAAGGAGTAGCCACTAATTCTGAAGCAGGGAACCATCAGCTCCCTGCTTCAGAATTAGTTCAGAGCAGAGGAGCAGAGGGAGCTCCTCCGCTCGCCGAGGACTCCGCAGGCACAGCGCTACTGTAAGCGCTGTGCTCGAGGATGCCCTTGACGGTATTGTTCATATATCAACAGTGACATCAGTGGCTACTCCTTGAGCAGAATCCCCGTTGCCAACTCTGGCCAGCGATTCCGCACCAAGAGTAGCCACTGACGCCACTGTCCACATATGGATAGTAACATAAAGGGCTTCCCCGAGCACAGCGCTTACAGTAGCGCTGTGCCTGCGGAGTCCTCGGCGAGCGGAGGAGCTTCTTCTGCTCCTCCGCTCTGAACTAATTCTGAAGCAGGAAACTGATGTTTCCCTGCTCCAGAATTAGTTTGACATACCCCCGGTCACCCAAGACACCGCCCGGAATCCGGGACTGTCCCGCTGAATCCGGGACGGTTGGGAGGTATGACAGAGTTGTTAAATATGACTGTTCAGTGAGCAAATAACACAAACATTTGTACACACATCACATTAAATCTATGCAGGTACTGATCTGAAAAGACCTCCTAGCCACGCCCCCTCCTATAAACAGAGCAAGAAGAGCAAATTTATCACCATTAACCACTGCCTCTCCACACCTCTGATGTCTGGTGAGTTCAGGGTAGGGTGAGAGCACTATAGCTGCCAATATCTTGTATCTCTGTGGCTGACATTGTATTAGGGCACTGTGGCTGGCATTGGAGCACTGTGGTTTGCATTGTATTGAGGCACTGTGGCTGGCGTTGTATTGGGGCACTGTGGCTGGCATTGTATTGGGGCACTGTGGTACTGCATCAATACCCTATTGTCTGAATATTAACCAGGAAATGTAGTTAAAGAGGCTCTGTCACCAGTTTAATACTTCTCTAACTCCTACCTAATCTAATAAACACTTTAATGTAGATAGTTTTTTTTATTTTATAAAAAAAACGTTTATTATTGACGAAGTTCAAGATCATTTTTAGATTTATGCTAATTTTTTCTGGGCGTTTTTTCGTTTCACCAAGTGGGCATTGTAAAGAAAAGTGTATGATCTGACCAATCAACGTCATACACTTTTCTTCATTCATGCCCAGCTTTATTCACAGCACAGCGTGATCTCGCGAGATCATGCTGTCACGTGACTTCCTCCCGCAGGTCCTTCACCGGAGCGACGTGAGAATGACCAGACATCGCCTCCAGCCATGCCATGACCATTATCCTCCTCAGCAGTAGTCCTGGCACGGAATATTCTGAATATTCGTACGGTTACTTCTAGACTCACCCAGATTAAATCTTTTTTACTGGAGGAAAAAATGTAGAAAGAGCCATTCGGTACAATTTTAATCTCAAATCCATGCATGTCCCTAAGACAAGGTATGTCAGTTTTAGGATGCCTCACTGCCTGTATTCACTGCCGGGAAATTAAAATACTTTATCGGTCAACACTGGCTGGACAAGGATAACAAATCTTTCCAGAGGGGTCCCCTAGTCCTTACTGAGTGTAATGTCCGTGGCTGCGGGCTGTCAGCTCCGTTCTCCCCCTGACAGCCGCAGCCACGAGTCGGCAAGTGCTGGCCCCAGCCACCTCCTCAGGAGAAGCCAGCGCTCGCGTCTACTCACCACAGCCGAATCCCGTAGGGTGCGCGTGCACGCTCGTGCCCGCTCTTAAACGGGCAGCACGCACAACGGACCTCGTTCATGAACCTTGACCCCTGAGTACTCTGGACTATAAGAGGGGTCCAGCCCCCTAGTTTTTTGCCTTAGCTTTGTTGTGTATTCCTAGTCTGTCTTGAATATGGCCTCCTAGCGTTTCCTGCTCCCAGTGTTCCTGTTTCCTATACTTGTATCCTGATCTAGTGCCATGCTGTATACCACGATTGTCCTGCTTCTCCACGCCTGACGTTCACCTGCTGCCAAGTTCCTGCCAAGCATGCCTTGCTACTGTCCGAGCTGCCACAGGTACCTATACGAACTATAGACTTTGACCTGCGTCCTGTTGGCTAGCTACCTTACCGCCAAGACGGTATGGCCCAGTGGGTCCACGAACCCAATGTGACACTGAGTCATATTCTAGTTACTACAGATGCCAGCCCTCAGGGAGGGGGGCACATCAGAGAGAAGATGTTTCAGGTGGTGTGAATTAAGGAGGAACAGATGCCACCCGCAAACACAAAAGAACTCTTGGTGGTATTAAAAGCTCTACAGACAGCTTTTCCACTTTTTCAGACAATAGCACTATAGTAGTCCAATAAGGCAAAGGGCAGGGGCGGGCTCGAGGTCCAGGGGTTTTCTTCATTTGTCCAAACATATTTTCTGTAGCAGAATTTTTTTTTGTCATCTCTAATGGCCATCCATCTGAAAGGGAGTCAAAACTTAGTTGCAGATTACTTGAGTCGCCATAAACTATACTATGGGTAATTGTAAGCAGGTAGATTTTTTCCAACATAGTAACACTGTGGGAAACTCCTTGGGTAGATCTCTTTGCTACTTGGCCAAACAGCACAACCAAAAGATTTTACTCTCTAACACCAGAAGACAGACTGACAGCGACCTGGGGTTAAAAAAATAAATAAAGGGAAGTCAGACTAAAGTTATCCCGATCATTCACTTCTGGCCCCAAAGAGCATGGTTCTTGTGGCTGATGAAACTGTTCATAGTGGACCCATGGGTTTTGCTAGAGCAAAAAGATCAGGGTCCGATCTTCCATCCAGTGACAAAAAATCCCCACCTCTCAGGATGGATGTTAAAGCATCCTTACAGAAGAAGAACGGTTTGTCAGATGCAGTAATTACTACCTTGATTTAAAGCTGTAAATCAGGTAATTCTAGGATTTATTTGAAATACCCATCTTAATTTTCTAAATGTACCACTCCTACAAATTGACATTCCAGAAATTTTGGAGGCTCAAGCCAGACTGAGCCTTTGCCATCTATTACTGTGTAGCTCCTGAACCTTGAGTAGAAGAAATTCCAGCTCTTTCTATTCAACCACCATACACACAGATTAGGTAAAATAGAATCATCTTCAGACCTAACTGCTTTTCTTTTGAAAGTAAAATATAATTTCCATCGTTCTTTGTGATAATCCAATAAATTATATAGAAAGAGAATTCCACAATCTGGATGTCAGGAGGTGCGTTCAACAATACCTAGCAGGCAAAAAAGACTAGAAACAGACAAATAATCTCTTTCTTTAGTTTGGGGGGATAAACAAGGGGAAGAATGCAAGCAAGGATGACATAGCCAGATGAATAAGGAAAGGCATCTGTCTGGTTTATGAATCTGCTGGTTCTTCTTCTCCAAAAGCTTATTTTACCAGGGCTATAACCTGGGCAGCAAAAAGGGAAAGCTCTATTGATCATATCTGTCAGGCAGCATATCTTCTCCTTCTACTTTTTTCCATTACTTCAGACTGGACTTATTTTCATCTTCCGAACTGTCCTTTGGGCGTAAGGTACTTCAGGCCATGGTCCCTACCCTAATAAGGTTCTCTAATATATTTCTCGTGGGTGCTGTCATGGAAGAGAGGGGAAATGATAATTAATTTTAAGCTAGATTCACACATGTCATTTTGATGCAGATGATTGACTCATATGTCTCCTCTCTTTCGTATCCACTCCTGGCTTTGGTTTGAAAAAAGTAATAAAAAAAACGGGCAAATGTGACTCTACCCTTACCGGTAATTTTATATTTTTCAATCCCATGACAGCACCCTCTTTAATTCCCATCATATTGGTGTTTCTTGGTGATGGGCATTCACAAGCAGCAAAAAAAAATTGAAAACAATATATGTACATATGATCTGAACATGTTGTCAGGGCCTCTGACTTTATCCTCAGTGTAGATTATGAAGATATGAGAGGAGGTCCTAAACTTTTATCCAGGTTTCCTCCCCCTAGGAGGCGGTACCTTTCTCTGCTGGTTGCTGTCATGGGATCGAGTAAGAACAACTATTTTTTACAATGGGCAATTATCACGATCAATAATCATTTATTTTATTGTTGATCTTTTTCTTCATTGACTTTGGTCAATTATCGTTACAACTGCTTGAAAAATAGTGAATCATAACAATAATTGGTCAGTTTAATCAGCCTTAACCAAGGTGTAAATTTAATTCTACAAAAATACTATGTTAAGCTGGGGAGAAAGGTGTATGTCTAGGTTAGGGTCCCACTCAGAAGAGATTCTGATGACCGTGAACTTTTTGAAAATGACACGTGTCTCCGAATAAATTTGTGATTAAGAACCATAAACTTTATCAGTCATACAAAACAATACATATGTTAAATAAAATGTCCACATTTTTATTTGCCTATGATTTTATTATTGCTTCTGGAAAATAAATAAAATATCAGTAACAAACATTTCTGCACAAGTTCATGTAGGAGTGAATATAATTCTATAGGTCCATAGAAATATAAACCTAAATGAATAAAACCAGTTACAGAAAGGCAGTTGTCGCACAAACGAGGATTAGCGTGAAATCTGGTAAACTCATACCTCCGATGTATCACAGTTGTACAATGTTCTAGATCCTTTTCCTTTCTATGTGAAAATGAAAGGATCTTAATATTCCTATATGAATAAAAATCTTTGTGCTTTATCACTAGGGTTGTATTGAGTTGAATTCTTGGACCAGGCAGAAGATGGGAGCGGAAATTCAGGCCATAGATAGCCTGCTTTAGACAGTTGAGGGTATGTTCACACTGCTTATTTTCTGACGTTTTTTCGGGCCCTAAACGTCCGGAAAATCAGAAGCAGAACACCTCCATATATCTATCTGCCCATTGATTTCAATGAGAAAAACAGCGTTCTGTTCTGTGGCCAGTTTTCAAAAAAACGCCGGAAAAAAAAAAGAAGTGCATGTCACTTCTTGAGACGTTTTTGGAGTAGTTTTTCATTCAAAAACGCGAGTTTGCTTAAAAAAGTCTGAAAAT
This sequence comes from Rhinoderma darwinii, assembly GCF_050947455.1. Taxonomy (NCBI): domain Eukaryota; kingdom Metazoa; phylum Chordata; class Amphibia; order Anura; family Rhinodermatidae; genus Rhinoderma; species Rhinoderma darwinii. The sequence goes on from NC_134688.1 coordinate 354,947,122, forward strand.
CAGCTCTGTATTTTCAGAAGTTTTTTGCTTAGCGTGTGAACATACCCTAACAATTAACAAAGTGTTCTATCTCTGTTAATCCACTTTCACACCACAATATTTTGGTCAGTATTTTGCATCAGTATTTGGAAATGAAAACCAGAAGTGGAGCCTACGCAGAGAAAAAGTATAATGGAAAGATGTTTTAACTTTTCCATGTTATGCACCCACTCTTGGTTTTGACTTCCAAATTCTAAAGCAGAATACTGACCAAAATACTGCAGTGTGAAATTGATCTTATGGATAGAGTGTAAGTACTAGAAAAATACATAAACTTATTCACAACTGTACTGAAGGAATGCTTCATTAGAACGGCCCCATGCACACGACCGTAGATTTCATCCGTAATTACGGACCCATTCATTTCTACGGCCGATGGACACCTTCCCGTATGTTTACGGGAAGGTGTCCGGGCCGTAAACAGCTCCTATAAAAAATAGGACGTCTTATTTTTTTATTTTTAGGACCATGCTCCCATACTTTATAATGGTAGCACGGCCTGCAAACACGGGTGACTGTCCGCTGCCAGCCGTGCCCGTAATCACAGACCGTAATTACGGGCACGGTCGTGTGCATGGGGCCTTACTACTGAACTTCTAGAAGGCCTGTGAAACCTACCAGCAGCATCAATGTTGCTTTCATTCCATAGTCAAATAAAAGCATATTATTTTTCTAATGCTATCCATACATGCAAAGTACTTAGATCTACGATTGTATGTCTAAACGCTGACTATAGTGCATGGGTCAAATATATGTGAACCGAAAGGTTAGGATTTAGATAGAAAGGTCAATTAGTAGTCAGAAAACAACATCACAAATAATCTGATTGCACTTTTCCATCAACCAATGATCAGTATCAGCAATTGCTGTGGACATATACAACAATGGACAAGAGATGCAATGTAAGTTTATTACAACTTTCTTACTAATGTTACAACTTGTTATCATAGAAAGGTCTTGACCAATCAATTTTAAGCAGAAAATAACAGGTTAAAGTAGGTTTATCTTAAAACACCAATTTACATGGAGCTATAATCTGCATAAAAAGTTAAATGCTACGGAAACCTTTAGTGGCTTTTTTTTATAAAATAAATGTATTTTAGCGTAAAAAGCAAATTTTTTTTAAAAGTAAAAATATTGTTGCTGCAGATTCTATTTATCATTGAACATACAAGCTGCAGAATGCTATTGTCAGCCGAATGTGTCAGTGAGCTGGACTGACGGCTCAGTCTGCAGCGGCTCCTTTGTGCTCCTGAGCATAAATCAAAGTTATGTGTATCATGTATTATGCATTATAGTTAAACCTCATCAAAAGCTACAATTCTGCAAGACTCAGAGGTTTGTTGTTTAGTGTCTGTACCAAGCTTGATATGAAAATGTAGAATACTGGGAATTAAAATCTGAATGCAGCTCTGGACTTTAATACATGCGGTTTTACACCAGTCTATAAGTAAAGCCGAATATTGACAAAGATAGACGTTTTTATGTAGATTATATCTAGATGCAAATTTTAAAATGACATTAAGAGGTGAAAATACAATTGAAAAAACATAACAAAATTATGATTTGGAAATAAAATTAATTTTGTCTACACATCAGATAAAACAGAACAATCAATTTTCAGGTTTACTGGCATGGATGGATTCTACTAAAATACACAGATGAAAGACAGTATATTTTTAGAACTCTTGTATATAAACATATTACATAACCTTCAAATCTATCACCTTTAGAAAGTAAAATGTTTTAAAAAAAAATAGGTTAAACCTTTTTAACATCATAAGTAATCAAACAATATTTCTTGTGTAATACAGTCAAATAATTTATTGGTATTGTGTAAATTTTCTGTAAATACAATCTTCACATTTTGAGGTAATCTTGTTTTCAGAAAATAATGTAATTTAAAAGGCGTTGAACCAGAATCGCTCTTCTGTTTGCATCAGTCCCATACACATTGAATGGAGCAGTAGGGCATTTGCTCGGCCATCGCGCCATTCAAGTTCCTCGTCACTGTAAGTGGTGCAGTAAGGGAGGTTTGGACCCCCAATCTCCCAATCAGTGGGGGTCCCAGCGGTGGGGCCCCCAGGGATCAGAAACATATCCCCTATTCTGTAGTTAGGTGATAATTGTCGATTCTTGTACAACCCCTCGAATAAATAACTTCCAGATCTATACATATTTTCAGCACAGAAATATCTGTATAAATATATATCTATATAATATATATAAAAAAACCTCCTTCATCTAAATATATTCTAAAATGTAATTATTATTATTTCTATTATGGATGGAAGCCTTTCTTAATTTAAACTTTATTACAATAAATAATGACAATCTCAGCAATTTTCAAAGGGGTTGTCTCACGACAGACATTTATGGCACATCCACAAGATAAGGTTGTTCTTGTGACACTTTGTCTAATACGTGGCATGGAGCATGACACATGTAGTTATCTTTTTTGATATGAGAATTCTTAGTTTAAATATGCAGTGATTTTGTTAACAGATTCAGAAAACTGTTGTTAATGCTCAAAAATGGTAGGACATAAGTTTTTAATTATGTTATTATTTTGTATTATTGACAGTTTGAAAAAAAAAAATAGCATTTAGAACGAAACATCACATGTATAACTGGATTTTGACTAAAAGTGCTTACTTGAAATTCTTATATGGAGTGGAATCCCACCCGAGCACCCAAATATCCAAGTGCCGTGTTCCTATTAAACATATCCTCAGGATATGCCATAAATGTCTGATAGATGCTAGTCCCACCTCTGGAACCCACACTTATCTCAAGAATGGGTGTCCCCCGATCCCATCCCTGGATGGTGAGGCGGCCACTTGCTGCGGCACTCAGGCGGTGAAGGAGGTTGGGATTCCAGAAACAGCCGAGCTACACTGTTTCCCTAATTCCTATAGAAGTGAATTGAGATGAGGTCAGATTCCATCTATCAGGATGGATATGCCATAAATGTCTGTTGTGAGACAACCCCTTTAAAGTACTGCCAGTGATGTCAATATAACAGTTGGAACCTTCATTTATACGCCAAAATGCATGTCTTATATTTTATTTCAAAAAGAGGATCAGACCGAAGGAAAGGTTCAAGAAAGTATGGGAGTTTCCGATCCTGTTTTTGGCATATAATGTACAGCACTCTCACAGACCATTCACTAAAGCCTTTGTGCTTTAGGAAAATAGGATACACAATAGTGATCTCCACAAATTTATCTTATAGCCGCCCATGGGAAAAAAGTGGAACCTTGTACTAATTTATTTAGCTTGTATGTGTCCAAAGGGTTTTATACACAGGACGATTATCGGGCACGAGCGTTAATATAACGCTCGTTGACAATAATTGAACTGAGTGTAAACAGGGTAACGATCAGCAAATGAACGAGCAAACGCTTGTTCATCTGCTGGTCGTATCGTTTTAAAATAGTAAAATGTTATCGTTGTCGGCAGCACATCTCCCTGTGTAAACAGGGAGACGCGCTGCTGACATGATAATAAGGTCTCATTCACACGTCAGGGTCCGAGTGTCGGCCGATGAAATCGCCCGTTTTGAGCCATTTTTCCCGGCCGGTTTGCATCCGTTCCAGGTCGTTTTGCCGTTTTTAACGGCCGATTTTGACCTCTTTTGCATCCGTTTTTTTCCCTGTCCATTTTAAAATCAGATGAATATCATTTTAATTTGTTGCGCCACCCAGCCCCCTGCAGGTAATGCCACCCAGCCCCCTGCATGTAATGCCACCCAGCACCCTGCAGGTAATGCCACCCAGCCCCCTGCAGGTAATGCCACCCTGCCCCTTGTAGGTAATGCCACCAAGTCCCCTGTAGGTAATGCCACCCAGCCCCCTGTAGGTAATGACACCCAGCCCCCTGTAGGTAATGCCACCCAGCTCCCTGTATGTAATGCCACCCAGCCCCCTGCAGGTAATGCCACCCAGCCCCCTGCAGGTAATGCCACCCAGCCCCCTGCAGGTAGTGCCACCCAGCCCCCTGCAGGTAATGCCACCCAGCCCCCTGCAGGTAATGCCACCCAGCTCCCTTTATGAAATGCCACCAAGTCCCCTGTAGGTAATGCCACACAGCCCCCTGTAGGTAATGCCACCCAGCTCACTTTATGAAATGCCACCATGTCCCCTGTAGGTAATTCCACCCTGCCCCCTGTAGGTAATGCCACATAGCCCCCTGTAGGTTGCACCCATCCCCCCTTCCAGGAGAAGTCACTGACTTCAATGTCCATATATGGACAGTTTAGTAACGGACTTCTCCTGGAGAGGAATCCCCGGGCACAGGGTCGGGGATTCCGCTTCTGAAGTGAGTGATGTCACTGTGTCCATATATGGACTGTGTAGTCACTCACTTCTCCTGTAGCGGAATTCCCTGCCACAGGGTCGGGGATTCCGCTGCTGAAGAGAGTGACGTCACTGTGTCCATACAGGGACTGTGTAGTCACTCACTTCTCCTGTAGCGGAATTCCCTGCCACAGGGTCGGGGATTCCGCTTCAGAAGTGAGTGACGTCGCTGTGTCCATATATGGACAGTGTAGAAACTCACTTCTCCTGTAGCGGAATCCCCAATCCCCGGCCGGGGATTGAAGATTCCGACTTCTACAGGGAGCAAAAAAAGACCCTCGTCCTCCTCACATGCACTCTGCACTGTGAGGAGAGAGAGCGCGAGCGACGGAATACATGGCCATCACTCGGGACACATTCCGGTGATGGCCGTGTATTACCCGGCCCCATAGACTTCTATGGGAGCCGGGGCGGTCGAGTAAACGGCTGAAAATAGGGAATGTCCCATTTTTTGACAGCCAGGTTTCCCGGGCCGTCAAAAAATCGGTCGTGTGAATAACCCCATTAGGGGTTTATTGTTCCTAATGCAGCAGGGTGGTGGCCCATTTATGAACGGCCGTCCCCCGGCTGGGAAACCCTGTCGTGTGAATAAGGGCTAATGGATGGGGACGGGCGATCGGAGTAACGACCGCTCGTCCCCATCCATAGCTCTGTGTGACAGGAGCAAGCGAGCGCCGATCAACGATGTCTCGTTGATCGGCGCTCGCTGCACTGGCTGCTTATCGGCCGGTGTAAAAGGGCCTTAAGGTTGGTCTGACATGTAGTTATGGATGGACACATTCTTTTTAATCAGATTTAATGATAATCTGACCTCATGGTTAATTACAGGGTATGGTTATAATAGACTAGTCAAATTTTACAGTAGTAAAAAGTTTAGCGTCCAAGGTTTAGGGAAGCGGTTCTATTTTTGGACTTTTTTAGTATAATTAAGTATGTATTGTGTGTTGACTGATAACAAAATGTGAATAAGTGCTTTAGAGTGAACTCAGCCATGGTGGATTTTGCCACAGATTTTGCTGCAAAGGGAGAAATTTGCTGTGACTATCCGTGGCAAAATAGGCATGCTGCGAATTTGAAGATCTACAGCATGCCCTCAAATGTGCATTGATCCTTTCCACTATGTGTGAATGAGTGTTAAAAGCCCCATTGGCATGTATTATACTGTACATTTTTGCAGATTATCGGCAAAAAATACACAGCAAATCCGCCCTGTCTGAACTTGGCATGAAAAATTGTATATAAACAAAACCAGGCCTTTTAGGTGAAATCAATAAAAAAATTAAACACAAGTACTCAAGAACTAGATGTAACTAGATGAATACAGTATTATGTAAATTATTTCCCAGAATATACAGGTTTCTTTTATAAAATCATTTACATACCCCTTTATTTTTTTTATACAAAATGTACTTTTGCATAACACAAGTATCCTATCAATGACTTAAAATCAACATTACAGGGATTTTCTAAACCTTCAAAAACCTCAGTATCACCGGAATATTGCTTAAAATAACAAAAACTCAAATAATAACCTTTCAAATGCCCCACGCTTCCATGCCAGTGGTTTAGACGTCCCCTACAGGTCTTTGTTTACTAGGTGGCAGCCATGACATGCTGCATACCACACGTGACCACAGCAGCCAATCACTGGATGCAGTGGTGACGTGATGTCCATATTGACAGTCCAAGTATATTACGTCTTGGACTTCTTGGAGCATTTGAGTGTAACAGTTGGATAGTAGAATCTTTCAAAACATATTAGAAATCACACAACCGTACAGTTAATAAAACCCTGTACCCTTTAATCATTTCCTGATGGTAAAATAGTGACAGGAGTTTGGAATGGTGTTGTATTCAGTAGTTTAATGTATAAAATAAATACGGTACCTGCTATCCAAACATTAAGATTTTCATTAACCTATAGAGGGGTAATCTTCATCATATCACTTTTATCAAAGACAACTTTGTTGGAGAAATATATAGCTATCAAACCAAAAGCTGCAGCTGATGCAACATAGGCTGTGACGGTTTGTGTCATCTGTACAATGAAGCCCATGACAAGGGAGGGGACCACCTGAGACAACAGACAGGCACTGTCTAGTATAGCTATGTCCAAGCATATGCCATTGTTTGGGCTAGTAGGTTCTCCAACCATGACAGGGCTGTCACAAGAAGGACCAATGCACAAAGATGGGGAGTGTGAGGAGAATAACAGGACACCATTATTATTTGGTGCATCTTTGTTAAATCCAGGCTTTTGTTCTTTTTCCTTTATTTCTTGCTCGGCCACGTCCTTATACTTTGGGAGAAACAGCTGTTAAAGAGATTAAAAAATTCAGTTTCTGGAAAATAGAATTAGATTTAAAAAAAAATTGACACAAAAAGACATTGCCGGAAAGCATATATTAATCGATTAATAGAAATATCACAATGGTGAGAAACTCAATAGGGATGAATACAAACTCTATAAAACATGGCAAGTAAAAGAAGGTAGTAATGGAAACATAAAGAGCTTCCTGACCAAGTGGTTAAAAACTTACAGAACAGAAGGAGCCTTTTCTGTAGTCCATGAGCAGATGGTCATCCAAGGTGAGCAGGATAGGAGAAGAGAATAACCATTCAGAAGGTAGAAAATAGATGCAGAAATAAGAATATGAAGAAATACTTAAAAAAAGCGAGCAAAGGAAGGTAAATGTAAAAAGAGAAACGGATTAGAACTAGAGGATTTTTAAACCAGTTACTATATATCTTATAAACAGGCCACAGAAAATAATAATTCACAAAACTCAAATCTTAATACTATCAAAATGTGAGCAGTTTCACCAATCTTACACATCTGTTAGGTCACTTTTTGCGGTTTCAGGGTCTATTCATAAGGAACAACATCAGCAACTTCCAACCTTATTACCACGTGGGAACCCACAATACATTTTTCTTACTTACGGGGAAACCTTACTGTCATTCCTACCTCAGAGAAGCTTAGAGTAGGAGCAGATGCTTGCCCAGTATTCTGGCCCAGATATTTTGACTGCTTTGCCAAGCATCTTTAAACAGAGTGAAATGAGTCCATCCCTAAAAGGTCTTCTTGCTGCCGTCTAAACTGTCCATTTTGCCCGAAGTATGTTCATCTCTAAAATTGTTTTGAGCCTCCCCAGTAATGTGGCTGTCCATCTTAACTTTGGTATGTATTATTTATAAAAGCCACACTTTTCTAAAAGCTCTGTATATATGCCATATATAAAAATAAACTCTCTTTAAAAAGTTTCCCACTGGTTGTACCTAATTATAATGTAATATTATTATAGCCTGTAGGTGTCTCAAAAACCATGATAATAATGCATATCATAAAAAATATATGAAAAATTGCATGCAGTATTGGCACATGAAATCTTCATGTATATATGTCACATATTACGTATATGTTTTAAACAAAACTTAGTAAAAGTTATATTTTATATACACTCTGGATCTATCTCCATCTTGACTTTGGTATGTATTATTTATAAAAGCCACACTTTTCTAAAAGTTCTGTATATATGCCATATTTAAAAAGAAATTCTCTTTAAAAAGTTTCCCACTGGTTGTACCTAATTATAATGTTATATTATTATAGCCTGTAGGTGTCACCACTACCATTACCGAACATGCAAGTTCTAGCCTTTAGAAAAGTACAAAAAACTAAAATTAATTGTTGCTCGGTGTGCAATTATTTATTAAAATAAAAAAGGTAAAACTGAAAGTTGCTAAACCTGTATATTGCATGATGAATAACAATGCAAACAAAATCCTTAAAAAACGTGTCTTGGTGTAGAATGGAGATGACTGCGCATTAACCACATTTTAATGACATGAATCATTTGGACAGTGTGTTATTCTGAATTCAGGTTTTAAAGAAAGGTCACGAACTACATACTGTTATGAGCTATAAAAACAGCATCCAGTGATGGAAAATTTATGGCGTACCCTCAGGATAAGCCATCAATATCTGATCGGGGAAGTCCGACTCTTGGCACCCCCACCATTCAGCTGTTTGAAGGAGCCACAGCGTTTCGGCGAGTGCTGCTTCCCCTTCATAGCTCCGTACCGTGCAACTCTGTCACATTTGTAGTGACTGTGTACAGTATTACAGCTTCGTCTATTCACTTTAATGGAGGTAGCTGTAATACTGTGCACAGTCACTACAAATGTGATAGCGTTATGGAGTGCGGAGCCATGTATGAAATGCAGGGGAAGCAGCCCTCACTGGATCCTTTAAGCAGCTGATCGGCAAAGGTTCCATGAGTTGGACCCCCATTGATTAGATATTGATGGCCTATCCTGAAGATATGCCATCAATTTTACGTCACTGGATAAATCCCTTTAAATACAGAGGCATAGGAAGTCCCCTGCAGTACAGGACTTAGCGTGCCACCGTATAATTTCGGCTGACATACGTTGTAGATATTCTTGTTTTCTAAATCACTGGTATCGGCTATCTTGCTTCTAGCAGCAGCAGGAACTGTGTAAAGTCTGTGCTGCCGGCTGCTCATAACTCTTCAGTGGGAGACAGAGCGTCCTGCTCGTCACCATGGCACCCATATGCAGAACAGCATATGTGTCGGCTCTCTTTATAAGTGTCGACACCTCTTTGACATAGTTTCATAAAACAAACGTGCCTTTTTATGAAACTAAAGCGCTGCTCACTATGAAGCAGTCTGCACTTATCTCTCTTCCCATGTGTCGACTCCTCCCCTCTCCATCAGCGAGCCACTGTGCTCGTTATCTGGGCATATAAGGTACTGAAAGTTTTGTTTTAACTCTTTAGTCTTCTTCTCTCTCCTGGAGAGTGAAGAAGGCTAACTGTTAAAGAGCTGCAACAGTGTGTGTGTGTATATATTGCCACTGACCTGACGGATTTAGGTCTCAGAGCACAATACTGCTGCTCTGTATACAGAATACAGAGCAGCTGTATTAAAAAAATTTAATAAAAAGTATTTAGAAACTTGCACAAAACACACTAATAGACACTTTTATTTTTTAAAAAACTAAAATTTATTTCTAAGGTGTGCATAGCCTTTAAGTATTCATCACAGTCTATGTTTGATGTTTACTTTGGGGGCTTTTCCCGGCGTATACATCTAACATAGTGCAATAAACATGATGTGAAGGGGACCGAATAGGCAGATGCTAGTGGCAAACTTATGGAACTTTGTTAGGCCCCCATCGACACCCAGTGATCACATCGCGGGATGCTGATGGCTTGACAGAGGCAGCACCTTCCCTCTGTCAAACACCTTAGATGCTGCAGTAGATAGGGGTTAAGCAACGGGGATCATAGGTTCCTCTGATCTCCACTGTTAGAGCGGGGCTGCGACTGTGTGTTCCAGTCGTAGTCCCACTCCTAATCGCATGGGCAGACTTTATTTTGTCATCCTAATGCGGCAATTGTTTACTGCTCAGTCCTTGGTCTTCAGCTAGTTAAAGGGGGCCTATCACCATGGGAGAAATATTTAAAAAATCAAGGGCTTAATCCATAAAGAGGGTAAATGGATCACAAGACTGTGAAAGCAACTACTGACATGTGCCACTTGTAAAAAAAAAAACGGGCTCAATCTTACTACAGCAGAAATGTGACAAAGACCATGGTATACCGTATGTGTTTTGCAATGTCATGCAGTGAAATTTCAAAATATCACATTGACTTAACCAATGTGATCATTTACCTGTCGGTTATGATGATAAAGTGAGGTAAGAGTGTATGGTAAAATTTGCAGCACAGAAAATGGGATGCCTGTCATAGCAGCCGATGCTGTTACCATTGTGATATTATTGGAAAAGCATGTGATTATTGCAGCGATGGGGAGGCAGGAAACGGCAACTAGGTAAACAGATCGTGTTCCAAATGTCTTCACCAGGTAATCCATTGAGAACGAAAATACAATTGATGTCACAGACTGAAGGAAGAGGCCCAAGCTTCCCATCCGAACTCCTAGTAAGGAACGTAAAACAAATGTAAACATAGAAAACACATGACAACATACTGGCTATAATCACACATATATACTGTGACTGACCTTCATCATATCGGAGTCTATCAGCAGTCCCTGGCTTTGCTATTGGCACACCATGATAAAGTCCTTCCCCAATGAAGTCAGTGTAAAAGAGAGTAAAGGTCATAAGACCCATCCATGAGCACAGCTGGGCCATAAACAAGCGCCACAGAGCAACAGGAACTCTGCAACAAAACGTTCTAAATCGTGATACCAAAGCACAGATGCTTCGCAGAGCTAAGGCTGTTCGCCAAACCCTGTGCGGTAGAGACCAAAGTTGGCATGTCCTTACACAAGTCCATCCCTTTCCTGCTGGTTCTAAACATATATCCGACTGTGCAGCATTAATCCTGACCTCTTCTGAAACAAAGAAGGTTGCAAAGACACATCCGGAAAGTATAATAAGTAGGAGTGTAAAAAGACACTGTTCTTGACCACCTAACTGTTGTGCCAGCCAGCTGTCACTCCAGTCCACGGAAGGCAATAAGTATCCAACGCATGCTCCTATTCCAACAGATAAGGCATACACTGAGAAAGCTTTTCTGCAGGCTTCTCCCTCTGGGAACAGATCAGAGAGCAGTGCTTCCAAAGGAGTGAAACAAACCTGTCCACAGGAGTCTAGCAGCCCAATACCTAATATAAGGAAGAACACCTCCATGCCAGCACGGTGGTGACCTGCTAAACTGGCTAAATGTTTGGCATAAGGAATGATAATAAGGCTCAGCATTACTCCAAAACTTAAAAGCCAAATAAAGGGCCGCCGGCGGCCAAATCTGCTGCTCCAGCGGTCACTTGCAGAGCCTATTAGGTGTACAACTAAGAGGCCAAGGATGGGACCGATACCTAGAAGTAAAAAAGAACAATGTGAATAAAGCAAACAAGACTTAAAAGGATTGTACCAAAATCAAAAATTGTCACCTATCCACAGGATAAGTAATCATTTTCTGATCGCTGAGGCCCCACCGTTCGTTAGGACAGGGTCCCGAGCAGCCTGTTCTTCCTCTCTGCTCGACTGCATTGAGGATATTGAATGAAGCGGCGATCGAGCATGTGCGCTGCTGCTCTAAAGTCTATGGGAATGACGAAAACAGCTTAGTGCTCGACAGTCGTTCCATTCAAGCTCTTCCTCACTGCTGGGGGTTCATTGAGAAGTAATCGGCGGTCCCGGACCCCGTTTTTGTGATTGGTGGGGCTCCCTGTGGTGGGGGGCCCAGCGGTCAAACAATTATAATCTATCCTACAGATAGGTGATAATCTTTTATTCTGTGAATACGCCTTTCAAGCGTAACTAAACTTTCGCCCAAAATAAAATTAATTAAACTGCTATTATGTCACTCTATCTGAATACATAACTATTAGTAATTTTTTTCACTTCAAAGTAACTTTTTTGCAGCTATTTTGCCTTGTGAAACAGTCCACATCTATTTTCTCACACTTCCTGATTCTGGCCAGTTGCTAGGGGCGTGTCTTACTGTGTGTGAGCCAGCCAATCAGAAAAACACCAGGTCCTTGTGCTGCCTATTTTTGCTTTCTATATATGCACATAGCCGCCTGTGCTGCTGGACTGTGGATTGTGTGTGTGTGTGTGTGTGTGTATACAGTGAAGGAAATAAGTATTTGATCCCTTGCTGATTTTGTAAGTTTGCCCACTGTCAAAGACATGAACAGTCTAGAATTTTTAGGCTAGGTTAATTTTACTAGTGAGAAATAGATTATATATAAAAAAAAAAAAAGAAAATCACATAGTCAAAATTATATATATTTATTTGCATTGTGCACAGAGAAATAAGTATTTGATCCCCTACCAACCATTAAGAGTTCAGCCTCCTCCAGACCAGTTACACGCTCCAAATCAACTTGGTGCCTGCATTAAAGACAGCTGTCTTACATGGTCACCTGTATAAAAGACTCCTGTCCACAGACTCAATTAATCAGTCTGACTCTAACCTCTACAACATGGGCAAGACCAAAGAGCTTTCTAAGGATGTCAGGGAAAAGATCATAGACCTGCACAAGGCTGGAATGGGTTACAAAACCATAAGTAAGACGCTGGATGAGAAGGAGACAACTGTTGGTGCAATAGTAATAAAATGGAAGACATACAAAATGACTGTCAATCGACATCGATCTGGGGCTCCATGCAAAATCTCACCTCGTGGGGTATCCTTGATCCTGAGGAAGGTGAGAGCTCAGCCGAAAACTACACGGGGGGAACTTGTTAATGATCTCAAGGCAGCTGGGACCACAGTCACCAAGAAAAGCATTGGTAACACATTACACCGTAATGGATTAAAATCCTGCAGTGCCCGCAAGGTCCCCCTGCTCAAGAAGGCACATGTACAGGCCCGTCTGAAGTTTGCAAATGAACATCTGGATGATTCTGAGAGTGATTGGGAGAAGGTGCTGTGGTCAGATGAGACTAAAATTGAGCTCTTTGGCATTAACTCAACTCGCCGTGTTTGGAGGAAGAGAAATGCTGCCTATGACCCAAAGAACACCGTCCCCACTGTCAAGCATGGAGGTGGAAACATTATGTTTTGGGGGTGTTTCTCTGCTAAGGGCACAGGACTACTTCACCGCATCAATGGGAAAATGGATGGAGCCATCTACCGTAAAATCCTGGGTGACAACCTCCTTCCCTCCACCAGGACATTAAAAATGGCTCGTGGCTGGGTCTTCCAGCACGACAATGACCCAAAACATACAGCCAAGGCAACAAAGGAGTGGCTAAAAAAGAAGCACATTAAGGTCATAGAGTGGCCTAGCCAGTCTCCAGACCTTAATCCCATTGAAAACTTATGGAGGGAGCTGAAGATCCGAGTTGCCAAGCGACAGCCTCGAAATCTTAATGATTTACAGATGATCTGCAAAGAGGAGTGGTCCAAAATTCCATCTAACATGTGTGCAAACCTCATCATCAACTACAAAAAAGGTCTGACTGCTGTGCTTGCCAACAAGGGTTTTGCCACCAAGTATTAAAGAGGCTCTGTCACCAGATTTTGCAACCCCTATCTGCTATTGCAGCAGATAGGCGCTGCAATGTAGATTACAGTAACGTTTTTATTTTTAAAAAACGAGCATTTTTGGCCAAGTTATGACCATTTTCGTATTTATGCAAATGAGGCTTGCAAAAGTACAACTGGGCGTGTTGAAAAGTAAAAGTCCAAGTGGGCGTGTATTATGTGCGTACATCGGGGCGTGTTTACTACTTTTGCTAGCTGGGCGCTCTGATGAGAAGTATCATCCACTTCTCTTCAGAACGCCCAGCTTCTGACAGTGCAGATCTGTGACGTCACTCACAGGTCCTGCATCGTGTCGGCACCAGAGGCTACAGTTGATTCTGCAGCAGCATCAGCATTTGCAGCTAAGTAGCTACATCGACTTACCTGCAAACGCCGATGCTGCTGCAGAATCATCTGTAGCCTCTGGTGCCGATGTGTCCTCGCTCGTCTGACACGATGCAGGACCTGTGAGTGACGTCACAGCGTGATCTCTGGAGAACACGGCTGTGTCTGCACTGCCAGAAGCTGGGCGTTGTGAAGAGAAGTGGATGATACTTCTATACACAACGCCCAGCTAGTAAAAGTAGTAAACACGCCCCGATGTACGCACATAATACACGCCCAGTTGTACTTTTACTTTTCAACACGCCCAGTTGTACTTTTGCAAGCCTCATTTGCATAAATACGAAAATGGTCATAACTTGGCCAAAAATGCTCGTTTTTTAAAAATAAAAACGCTACTGTAATCTACATTGCAGCGACTATCTGCTGCAATAGCAGATAGGGGTTGCAAAATCTGGTGACAGAGCCTCTTTAAGTCTTGTTTGCCAAAGGGATCAAATACTTATTTCTCTGTGCACAATGCAAATAAATATATATAATTTTGACAATGTGATTTTCTGTTTTTTTTTTCTATAATCTATCTCTCACTGGTAAAATTAACCTAGCATAAAAATTCTAGAATGTTCATGTCTTTGACAGTGGGCAAACTTACAAAATCAGCAAGGGATCAAATACTTATTTCCTTCACTGTATATATATGTATATATATCATCTCATAACCTACTGGGGTGTTTGTGGGAGCTGTAGATTATATTACTACACTTAGGGCCAGTTCACACTCAGTTTTTTGACACGTTTTATGACGCGGAAACCGCGTCGGGAAGCGCGCCAAAAAACGGCCGAAAATGCCTCCCATTGATTTCAATGGGTGGCGGAGTTTTTTTTTTCCCGCGAGCGGAAAAACCGGCTCGTGGGAAAAAGAAGGGACATGCCCTATCTTCAGGCGTTTAGACTTCTGGCCTCCCATTTACATCAATGGCCGCGGGCGAAAAATGGCGCGAAAATCGGAATGCCAAATGGAATTTGAGGGAGATTTTCCTCCTGCAAAAAACTCTGTGTGAACCCAACCATAGAGCTATAATAACCCGCAGTTTCTTTACAGCGGGCGCACGAGCTGTTAGGCCCTGTTCAAAATTCTGCCTCAAAATTTCTTCAGGAATTTTGAGGCAGATTTTGACCTGCCTGCACCTTCTTGCTGCGGTTTTCGCAACAGTGCCCTCTGTAGATACTGCCACAGTGCCCTCTGTAGATAGTGCCACACCCACCCGTAGATAATGCCACAGTGCCCTCTGTAGAAAATGCCACGGTACCCTCTGTAGATAATGCCACACATCCCCACTTGATAATGCCACAGTGCCCTCTGTAGATACTGCCAGCCACCCGTAGATAATGCCACAGTGCCCTCTGTAGATAATGCCACAGCGCCCTGTGTAGATGCCAGCCGCCCTAGATACTGCCACAGTACCCTCTAGATACTGCCACAGTGCCCTCTGTAGATACTACCACAGTGCCCTCTGTAGATACTGCCACAGTGCCCTCTGTAGATAATGCCACACACCCCTTATAGATATTGCCCCCCCCTCCCAGTAGATGGCTCCATTGGGGCTCCCTCTAGGCGTGGAATCCCCAGCCAGAGAGTTGCCGACGCTTTGGCAAGGGATTCCTTTTTCTGGAGCCCCTGATGTCAGGGGATCCTCCTGGACCGGAATGTGATGTTAGGGGCAACCCCAGAGCCGGTGTCCCAGAGCAGAGAGCTAGTACAGGCTCTGCTCCTGAACTCTGGGGAAGCCCCTGACAACAGTGTTCATATATGGACAGTGATGTCAGGGGCTTACCCAGAGCTGGAGTCCCGGAGCAGAGCCGCTTCTAGCACTCTGCCTGGGATTCCACCTCTGCTCCTGACAACACTGTCCATATGTGGACAGTGTTGTCAGGGGCAACCCCAGAGATGGAGTCCCAGGCAGAGCGCAAATAGCACTCTGCCTGAGACTCCAGCTCTGCTCCTGACATCACTGTCCAAATATGGACAGTGATGTCAGGGCAACCCTGGAACTCCAGCTCTGCTCCTGACATCACTGTCCAAATATGCACAGTGATTTCAGGGGCAACTCCAGAGCTGGTGTCCCAGGGAGAGCACTACTAGCGCTCTGCTATGGGACTCCCGTCCTGGGAAAGCCCCTGACATCACTGTCCATGTATGGACAGTGATGTCAGAGGCTTCCCTAGAGTCCCGGAGCAGAGCCTATACTAGCGCTCTGCCCGGGACTCCGGCACTGGGGATGCCCCAGACATCACAATCCATATATGGACAGTGATGTCAGGGGATTCCACAGAGTCCCGGAGCAGAACCTATTCTAGCAGGCCACATCTTTGAGACCCCTGCTCTCTATAGAGGGTGAAGAGGGGTGCAGGTAGGTGGCGGCGCCGGACGGTGGCTTCTACAGTGCCTCTATATACACTATGGAGTGGGCAGTAGCAGAGTGCATCATATTCTCTGCCTCTGCCAGTTCCCTAGTGAATATAGAGGGGAAGAGAGGGTGCGCTGGACGGAGGCTTCTTCTACAGTGCCTCTACACTCTATGGAGACGATGGGGGCATGTACATCTGACGTCATGATGGGGCCTCCGCCTACCCGTACACACAGGCAGCAGAGTCCGTACACCGATACATTCAAATTGTGTAAGGATTTCTGCTAGCAACAGCAAAAAGTCAAGAAATAAAATGTGGTAGAGTGGCTATTTCAAACACATATAACACAAAAAGTATCCCAAATTTATTAATAAAGTATATTACAAAATCTATTTATATTACACATGCTGCTAGAAAATAAAAAGTTGATCGAAAGTTTAGTTACACTTTAATCTCATATACACGTTTTTAGAATAAAAAAAACCTACAAATCCCACTTATATAATTAGGTACAGTATATAAATTAGGATTTGTACACTCAACCCCAGGGACATACTATGCAGATTATATGATACTAATTTAAAAGCCTAACTTTCACATGCAGTGTTATATAGTCATACAACAAGATAACATATACATGTGGAAAATTGCAAAATACAGTTATATAAAATTAATAACCAACCAATTATATGAATAATATTTTCTTGTGTTTATTTTAGTAATATTAACTAATTAATTGGATTTTCCAATAATCATCATTTATCACCTATCCATAGGGTAGGTGATGAATGTCTGATCAAGTGGGGTGCGGTGCTCAGGAGTCCCTGAGTCCCCTCTGTGATTGGACCAGTACTACCCATGCTCAGGCACCGCTCCATTCAGTTTCTATGGGCTGCCAGAGACACTGCTATACTGATATCCAGAACACTACGAATATAAGTTGGGGTTATAAAATGACAGTATATGATTTGATTTATATTCACCAGTTTGAATATTTACCTACCTAGTACCATGGTCATGAATTTTTCCTCCACTCCAGCTTCAAGAAGCAAAGGTGGAACAAATGTGATCCCTGCTGCCAGACAAACTTCAAGGCCACATGTTAGAGAATTAACAAGTAGGAGCTGTGAATGAGGACTGTGAAGGTACTTGCTGATCCCCACCTTCTGCATCATGAAAACTGTACTTTCTTTGCCTTGATTATTTTATGACCCACTGATAAACACGGGGTGAAATCTAGGACTACCACTTTTTTTGGGCTGACAGAAGCCCATGTCTACTGAAATAGTCCCGGTAAGAAGTGTCGGTTCTTACTGTGCAGCTTCCATATGCTATGAACTTTAAAGGTGATGAACTGAAGAAACTGAAATTGTGTTCGCACAATAAATGGCCATAAGGTTAAATCCACCATGTCAATATCATCACCTGTGAAAGAGAGAAATTAAATGTTATACGAGGCTTCAATAACATCGTTGGAATACATTTTTCCCATTTGATGCCATATGTTATATCTAGGGATAGTGTCTAAGGTCGTGATATAAAACTTCATCAAGCGGTCTACAAAATAAGGAGATTAGTAAAGTAAAAACACAATAGTGCAAATGTCACTTTCATGTGCAAAAGGTGAGAATCAAGAACTGCTTTTTTGCTTTTGAAAGCGTTCATTAAGGTGTAAAATACACTTTCTGTCTCATCATAAGGGCAGATTCAGACGAACGTTGCGTTTTTGCGCGCGCAATCAACGCGGCGTTTTGCGCGCGCAAAAACCATTTGACAGCTGCGTGTGTCATCCATGTATGATGAGCGGCTGCGTGATTTTCGCGCAGCCGCCATCATAGAGATGAGGCTAGTCGACGCCCGTCACTGTCCAAGGTGCTGAAAGAGCTAACTGATCGGCAGTAACTCTTTCAGCACCCTCGACAGTCAATGCCGAACACAATATACAGCAACCTGTTAAAAAAAAAGAAAAAGTTCGTACTTACCGAGAACTTCCCTCCCGGCCGTTGCCTTGGTGACGCGTCCTTGGTGACGCACCTCTCTTGACATCGGGCCCCACCTCCCTGGATGACGCGGCAGTCCATGTGACCGCTGCAGCCTGTGCTTGGCCTGTGATTGGCTGGAGCTGTCACTTGGACTGAATTGTCATCCCGGGAGGTCAGACTGGAGGAAGAAGCCGGGAGTTATCGGTAAGTCAGAACTTCGTTTTTTTTTTACAGGTTCATGTATATTGGGATCGGAAGTCACTGTCCATGGTGCTGAAACAGTTTAACTCTTTCAACACCCTGGACAGTGACTATCTCCTGACGTCGCGTACCGGAAATTTTTTTGCCGGGTTCGGCCAAAACGAGTTCGGCCGAACCCGGTGAAGTTCGGTTCGGTTGTCCTGGTTCGCTCATCTAAAAAGACACTCCATTTGGATGTTTGGAAACAGAAAAGCACGTGGTGCTTTTCTGTTTACATTCATCCTTTTGACAGCTGGTGCACTGTTTCAGTCGGTTCGCACGGAAGTGCTTCCGTGCGACCTGCGTGGTTTTCACGCACCCATTGACTTCAATGGGTGCGTGATGCGCGAAATACGTGGAGATATTGAACATGTCGCATTTTTTGCGCAGCTGAAAAACGCTGCGCAAAAAGCACGGACTGTCTGTACTGCCCCATAGACTTGTATTGGTCTGTGCGTGGCGCGTGAAAACCACGTGGCCCGCACGGACCGAATACACGTTCGTGTGAATCCCCCCTAAGGCCCAGGATGCTTCTCTGTCTCCCATGCTTTACATTGCAGATCCATTTGTCAGATTGGGTGCTGTGGGTTCCCCCACAAGTCTAAGCCAACAGTGAGAAAAAGATTATTAGTTAAATTCAACATCTATACTGAGGCATATAAGTCTCAATAAGGAGGAAGATCCTGCAGCTTTTTTTAAATTAACATTAAACAGACAATCGAAATCCAATGATATTTGATCAGTTGTATCGGATCACTCTCTGTTAGACCCTAAAGCAATCTGAATTTACTATAGCTACCTATATGCATTCCAGGCTGCAAATTAATTACCCTGCCAATATATAGACAGGTAAGCCGCGGGGAATATTAATTCCCCCCATCAGCCTTGTAGTACATTTGTATGTATTTTGCAGCTTAAGCCCTGTTTACACAGAGTTTTTTTGCCGCGTTTTTTGCCGCGGTAACCACGGCAAAAAACGACCGAAATTGAGTTCCATTGTTTTAAATAGGAGGTGGGGGCCTTTTTTTACCGCAAGCAAAAAAAAAAATCGCTTGCGGGAAAAAGAAGCGACATGCCCTATCTTGAGGCGTTTTCCGCTTCAAAAACCCCATTGTAATCAATGGGAGACGGAAATAAACTCGGTTTTTGCAGCCATTTTTGACGCGTTTTTCGGCAAAAAACTATTCCATCTTTCTGTTGAAGAGATAGTTAAAAAAAAAAGCATAAAACAACGCCTGTGGTGCAAAACCACTTTAAAAAAAACAGAGTTGATTTTTCCAGGCAGAATTTTCTGCCTGCCATAAACTCTGTGTGAACATTCCCTTAGTGGGAGTTCACACTGAGTTTTTTCACGCGGAAACCGCTAAAAAACGGCCGAAGATGCCTTCCATTAATTTCAATGGGAGGCGGAGGCGGTTTTTTCCTGCAAGCGGAAAAACCGGCTCGTAGGAAAAAGAAGGGACATGCCCTATCTTCGGGCGTTAACACCTCTGACCTCCCATTGACATCAAAAAGCGTATTTCGTGGCGCTTTATGCCCGAGGCGCTCAATGGCCACGGGCAAAAAACGCCGCGAAGATCGGCGTGGAGGCAGAGGAAAATCTGTCTCAAAATTCCAAACGGAATTTTGAGGCAGATATTCCTGCTGCAAAAAACTCTGTGTGAACCCAGCGTTAGAGTATAATAATATTTAATTAGAAAATTACTATTTACTTTTTCTGCAGACTGACTGTCTGTAGAACAGGGCATGTGGAGGGGTATATTAGGTTGGCAGTCAGAAATGCTGGTATCTCCCTGGTGTCTCTGTAACTGCCTAATAAATATAATGAAGGACTACAAAATCGGACTGTTTGTCTCATGTAGACTCTGACATACTTAAGGGGCTAAGGGCTCTTCAAAACTTTTGAAAGTTCGGACATGACAGTCTAAGAGATGATCGGTGGGGGTTCGAGCACTGCAACCCCCACCGATCGCTAAAACGAAGAGACAGAAGAGCTCGGGTGAGCGCTGAGTTGCTTAGTTTCTGATCGGCTTTTCTCAGAAAACCGAGCAGTTGGTGTACAGGCTCATAGACTTTCTATTGAGCCTGTACACCAATTGCTCGGCTTTCCCGAGAAAAGCCCATCGTTTTAGCGATCGGTGGGGGTCTCAGTGCTTGGACCCCACCGATCAAAACTTTTGACATGTCACTATGACATCTCAGAAATTTTTTGAAAGTCTAGACATGACAGTCTAAGGCCCTATGCACATGACCGTAATTTTGGTCTGCAATTACAGCCCGTAATTGTGGATCAATGTATGGACCTATTCATGTCTATTGGCCACAGACACTTTCCTGTGTATTTACGGGATGGTGTCTGGGCCGCAGAAATCATACGTAAAAAATAGGACATGTCCTATTTTTTTTAACTTTAGGGACCGTGCTCCCATACTTAATATGTGGAGCACGGCCCATAAATTCGGTAGACTGTCCGGGTGACTGTCAGAGTCTACAACAGCACGAGGGACACACAGTCTGATTTATGTAGCCCTTCATTATATTTATTAGGCAGTTACAGAGACACCAGGGAGATACCAACATTTCTGACTGCCAACCTAATATACCCCTCCACATGCCCTGTTCTACAGACAGTCAGTCTGCAGAAAAAGTTAATAGTAATTTCCTAATTAAATATTATTATACTCTAAGCTGCAAAATACATACAAATGTACTACAAGGCTGATGAGGGAATTAATATAGCGGCTTACCTGTGTGTATGTTGTCAGGGTAATCTCTGAGCCACTTAGTTTCTGATGGGCTTTTCTCGGAAAGCCGAGCAATTGGTGTATGGGCTCAACTGAAAGTCTATGAGCCCGTACACCAACTGCTCGCTTTTCCGAGAAAAGCAGATCAAAAACGAAGCGGCTCAGCTCACCCGAGCGCTTTAACAGAATTTATCCATTTCAGATGTAAAAGATATGTACACCGTTAAACACATTTTCTTAATAAATCATTTTTTAAGCTACGTATCCAGCTAATAATGATTACACCTAAGTTATGAACTTAGATGTGATCGATTTTAGCTGCATCCTGTGTGTCAGAGACCAGCTTTCAGTCAAGCCGTCAACTGAACTGACGGCCATAGCTTTGACAGAATTATACAGCTTCTATGTATCCTGTATACATGGAAGCTGTATTTTAAAAAGTCAATTTAAAAGTTTTTTAAAATCTCCTAAACAGTTGGTTTATTAAAAAAAATCTCAACAAAGGTGTTCATAAATCTAAAAAAAAAGACTTTCAATCAACAAATCATGGATTGCTTATGGAATCAGAGACATACGGAGGTACAGTATGGCCCCATAGACTTTCATGGGTGGCATATTTACTGTTCAATACAATTTGTAGCTTATATGGAGGCGTAATATGGCCGCGTGCATAAGTCCTTACTGTAAAACCTTCTACAAGTCAGGTGACACAGTTTGTACCATAAATAGCAAGAAAAAAAGAGCAGGATAACGGAGGTAAAAGATGACTTATGGGGGAACTTGGTTAGGCAGCATCGGGAGACAGAAGAAACAAATAAGGCAGCGGTTATGAGGACATGAATGGACAGAGCTTAAAAGGCAGTAAGCAAATAAGATATGGAAAAACAAACTGCAACGTGCCTGACAACACAAGGGAAGATATACAGGAAAATATAGGGGGAGGCAGGATGTGACAGAGAGAAATCGACAGCAGAAGAGAGTTAGAAAAAAAAGAAAGAGACTTCAGTTCATGCAGGAAAAAAGAGGCATCGGAAGAACAAAAGAGAAACAAGCTACAATTTGTAAAAGTATTATTTCAATACTCACCTTTATTTGCAAAAGGCCAGTTGAAATGTGAGTGGCTTCTGAGCGCAACATCACTGATGATGCATTACATGATCAGTTGTTTTGCCCAGAGCCCCCAATTACAGCATGACCAACAAGTGCCCATGACTAAACATTCTGCTAATTGGGCAGAACATCTACCATCATTGGAACAGTATAAGCAGAGGACTGGAATCAGCAAGCATCATTAGATGACCCTAGTGTGAAATGCTTGTGCCTGCTGTTCAATGGTTTTATTAAGAAGGACATTTTCCGCTTCATTACTTGAAGTTATTAGTGCTACACACTCAGAGCGATCCTACCATTCTCTATGTGTGCACTTGCGCTCTGTAAACAAACAAAACTGTAATTCACTTTTCTCAGGTACAAAGGACATTTCCGTGTATTTTACAACATAGTTAGTTCCATGGTCGGCTACAATCAGGGCATGCTTTGCAAAGCTGCTTACCTTGACTTTTTTTTTTACACCGAAACTGCCCTGAGTCGCCAATTTATAAAGACGCCTACA
Source organism: Rhinoderma darwinii (assembly GCF_050947455.1). Taxonomy (NCBI): domain Eukaryota; kingdom Metazoa; phylum Chordata; class Amphibia; order Anura; family Rhinodermatidae; genus Rhinoderma; species Rhinoderma darwinii. Next base: position 354,969,879 of record NC_134688.1, read on the forward strand.
AGGAAGTGATTGATTTGAACTCTCAAATAAATGACAGTTGAAATGTTAATTCGTTTTGGGACGACCATTGTAATTAAAAAATTGTAATTTGAGCTAATGACTCTATGGTAACCAAGTAACTGGCCTCTGAAACGGCTTTGCAACCACTTACTAGTTTACCTTCTTTACAATGTTAACTTTTCTGTTAGGGTATGTTCACACGGCCTATTTACGGACGTAATTCGGGCGTTTTTGCCCCGAATTACGTCTGAAAATAGCGCCTCAATAGCGCTGACAAACATCTGCCCATTGAAAGCAATGGGCAGACGTTTGTCTGTTCACACGAGGCGTATATTTACGCGCCTCTGTCAAATGACGGCGCGCAAATAGACGCCCGCGTAGAAGAAGTGACCTGTCACTTCTTTGGCCGTAATTGGAGCCGCTATTCATTGACTCCAATGAATAGCAGCGCTAATTACGGCCGTAATTGACGCGGCGTTCAAGCGCCTGCACATGCCGGTACGGCTGAAATTACGGGGATGTTTTCAGGCTGAAACATCCCCGTAATTTCAGCCGTTACGGACCCCCGCCGTGTGAACATACCCTTACTGTGTTCCGCTTCAGATTTTAAATCCCCATATCTGGACAGAAAATCTGCAGCAAATCCCCTACTTGTTAACGTAGCCTAAGGGTATGTTCAGATGTTTTTCGGGCCTTAAATGGACAAAAAAACGGATGAAAAATCGGGCCGTTTTTTAAAAAAATGCCAGCGAAAAAGAAGTGCATGTCACTTCTTGAGCCGTTTTTCGAGCAGTTTTTCATTGACTTCATAGAAAAACAGCTCTAAAAACGACCGTAAAAAAATGCTGCTAAAATCTCGAGTGGCTTAAAAAACTTCTGAAAATCAGGAGCTGTTTTCCCATGAAAACAGCTCCGTATTTTCAGACGTTTTTGATTTTGTGTGTGCACATACCCTAATACTACACCCATTGATCTACTCAGTCTACTTGACCCTAATATCATGAGTACCGTAATTCACAGGCATTTTTCCAGTGATGTTCAATGTCTGAATCTTCCACCCAAACGCATTAGCTGCAGATAGCCCCTGCCTGTGCATAGAAATACCATAGCCCTGAATAGGCCATTACACATTAGCGCGGTCCATTGTAACTTGAGGGACCACTGTATATGAATCATCACCACCCTTAAATGCCTTTTATATATATCCTCCAATAATTTGGAACCACGATGCACTGTTTCAGGTACAAGAGTAATTGACAACTGCTTTTATTCATTTTTTTTCCCCAGAGTCATAGTATATTTTTGGGGTTTAATACCCCCTTCGTGCCCTCTAGGCTTTTTACCCAGAGGGAGCATACTGCAGTTTCTTGTCCCTGCACTTTTTGATACAAATTCTGCATTGTATTTTAATTTTAAGGGGAATTATTCCTAAAACCAGCTCCGCAGTCTCAGACAAGGATCCATTGAGAGTATGTCCACACAGGACGGAAAAATTTGCTGCGGAATTCATCGACCCCTCTCATTGAAAGCAGTAAAATGTATGGTGAAAATCCACAACATAGATGTACATGCTGTGGATTTTAAAATCCGCACTGCAGATCGATACCCACGTGGAAATGTTCTGCAGCGTGTGTATGCACTTTGCTGCTACTGAACTACACTGCGAATTTTCCGCCTGCAAATCCTGACGAAAAATATGCAGAGTATCCCCCACATGTGAACATACTTTTAAAGCCTCTACTACACGGGACAATCATCAGGCAAACAAGCCTTCCCGATCATTGCCCTGTTTAATCAAGACAACAATCAGACAATGAACGAGCACATGCTTTTAGGAAGCATTAAAAATCATCGTTGTCGGCAGCACATCTCCCGGTGTAATAAGGGACATGCACTGCCGACATTATGAAAATGTATGTGGATGAGCAATTGGAGCAAGGGTATGTTCACACACAAAATCAAAAACATCTGAAAATGACGGAGCTGTTTTTAAGGGAAAACAGCCTCTGATTTTCAGTCATTTTTGTAGCTGAAAACGTTTTTCTGAGGCGTTTTTTGAAGCCGTTTTGGTGCTGTTTTTTCATTGACACAATAAAAAACAGCTCCAAAATGGCTCAAGAAGTAACATACTCCTTTTTAGGGGCTGTCTTTTTACGTGCCGTTTTTTAAAATAGCGATGTAAAATAAAACGCCCCATCTTAACTAAACGCCGTTTTTCCCATTAATTTCAATTAATTTAGCTATTGTTTTTCCAGGCGTATTTCGAGCGGTTTACACCCCGAAAAAACGCCTTAAAAAACTCTATGTGAACATGGATCGCTTGTCCCTATACATAAGAAATCATTGCTCTATGTGAAAGGAGCAAACGAGCACCGATCGTTACACAGTTACACAGTTTAAGTCGGGCCGTGTAATAGGACCCTTACTGTAATATGGCTCTTCAAAATCTGACAATTTTTGTCAGTCCAAGGCCGAACCTATCTACATTTATGTCTACACTAATAGTTGTTTTGTTCTCATGTAGAAATGCCACAAATGAACTAAAAGTAAGCGCTTCTTATCTTCGGGAGAAACAAAGGTGGGAGCAGACACAGTGAGACAGCAGGGCTGTCCCTACACATATAGAGTGTCAACGTACCCTTTAAAAACCATAAAGATCGACTGAAAAATATCTACTCTGGTCAGATTTAGACTCTGCGTATACAGGAACACCCAGTTTTTCGATGACAGTATAATAAATGTCTGCAGTGACTCAGGATATGGTGCTCCAGTTCATACTGTTCTATGAAAACACAATGAATAACTTATCTCTCTTTAATTCAATGTGCACTAACTCACCCTTCAGTGGACTAGAAATCTGCTGCCAGTTCCAACGGGTGTAGATGACAAAGTACCTGACACTGTAGAGGGAGGGAGTATTATCCTATTCTTTTTGAGGGCAGCAGGTATTTCTGCATTCCTCTGCCTTGCACACATAATGCAGTCAGCTGTGTAACCCAGGCATAGCTAGAGATACAGCATCTGTAGTACGACTGATACTACTAAGGGTATGTTCACACGTAGTCAACAAAAATGTCTGAAAATCCAGAGCTGTTTTCAAGGGAAAACAGACCCTGCTTTTCAGACGTTTTTTTACCAACTCGCATTTTTCGCGGCGTTTTCACACCGTTTTCGCGGCGTTTTTTACGTCCGTTTTTGGAGCTGTTTTCATTGGAGTCTATGAGAAAACAGCTCCAAAAACGTCCAAAGAAGTGTCCTGCACTTCTTTTGACGAGGCTGTATTTTTACGCGTCGTCGTTTGACAGCTGTCAAACGACGACGCGTAAATAACAGGTCGTCTGCACAGTACGTCGGCAAACCCATTCAAATGAATGGGCAGATGTTTGCCGACGTATTTGAGACGTATTTTCAGACGTAAAACGAGGCAAAATACGCCTCGTATACGTCTGAAATTTGGCTGTGTGAACATACCCTTAGGCTTCGTTCACATATCCGTCAGGGCTCTATTCTGACGTTCCGTCTGAGATTTCACGTACTGTAATCATGTTTTCAGTACGGGACAGTTGTCCTGCCGCGAGGCAGGGACTCCTAGCATCGTACATAAGTATGATGCTAGGAGCCCGGCTCCCTGCACTGTGTTCGGTCCGGTACTTGCGGCCGAAATACGTCCGTCAATTACGGACGTAATTAGTGTGTGTGCACATACCCTTACTGAAACAAATGGAAACCATAGGTTTCCGTATCCATCACCATTGATTTCAATGGTGACGGAGCCTGTACCAATGGTTTCCGTTCGTCTCAGTTGTGCAAGGGTTCTGTCGTTTGGCGGAATGAATACCGTAGTCGACTACGCTATTAGTTTTTCCAAAACGACGGAATCCTTGCACAACTGAGACAAATGGAAACCATTGGCATCGGATCCTATGGTTTCCGTTTGTTTCAGTCAGAGTCTCGTTCTAACTGGAAGCTCCAATGGAACGTTAAAACGGGACCCTGATGCAGATGTGAACGAAGCCTTATCCAGCAGCTGATCTTAGGGTATGGTCACATGCTTAACAAAAAACATCTGAAAATACGGAGCGGTTTTCAAGGGAAAACAGCTCCTGTCTTTCAGACTTTTTTAAGCAGCTTGCATTTTTCGCAGCTTTTTTACGGCCGTTTTTGGAGCTGTTTTTCTATAGAGCCAATGAAAAACGGCTCCAAAAACGGCTCAAGAAGTGACATGCACTTCTTTTTCGCGGGCGTTTTTTCAAAACGGCCGCGTAAAAATAGGGTGCCGTCAGAACAGAATGCCATTTTTCCTATTGAAATCAATGGGCAGATGTTTGGAGGCGTTTACGGCCCTGAAAAACGGACGAAAATAAGCCGTGTGAACATACCCTCACAGACATACATGCTGAATTTGCTGATTCCTCTGTCCCTGACAGGTAATAGTATTTCCCCGCTGTTTCTTGTAGTAGAAACTGCACCCGTTTACTTATCCCTTCATGCAATGCATCTCAACAAGTCACACCCACAACATATAATGATGGTAGTAGACAGGTGCAGGAGATTTGATAATTGCTGCCTCAGTTATGCAGCTAATGTATAAAATATAATACATTGTAGTGAGAAATGCATATAGCTATACGTATTAAAAATATGGCTATGATCTGAAGCTACGGGGAATGAAAAAAAGCTGTGCCTGCACCATTACCAGCGGCTGATTTACAGCTGGCCTTCCGCGCCAATGCCAGAAATAATAGTGACAGTGGCATCTAAGTTATACAAACAAAGGGAGGGGTCTGCCTTTGTTCTCCTATTGCTGAACCACATGTTCGTGGGTCCGACGTCTCAATATGGCAGTCAATGACCTAAATAAGGCCATATGAAGAAGCTTATGAGGCCGTACCCTAGTAATGGCTTAATAGGGGCCTGCCAGTTTATCAGTGACAGGCAACAATGAATTGGAATAAAAGTATTTCAATACATAATTTATTAGTTTCTATCTTTAAAAAAACAAAATATACATATTTGGTATTCCCATAATCGTAACGACCTATTAATACATAATTTATGCTGCACGGTAAAAGGTGTTAAAAAACATAGTTGAATTGTTTTTTCTTGCAATCCCCCTCCCAAACTGTTTTTAATAAAAGTTAAAAGCTAAAATCTATGTATGCCAAAATGGCGCTATTGAATAATACAACTGGTCCCGTCCTCATAAGCATGTAAATCATAAAATAAAAAAGTTATGGCTGTTGGAACACAGTAAGGGCTGATTCAGACGAACGTTGCGTTTTTGCGCGCGCAAAAACCACTTGACAGCTGCGTGTGTCATCCGTGTATGATGCGCGGCTGCGTGATTTTCGCGCAGCCGCCATCATAGAGATGAGTCTAGTCGACGTCAGTCACTGTCCAGGGTGCTGAAAGAGTTAACTGATCGGCAGTAACTCTTTCAGCACCCTCGACAGTGAATGCCGATCACAATATCGAGAAACCTGTTAAAAAAAAAGAAAAAGTTTGTACTTACCGAGAACTTCCCTCCCGGCCGTTGCCTTGGTGACGCATCCTTGGTGACGCGCCTCTCTTGACATCGGGCCCCACCTCCCTGGATGACGCCGCAGTCCATGTGACCGCTGCAGCCTGTGCTTGGCCTGTGATTGGCTGGAGCTGTCACTTGGACTGAATTGTCATCCCGGGAGGTCAGACTGGAGGAAGAAGCCGGGAGTTATCGGTAAGTCAGAACTTCTTTTTTTTTTTACACGTTCATGTATATTGGGATCGGAAGTCACTGTCCAGGGTGCTGAAAGAGTTTAACTCTTTCAGCACCCTGGACAGTGACTATCTCCTGACGTCGCGTACCGGAATTTTTTTTGCCGGTTTCGGCCAAAACGAGTTCGGCCGAACCCGGTGAAGTTCGGTTCGGTTGTCCGGGTTCGCTCATCTCAAAGACACTCCGTTTGGATGTTTGGAAACAGAAAAGCACGTGGTGCTTTTCTGTTTACATTCATCCTTTTGACAGCTGGTGCACTGTTTCAGTCGGTTCGCACGGAAGTGCTTCCGTGCGACCTGCGTGGTTTTCACGCACCCATTGACTCAATGGGTGCGTGATGCGCGAAATACGCGGAGATATTGAGCATGTCGCACTTTTTGCGCAGCGGACAAACGCTGCGCAAAAAGCACGGACTGTCTGTACTGCCCCACAGACTTGTATTGGTCTGTGCGTGGCGTGTGAAAACCACGCGGCCCGCACGGACCCAATACACGTTCGTGTGAATCCCCCCTAAGGCAAATTGAAAAAAATGTCTGCGTCCGCAACGTCAAAATTAACTGCCTCTCTAAGGGGTTAATGTCGGCAGATCCAAGGATCCCCCAAAAATCTATTGTGTATGGCAGCCTCTCAAGATGTCGGGGGGAAACTAAGCCCAGGCATTGTTGGATTATGTGGGGTTTGTTCCATTGTCAGAAGTGACTGGCAGCAGCTTGTTTCCCCATTGAAATAAACATGCATGCTCGGCTCAGCTGAACTAGCACGTTTAGGGGAAATAGCTATCGGAAAACATTTGTTCAGACAACAGCTAAATTGGGTGTTTGTCACGGCGCGGGGTGTGGACCCACTGGGCCGTACCGCGTAACGGGATAGCAGCTGGCCAAACAGGTACAGTACAAAGTCTACAGTCCAGAAAGGGTACCTGAGGCAATGCAGACAGTAGCGGTGATTCAGGATGAAGATAAGGCTCTGGCAGCAGACGGACACCCGGCGGGGTGTGACACAGTAGATGCAGCGGAAGACATAACTCGACTTCAACTCTAGATGGGCACAGAGGCACAGTAGCATACAGGGTACAGGCAGCAAGAACGGGTAACACTGGCAACTGTAAAACACTAGGAGACCATTTGCAACACAAACTTTAGGTACACAACAAAGTTAAGGCACTGATCAAGAGGGCAGAACCCTTTTTATAGTCCAGCAGCATTCTGTACTGATTGCAGACTTCCTGCAATTGTGTGCACTCTGGCCCTTTAAGGCCGTGCACGCGCGGGCCCTGCGGGAGACAGTCTCAGATCCAGGAAGTGAGTGCCGGCGTCTCCCAGGAGGGAGACGCCGCAGATAACTCACGTGTCCATGGCCGCTTGAGCTGGAATCTCGAAGGGTCAGAGGAACCTGGCAGCAAATTTGCAAGACGGCACCCTCAGCCGGATATTCCTGAAAGACAGCCAGACCTTCGTACCTCGTAGAAACTGAGGAGGCTCTCGTCTTCTAGTGTCTGCCTTTCTCTTCACGCGGTCCACCGCCAGCAGAATAGAAGATCGGGTCTGTTGCCATATCTACAGAAAGTCCCTGAAGGTAGAGTCAGCTGCAGGCACCTGGGACATAGTAGAGACAGGAAGAGGTATTCGAGGATGTTGGCCGTAGACGATGAGGAACGGACTGGAGGTGGTGGATTCACTAGTATGGTTATTATAGGAGAACTCAGCCCACGGGAGCAGCTGCACCCAGTCATCATGCCGTCTGGAGACAAAGTGCCGGAGATAGTTCTCCATAATCTTGGCTTGGCCATTGGACTGGGGATGATAGGCCGAGGAGAAGGCCAACTTTACACCGAGGAGGCCGCAGAGTGCTCTCCAGAACTTCGAAGTAAACTGGACCCCTCGATCCGAGACAATATGCAGGGGAAAGCCGTTCAGACGGAAGATGTGTTGAACGAAGAGGTCGGCCAGTCGAGCAGCAGAAGGCAGGCCAGTCAGGGGAACAAAATGAGCCATTTTGGAAAATCGATCCACCACCACCCAGATCACACTGCATCCAGCTGAGAGAGGCTGATCCGTGACAAAGTCCATCGTAACATCCCGCCAGGGAGCATCGGGCACAGGCAGCGGCTGAAGCAGGCCAGATGGTCTGGAGTGGGCAACTTTACTTGCTGCGCATACCGTACAGGAGGAGACAAAGTCCATGACGTCTTTGGGCAGCGTGGGCCACCAGAACAGATGGGCAATTAGGTCTCGGGTCTTACGGGCACCCGCGTGACCTGCCAGCTTGGAACGGTGACCCCAGCGAAGGATTCTTCCTCTGTCTGCCAGACGTACAAAAGTCCTTCCCGGAGGAATGTCTCTAACTTGCAGAGTGTTAACAGAGAAGATGCAGGAAGGATCAATAATATTCTGTGGGGACTCCACAGTGTCCTCTGTCTCAAATGACATAGACAAGGCATCGGCCATCACATTCTTGTCGGCAGGTCAGTAGTGGAGTTCAGTTCGAACCGGAACCAGGCAAAGTACAGCAACCACCCGGCTTGACGAGGATTCAGCCATTGAGCCGTCTGCAGATAGGTCAGGTTCTTGTGGTCCGTAAAGACCAGGATAGGATGAGCTGTGCCTTCCAGTAGGTATCTCCACTCCTGCGGGGTCAGCTTGATGGCCAGTAACTCCCATTCCCCAATTGAGTAGTTGCGCTCTGCAGAAGAAAACAGCTTAGAATAGTAGCCGCATACCACAAGCTTGCCTTTCGAACCTCTCTGGAACAAAAGTGCACCAGCACCGAAAGAGGAAGCGTCCACCTGTAATGAAAACTGTAGGGATACATCAGGGTGATGAAGACTAGGGGCTGATGTGAAGGCCTTTTTTAAGGTTTTAAATGCAGCTTCTGATTCAGGTGTCCACACCTTGGCATTCATGCCCTTTTTAGTGGGGGTAGAGATGGGAGCTGTCAATGAAGAGAAGTTGGGGATGAACAGCCAGTAGCAGTTGGCAAATCCCAGGAAGCGTTGTATGGCCCTTAAGCCTTGGGGGCGTGGCCATTCCAGGATCGCCTTTACCGTCTCAGGGTCCATTTTGAGACCCTGATCAGAGATGATATAGCCCAGGAAGAGTAGAGACTTTTTCTCAAACACACACGCGCAAAGGTGAAGCTCTGTTGGATCTGGTCATTTCTAATAATGCAGATCTTGTTGGGAATGTCAATGTTCGTGAAAACCTTGGTAACAGTGATCACAATATAGTTACATCTTACCTATACTGTAAAAAACAAACGCAGGCTGGGAGGGCAAAAACATTTAATTTTAAGAAAGCCAATTTCCCCAGGATGAGGGCTGCAATTCAGGATATAGACTGGGAAGAACTTATGTCAAATAATGGGACAAATGATAAATGGCAGATTTTCAAATCTACTTTGGGTAATTATAGTGCAAAATTTATTCCTATAGGTAACAAGTATAAACGACTAAAATTAAATCCCACATGGCTTACAACTTCTGTGAAAGGGGCAATACATGACAAAAAAAGGGCATTTAAAAAATACAAATCTGAGGGTACATCTGTAGCCTTTGTAAAATATAAAGAGCTTAATAAAATCTGTAAAAATGTAATAAAATGATCAAAAATACAAAATGAAAGGCAGGTGGCCAAGGATAGTAAAACAAATCCCCAAAAATTCTTCAAGTATATAAATGCTAAAAAGCCAAGGTCTGAACATGTAGGACCCCTAGATAGTGGTAATGGGGAGTTGGTCACAGGGGATCAAGAGAAGGCAGAGTTACTAAATGGGTTCTTTAGCTCTGTATATACAACAGAAGAAAGAGCAGCTGATGTAGCCGGTGCCAGTGCTGTTAATATATCAGTTGATATACTGAATTGGATGAATGTAGATATGGTCCAAGCTAAATTAAATAAAATAAATGTGCATAAGGCCCCGGGACCAGATGGGTTACGCCTTAGAATTCTTAAAGAGCTTAGTTCAGTTATTTCTGTCCCCCTTTTCATAATATTCAGAGAATCTCTAGTGACTGGAATAGTGCCAAGGGACTGGCGCAGGGCAAATGTGGTGCCTATTTTCAAAAAGGGCTCTAGGTCTTCCCCGGGTAATTATAGACCAGTAAGCTTAACATCCATCGTGGGGAAAATGTTTGAGGGGCTATTGAGGGACTATATACAGCATTATGTGACAAAAAATAGTATTATAAGTGACAGCCAGCACGGTTTTACTAAGGACAGAAGTTGTCAAACTAACCTGATCTGTTTTTATGAAGAGGTGAGCAGAAGCCTAGATAGAGGGGCCGATGTGGATATAGTGTTTTTGGACTTTGCAAAGGCATTTGACACTGTCCCCCATAGACGTCTAATGGGTAAATTAAGGACTATAGGTTTAGAAAATATAGTTTGTAATTGGATTGAGAATTCGTTCAAGGACCGTATCCAGAGAGTTGTGATCAATGATTCCTACTCTGAATGGTCCCCGGTAATAAGTGGTGTACCCCAGGGTTCAGTACTGGGACCACTATTATTCCACTTATTTATTAATGATATAGAGGATGGGATTAATAGCACTATTTCTATTTTTGCAGATGACACCAAGCTATGTAATATAGTTCAGTCTATGGAAGATGTTCGTGAATTGCAAGCAGATTTAAACAAATGAAGTGTTTGGGCATCCAGTTGGCAAATGAAGTTTAATGTAGATAAATGTAAAGTTATGCATCTGGGTACCAACAACTTGCATGCATCATATGTCCTAGGGGGAGCTACACTGGCGGATTCACTTGTTGAGAAGGATCTGGGTGTACTTGTAAATCATAAACGAAATAACAGCATGCAGTATCAATCAGCTGCTTCAAAGGCCAGCAGGGTATTGTCGTGTATTAAAAGAGGCATGGACTCGCGTGACCGGGATATAATATTACCACTGTACAAAGCATTAGTGCGGCCTCATCTAGAATATGCAGTTCAGTTCTGGGCTCCAGGTCATAGAAAAGATGCCCTGGAGTTGGAAAAAATACAAAGAAGAGCAACGAAGCTAATTAGGGGCATGGAGAATCTAAATTATGAGGAAAGATTAAAAGAATTAAACGTATTTAGCCTTGAAAAAAGACGACTAAGGGGGGACATGATTAATTTATATAAATATATTAATGGCACATACAAAAAATATGGTGAAATCCTGTTTCATGTAAAACTCCCTCAAAAAACAAGGAGGCACTCCCTCCGTCTGGAGAAAAAAAGGTTCAACCTGCAGAGGCGACAAGCCTTCTTTACCGTAAGAACTGTGAATCTATGGAATAGCCTACTGCAGGAGCTGGTCACAGCAGGAACAGTAGATGGCTTTAAAAAAGGGTTAGATAATTTCCTAGAACAAAAAAGTATTAGCTCCTATGTGTAGAAATTTTTCCCTTCCCTTTTCCCGTCCCTTGGTTGAACTTGATGGACATGTGTCTTTTTTCAGCCGTACTATGTAGCTATGTAACTATGTAACTTCTCCAGCTTGGCATAAAGATGATTCTCCCTTAATCGAAGAAAAGCCTGGTGGACGTGACTCAGATGAGTTACAAGATCTGGGGAAAAAAAATCTAAAGGTCATCGAGATACACCACAACACAGACATAAAGGAGATCACGAAAAATGTCATTGACAAATTCTTGAAATACCGCGCGGGGCGTTACACAGGCTGAAGGGCATGACCAGGTATTCATAGTGCCCATCACGAGTATTAAATGCAGTCTTCCACTCGTCACCCAGACAAATCTGGATTAGATTGTAGGCCCCCCGCAGGTCTAGTGTAGAAAAAAAAATGCCCCACGTATGCAATCAAATAGTTCAGAAATCAAAGGCAATGGGTACCTGTTCTTCACCGTGATCTGGTTGAGACCCCGGTAGTCAATACAGGGTCGGAGGGATCAATTTTCTTCTTGACAAAGAAAAACCCGGCTCTGGCCGAGGCTGAGTATTTACTTATGAAGCCCCTCTCCAGATTCTCCTTAATGTAGGCCGACATAGACTGGGTTTCAGGCAAGGAGAGAGGGTATACTCTACTGCGAGGGGACGAATCAGGAACCAAGTCAATAGGACAATCATATGCTCGATGTGGTGGCAATGTCTCTGCTTCCTTCTTGTTGAAGACATCTGTGAACAGAGAGTAACAAGGAGGCAACTCTGCCAATGACTGAGGCGGATGGATATGCCCCAGACAGCGGTCGAGACACTTGGGACCCTACTGAAGAACTTCTTCGGAGTTCCAATCCAGGACTGGGGCGTGTAGACGGAGACAAGGCAAACCCAGCAGCACGGGGTTGGCGGCCCTGGGCAGGACAAACAGGGAGATGAGCTCAAAGTGAGGAACTCCCACTAGTAGTCTCAACGGCTTGGTCACAGACAAAACAGGGTCAGGCAATGGCAGTCCATCTACCGAAGCAAAGATCAACTGCCTTTCTAACAGAACAGTGGGCAACTGAAGAAGATCCACAAGGTCTTTGCAGATGAAATTGGCTGCAGAGTCCAGGTAGACAGAGACCGGATAGGGCCTCTCGCCAGCGACGATGGTCACAGGAATAAACAGTTTGGAGGAGAGTTCTCTATTAAATGGGGTGTCGCCCAGGGTTGTCTCTCCAATCAACCCTAGGTGTTGTTTTTTTTTGGCCTCTGGGGACACAGACGCACGACATGGCCAGCGAGGCCGCAATAAAGACAGAGTCCAGAAGTGCGCCTCCGCTGTATCTCCTGAACGGACAGTTTAAGCCGATCCACCTGCATCGGAACCTCGAGTGGAGCAGAAGAAGAAGGCAAGAGGGGATGCTGGAAGTTGGGCGCCAGTCTAGGAAGCCGTCTATCCTGTCGAACCTCTTGAGATCTCTCTCTGAGCCTTATGTCCACTCGAGTAGCAAGTAGAATCAGGTTGTCCAAGGCAGATGGAGGATCTCAAGCAGCAAGTTCTTCCTTTATCTCGGGCAATAGGCCATGCCAGAAGGACGCTACCAACATCTCATTGTTCCAGGACAGTTCTGCTGCCAGGGTCTGGAACTGAATGGTGTATTCGCCCACAGAGGCGTCCTCCTGGCGAAGGTTAAAGATAGCAGTGGCTGCCGACGAGACTCGTCCAGGCTCCTCGAATACAGTATGGAATAACCGCACGAAACCCTGGAAGTCTCGGGTCCCTGTCGTTCCCAGATTGGGTTCGCCCACGCCAGGGCCTTGCCGGCAAGTAAAGACATAATGAAGGTGATCCTGGCTCCGTCCGAAGGAATTGCTCGGACATGCAGGGTGAAGTGGATATGGCATTGGTTCAGAAACCCCTGCACGTACTTGTGTCTCCATGGAAACGAGGTGGCAATGGCAGTGAGAACCAAGCATCCGAACCGGAGCTGCCAGGAGGTGTAGCAGGAGGATCGATCGAAGGAGCTTGAATAGGAGCAGAGAAGGAAGCAGCGAGCGCCCCTACCTGCTACTGCCACAAGAAGTTGATCCTGTCATGCTCGCAGATCCTGCAGGTCTGCCTGCATGGCTTGGGAGGGTGACAGGCCCTTGAATTCACCAGCGGGGTCCATGGACTGAGCTTACCGTTACACCGCGGGGTGTGGACCCACTGGGCCGTACCGCGTAGCGGGATAGCAGATGGCCAAACAGGTACAGTACAAAGTCTACAGTCCAGAAAGGGTACCTGAGGCAATGTAGACTGTAGCGGTGATTCAGGCTGAAGATAAGGCTCCGGCAGTATACAGACACCCGGCGGGGTGTGACACAGTAGATGCAGCGGAAGACACAACTCGAGTTCAACTCTAGACAGCATAGAGGCACGGTAGCACGGGATACAGGGTACAGGCAGCAGGAACGGGTAACACTGGGAACTGGAAAACACTAGGAGACCATTTGCAACACACACTTTAGGTACACAACAAAGCTCAGGCACTGATCAAGGGGGCAGAACCCTTTTTATAGTCCAGCAGCATCCTGGACTGATTGCAGACTTCCTGCAATTGTGTGCGCACTAGACCTTTAAGGCTGTGCGCGCGCCCTGCGGGAGACAGTCTCAGATCCAGGAAGTGAGTGCCGGCGTCTCACAGGAGGGAGACACCGCAGAGAACTCATGTCTCCATGGCCGCGGCTGTCGGAGTCAGAATGACGGGCCGCGGCCATAGACGTAACAGTGTGCGTCCACCTAAAGATCAAAACAACTTTAATGAGTCTGATGTTTTTTATTGTATTACAGTTCACAGTATACATATTTTTTGGTAAAAATGTTATTATGTTACAAAAATGTTGATTTTAAGGCCTTATTCACACGAACGTGTTTAACGTCCGTGATACGCATGTGAAAATCACGCGCGTCGCACGGACCTATGTTAGTCAATGGGGCCATTCACAGTCCATGATTTTCACGCAGCGTATGTCCGCTGTGTAAAACTCATGACATGTCCTATACTTGGCATTCTTTCGCGCTTCACGCACCCATTGAAGTCAATGGGTGGGTGAAAATCACGCTCGGCACACGGATGCACTTCCGTGTGCTGCGCAGGATTCGCGCAACAGTTGTTCAAGAAATGAAGGCAAAAATAAAAGCACCTCCTTCATTTCTGTTTATAAACATAAAAACAGTGTGTCATAAGGATGCCATATGCGTGAAAATCATGAAGCGACGCACCAAACACTTATGACACACGGAACTGCAACACACGTTCGTGTGAATTTCGCCTAACTGTTAGGGTATGTTCACACGCAGTGTTTTCAGACGTAATTCAGGCATATACGCCTCGAATTACGCCTGAAAAAACGGCTCCATTACGCCTACAAATATCTGCCCATTGCTTTCAATGGGTTTTACGGTGTTCTGTTCCTACGAGGTGTAATTTTACACGTCGCTGTCAAAATATGGCACGTAAAAAGAAGCCCGTGAAAAAGAAGTGCATGTCACTTCTTGGGACGTTTTTGGAGCCGTTTTTAATTGACTCCATTGAAAAACAGCTACAATAATGTCCGTAAAATACGCCGCGAAAAACGCGAGTTGCTACAAAAACTTCTGAAAATCAGGAGCGGTTTTCGCCTGAAAACAAGATCCGTATTTTCAGACTTTTTGGTCACTGCGTGTGAACATACCCTTAGTTTCATATCCACACTGTTCAACTACATATTCGCAAACCAGGAAGCATTGTGGATGGGCAACCCTAACCATACTCTATTTTACTCAGAGTAGTACTTTTTTGCCACTCATTTCTATGTTCCTCGTGTCTTATCACTGCTTTGTTTGCTATATCAAAGTTCATAGTTATTAGATACAAAAGATTCTCAGGTGACAGCTGTATGTAGATATAAACTAATATGAGTTGTTATATGAGGATGTTCTAATGCGCTCATTTTATGGCCGTGTGAACACGGCCTTATGCTTAGGCCTTAGGTTCTGTTCACACCAGCGTTGCCCCTCCATTGAGGGGTTCTGTTGGAGGTTTCCGTCAGGTTAACCCCTCAACGGAATGACAAACAGAAACCTTAGCTTCCGTTTCCCTCACCCATGATCTCAATGGTGACGGAAACGTAAGTAATGGTTTCCGTTCGTCACCATTGTGACAGGTTTCCATTGTTCGTGACAGAATCAATAGCGCAGTCGACTGCGCTATTGGTTATATCAAAACAACGGAATTTCACTTTTCTTTTTTTCTCTATATTTCTTTTGGAACTGATCCATGGAAAACGGACACCACGCAACCTACAGACTACAATGGGCAAGTCTGGTCTGCAAAAATGGAGCAGAATTGGGCATGCTGTGAGTTTCTCGCAAAGGGCACACACTCCGTTGAAAAGAACGGATGTGTGAATAGCCCTATTGACTTGTATGGGTCAGTGTGCTGTTAAAATGGACAGCACTCGGATAAGAAATACATTTGTGTGAATAAAGGCCCTTTTAGGCCGCGTTCAGACGTGGCGGAATTGTTGTTGAATTCCGCAGTGGAATTCTGCGGAAATTAGGCTGCGGTGCCAAATTTTCCCTCCGCAGCATGCACATTATGTTGCGGACAAGCAGCGGAATTTCACTGCCGATTTCAGCCTTTGCAATGCAAAAACTGACATCTGTGGCAAGTCCGCTGTGATATCTGCAACGTCTGAATTACCTGTCAAATATGCAAATATTGGTGCAGATTTGTTGCGTAATTCCCCCGAATCTGCACCAACATTTGCAGTGGAAATATTCTGCCACGTGTGAACGTGGCCTTACACCGGCCAATCAACCAGACATTGTTGATCAGCGCTCGTTTGCTCCTGTCACAAGGACCTATGTATGGGGACGAGCGCTCCTTTCTCCTATCGCTCGTCCCCATACATTATTATCATGTCGGCAGCGCATCTCCGTTTACACAGGGAGATGTGCTGCCGACAATGATAATATTTAACTTTTTTAAAACGATAAGTTTGCTCGTTCATCTGCTGATCGTTCCCGTTTACACAGGGCAATTATCGACAATGAGTGTTCTATAATCGATCAGTTTAAAACCCCCTTAATGCCTTAATGCACAATCCTATTGATACTCAACTCACACGGGTTACCAAGATTACACAATTTAGTGCAGTCTTACCGCAAGATAAAGTAATAATACAGAAAACAAGATAATATACTCAAAATAAATTGCCATTGTTAGAAAATAAATCTGTGCCCAAAGAAACAATAAGAAACTAAACTACATCCTGGAAGGTCTATGTATTGACAGAGAAAGGGTGTGTTACACAACAGAGACTGTACTTTCACCTGTTCCCTTTCTTGTATTCTCTTTTTCCTGCTCAACATAATGACTCTTCGAGCTATAAAATTATAAACATTTCCTGGAAGTTTATTTTTTTTCATGAATACATTAGCAACTTAGGCTTCCTTTACACACACACTTTTTTTACCCCAGTGTTTTAAAACACATGTAAGAAAAACACCATGCATTTCAAGCGTTTTTAATGGCTTTTTTATATACGTTTTTTGGTGGCGCTTTTAAATTATTGTCACTTTGAACTGGTTTTTCTGGTATTTTCTAAGTCCTATAGAGAAGCCTATGGAAGAAAAACACCTGAAAAAACGCCATACCTAGAGCATGTATGTGTTTTGAAAAACGCTACAAAAACGCCCCATACCAAAACACTGTGTATGTAGGCTTTCTCATATTTGACTATAGATTTTTAAGTAACATCTAGCCACAGCGTTTTTTGGTTAAAAAAAAAAGTGAAAAAAAAAGCTGCGAAAAACGCCATTGAAAACACGAGTAAATGCTGTGTGTGAATCCAGCCTTACTAATAATGTTTGTGTACTAACTATTCACATGTGCTGTACTAAAGTCATTTAATGTTGACTATGTAAAACAATCACGCGTCCACATCATTCATGGGTTATCATACTGTGTGCACATCTGTCGTACTTGTGCTGGAGACTGCGCAGATTCGTGTTCAGCGAGTGGTGGTTGCAGGGGATGTCATGTGACTGCATGGATGAGACGTTCACAATATGTAGAGCGTTTAATGATGACAGAATTAGTAAACATGGTCTATCGGTTCTTGCTTCTTTCCTAAAGGACCACAACAAGGTAATGTGCCTGACTGACACTTTTTATACGTGACCCTTTATATCTAACTACATTGCAATTTCCAATGCTATTTAAAATATTAAAAGGAACTGAAAGGAAAATACATTCATTACCAAAGGCCCCCTAAAGTTGACAAACCTCATTGCTAAAAAATAATTTCATGATGGGAGAAGATGCTAAATTTGCCCTTATATTATAACTGCAGACTAAATATTGATTCCCAACTCGCAACAAGATTACAAGATTTCAGGCTTCTTTACTTGCACCACATAATTAAACGTGTGGACTACGGTGCTCTCTCCCCTCCTGTGGACTCACCTCCCCCTGAGCTGATGGATTTTACATTTCTTGCCGAATTTGAGTTTTGTGCAGAATGTCCCTTTAAGTTTGGAAACAAAAATACCAATTTTTTCTACTGTCAGAAATAGTAGATGACCATATACTCTTGAGTCGAAGAAAGACCGATTAAGCCGATATTCTGTAAGCCTTATTGTAATTCTGATAGTCTTGAACTTGCAATGTCTGTACATCTATGAATAAATAGTACTACATTTAGTCATAATTGCACAGGAATTCTGAGTTTCAGACAATAAGTTCACACGTCTTACTATCGGCCATTTTTCAGGCCGTTTACGGCCGAAAAATCTTAAGCAGAATGCCTCCAAACAATTGCCGATTGATTTCAATGGGAAAAAAGGGGTTCTGTTCCGACAGAGCGTTTTTTTTTACGTGGCCGTTTTGAAAAATGGCTGCGTTAAAAAAATGGCTGCGTTAAAAAACGCCCGCGAAAAAGAAGTGCATGTCACTTCTAGAGACGTTTTTGGAGGCGTTTTTAATGGACTCCAAAACAGCTAGAAAACAGCTCCAAAAACGTCCGTAAAAAACACATCGAAAAACGCGAGTTGCTAAAAAAACAACTGAAAATCAGGAGCGGTTTTTCCCTTGAAAACAGCTCTGTATTTTCAGAGGTTTTTTAGTAAGTGTGTGAACATACCCTAAGAATCGCATTAAAGAGAACCATTCACCTCCCCATACATGTGCAGCTGAGTGCAGCATGTAATGGGAGGGCTGCACAAACCCCTGGCATTTTACATTTTTTTTTCTACCCTCCTCCGTTATTTAGATATCGATGCCGTTATATTTGGCGCCCGATATTTAAATAACCCCCTGAACTGTCAATGGGGCGTGTACTGTAAAAGGGGCTTGTTACTATGGCTGTGACACTGTCCAATCAGATACGGACAGTGTTAGGTTATGTTATGATGAAAAATGGCCGCGTAAGAAAAAGGCCGCGAAAAAGAAGTGCAGGACACCTCTTGGGACGTTTTTGGAGCTGTTTTTCATTGACTCTATTGAAAAAAGCTCCAAAAACGTCCGTAGAAAAACACCACAAAAATCGCGAGTGGGTTAAAAAATGTCTGAAAATTTGGAGCTGTTTTCCCTTGAAAACAGCTCCGTATTTTCAGACGTTGTTGCGTTTCTGTGTGAACATACCCTTACAGCAAGAGCGAGGATAGAGGAGAGAGTGTGCGCGCGCACGCTCTCACTCTTCAGCTTTCGGGCATGACCACACGTGGCGGATTTCCTCCGCAACTGTCCGCATCAATGCCGCACAGAATCTGCGTTGCAGATTCTGCTGCGGATCTGCACAAAATGTGCAGTACATTGATGCGGACTAGCTGCTGCGGACTGCGGGAAAAGTGCTTCCCTTCTCCCTATCAGTGCAGGGTAGAGAGAAGGGACAGCACTTTCCCTAGTGAAAGTAAACGATTTTCATACTTACCGGCCGTTGTCTTGGTGACGCGTCCCTCTTTCGGCATCCAGCCCGACCTCCCTGGATGACGCGCCAGTCCATGTGACCGCTGCAGCCTGTGCTTGGCCTGTGATTGGCTGCAGCCGTCACTTAGACTGAAACGTCATCCTGGGAAGCCAGACTGGAGACAGAAGCAGGGAGTTCTCGGTAAGTATGAACTTATATTTTTTTGACAGGTTGCTCTATATTGTGATCGGTAGTCACTGTCCCGGGTGCAGAAACAGTTACTGCCGATCGCTTAACTCTTTCAGCACCCTGGACAGTGACTATTTACAGACGTCTCCTAGCAACGCTCCCGTCATTACGGGAGCCCCATTGACTTCCTCAGTCTGGCTGTAGACCTAGAAATACATAGGTCCAGCCAGAATGAAGAAATGTCATGGTAGTAAAACCAATACGCTCCGCAGCACACATAAGATCTGCGGACTTCATTGCGGAATTTTGACTCTCCATTGAAGTCAATGGAGAAATTCCGCCATGAGTCCGCCACTGCTCCGCAACAGACAGAGCATGCTGCGGACACCAAATTCCGCTCCGCAGCCTATGCTCCGCAGCGGAATTTTACGCCTCGTCTAAACGAACACTGCTAAATTAAAGTGTAAGTCAATGGACAAATGGCACCGCTGCGGATTAACGCTGCGGAGTGTCCGCAGCGGAATTTAAGTGAAATTCCGCCACGTGTGAACCCAGCCTTCAAGATCAGTCTTCTGCCGAACTCGCAAGGGGGCGGTTCACTGCTACGGACAGCGTAAGAGCTGTGGAGAGGAGAACGGGAATGTGCGCTCTTCTCTCTTCAGCTCATGCGAGAGATCAGTCTTGTACATTGTCTGCTGAACTGGCAAGGGGGCGTGTCTCTGCTACGGACTGTGCAAGTGCCGTTCTCCTCTCTCCAGCTCTTACACTGTCCGTAGCAATGGCACGCCCCCTTACCAGTTCAGCAGACAAAGTACAAGACTGATCTCTCGCAAGAGATGAGAGTGCGCATGCGCGCTCTCCGCTCCACAGCTCTTACACTGTCCATAGCAGTGACACGCCTCCCTTACAGGTTCGGCAGAAGACTGATCTTGAAAGCTAAAGAGGAAGAGCGTGCGCGCGCCCACTCTCCTCTATCCTCACTCTTGCTGTAACACTGTCCATATCTGATTGGACAGTGTCACAGCCAGTACACGCCCCATTGACAGTTCAGGGGGTTATTTAAATATAGGGCACTGATATCTAAATAATGGATGAGGGTAGAAAAAAAAATGTAAAGTGCCCCAGGGTTTGTGCAGCCCTGCCCATTACATGTTGCACATGTATGGGGAGGTGAAAGGTTTTCTTTAAGATTTATAGAACAGGTTCCTGACATAACTGCTTACTTGCTGCTCACTTGCAGTCCATCCTGTTTGAGTTTTGGAGATACGTTTCAGTGCAGAGTGGAAGACTGTAGTCAATAAAGTGAGGAACGAACAAGCGCATACAGAGTAAAAGGTCTTGGAACTCTCAATAATTATTTTTTATTTATAAACAAGCTCCAGTCTGACTCCTGTCTCGATAATCGGACTTTATACACTTCGTTTTAAGTACACTCGTGTCCACTACTTCAAAAATACAGTGGTCCTGTTCACTAGAATTCTAGTATAGTTGATGCAACTTTTAGGGCATGACCACACGTGGCGGATTTCCTCCGCAACTGTCCGCATCAATGCCGCACAGAATCTGCGTTGCAGATTCTGCTGCGGATCTGCACAAAATGTGCAGAAAATTGATGTGGACTAGCTGCTGCGGACTGCGGGAAAAGTGCTTCCCTTCTCCCTATCAGTGCAGGATAGAGAGAAGGGACAGCACTTTCCCTAGTGAAAATAAACGAATTTCATACTTACCGGCCGTTGTCTTGGTGACGCGTCCCTCTTTCGGCATCCAGCCCGACCTCCCTGGATGACGCGCCAGTCCATGTGACCGCTGCAGCCTGTGCTTGGCCTGTGATTGGCTGCAGCCGTCACTTAGAATGAAACGTCATCCTGGGAGGCCGGTCTGGAGACAGAAGCAGGGAGTTCTCGGTAAGTATGAACTTCTATTTTTTTACAGGTTGCTGTATATTGGGATCGGTAGTCACTGTCCCGGGTGCAGAAACAGTTACTGCCGATCGCTTAACTCTTTCAGCACCCTGGACAGTGACTATTTACAGACGTCTCCTAGCAACGCTCCCGTAATTACGGGAGCCCCATTGACTTCCTCAGTCTGGCTGTAGACCTAGAAATACATAGGTCCAGCCAGAATGAAGAAATGTCAAGTTAAAAAAGCAAGACGCATCCGCAGCACACATAACATGTGCATGACAGCTGCGGACTTCATTGCGGAAATTAGAATCTCCATTGAAGTCAATGGAGAAATTCCGCCATGAGTCCGCCACTGCTCCGCAACAGACAGAGCATGCTGCGGACACCAAATTCCGCTCCGCAGCCTATGCTCCGCAGCGGAATGTTACGCATCGTCTAAACGAACACTGCTAAATTAAAGTGAAAGTCAATGGACAAACGGCTCCGCTGCGGATTAACGCTGCGGAGTGTCCGCAGCGGAATTTAAGTGAAATTCCGCCACGTGTGAACCCAGCCTTACTTTTTTGTTGTCTTTCTCCTTTGCCTACACATTGCCTAGTTTACAGGGACGTATATAGGGTTTATATTGGAACCGACCTCAACTGCTACTTTTCATAGTCTTGTTATATTTTTTGTTATTTTATGCTTTCTCGACTCTAGCATGCATATGCCATATACTGATGTAAAATTTTATGCCAGGAAATGCCTCTGTATAACCTATTAGATGATATATGTAGTCACAACGCTATTTCATTATTATTATATCTTTAGGTCCAGTTCACACAGCATATTTTTGGCGTTGATTTTAAGGTGGAAACTGCGTCGGAGTCAGCACCAAAAAACACCCTAAAGCACCCTCCTTTCAATGGGTGGTAGAGGCGTGTTTTTTTCCCTGGAGGTTTTTGACTGCTAATGGTAAAAAAAGTGTCATGCCCTATCTTAGAACAATTTCCGCCTCTAAACCTTCATTGAAATCAATGTGAGACAGTAAAAAAACAAAACATGCCGTTCATTTGGAGCGTTTTTTGACACGCTTTTGCACTTGCTTAATAAAAAAAAAATGGGTCAAAATACACCTCAAAAACAACCTCCAGCCCTTTTTCAATAGACAACTCTCAAAGGAATAAGCAGCGATTGAACCGAGCAAGTGATACGTTATTCACCCATTGTAGTGCGGGTGAATAATATGGATTCTGATGTACGTACTTTGTATTATATTTTGTATAAATTGGATTTGATTTCTAGATTATACTCAGAAACCTACTTAAACTTTGTTGAACAGACTATTATACTGTTTGAGAAAGGCCTAAGATGGGGCTGGAATGTCGCACTACTATGGGTTAATAAAGTATCACTTGTTCACTTAAGGCCTAATTCACACGGGCGTTATGAATCTCGGACGTCATCACGTCCGAGGTGCATTCGTGCTCTGCGCTGCGGGTGCGATATCACGCATCCCCCATAGACTAGAGTCCATGGAGGGATGCGTGATGAAAAAATAGGACATGTCCTATTTTCTCACGGACCCTTCACACGGTACGTTGAAACAATGCCCGTGTGAATGGCCACATTGAATTACATAGGTCCGTGTGACAGAAGGTCTAAATTGTATGGAGTGCCATTCCTTTGAAAGTTATCTATCTTTCAGTCATACAAGACATTCTTCTCTATCTGTGACTTCAAAAAGAATGCTTTATAATATAAATATAATTTTGCCGTTTACTTCCTTTTACCTTTCACTTCTTCATACCAAGCTAGTTAGTCATGCATTTGCATGGCATAAGAGGTTTTTCACTACAATTAGCGAGCATTATATTTGGATTTTATAAAATCAATAAATAAGCATGCGGATTTAGCATGACCTATTGCCTCTGGAGAATAAGATGTTTGTACTATTGTAAACCCTTGGATTATAAAAAAAGGGAAAGTCTATATTTTATTGAGGTGAATTGTTAACACAATTACAAATTAAAGAAAGTCATGTGCTACTGTGAAAGGTTATTCGTACAAATTAGGATGGGTTAAAACTTTATAGTTCAGGTTGAAAAAAAAAAGCATGAAACTCAATCTTAAACTGGCCTTACACATCTTAGTGAGATCTGCCAACGATTTGATGTGTATGGGACAGAAAGAAGGATTGTAATGTTTTCAAAATGATGGATCCTTTGTGATGGACATTCTTTCTTGCAAATTTTAATTAAAAAAATTAAAAATCAACACTAAAATTAAAATGTAGAGTCACCTTTGTAGCCACTATGAATTCTATTACATAATAACTTATATAACAATGCGCTGAAGACTAGGGAGCAGACTGCAGGTGTCTTAGCCACCTGTATTATGTCAATGGATTCCGGGCACAGGCTTGTGTACTACAGTCTGCAGGCAACGGTGATTTGAGAATATTATCAAATAAAGTGCAAGTAAAGTAAGCATTTCAAATCATAACATTATATTAGGGATTTTCCCTTGTGCCAAACTTAAAATGAGACCACAGTTATTATATTACAAGTTTATTAAATACTTCCACAAACACATGTTTTGTTTGTTTTCAGGGTGGTGTTAAAGGTACATAAAGAGCTTATCCTACGAGTACACATGAAGATGGCGTGGACAGGAATGCCGTTTTTCATGTAACACTTGATCTGTTACAGTCATGTGAAGGTGTGGTAAAAGGTTTCTTTGTCCATATGGAGGCATTTTCTTGGCATTCAAAGTTTCAAAGAAACCTCTTGAACCTAGTAAGAAGATTCTCTCTTAAAAGTCCTTACCTCTGTATGATAAAATTTCACTGGATTTTGGTTTAAAAAAAAAGGTTTTTATTTGGGCTGAACAGTTAGCCAAGTAGATGGAGTATACCCCTGTGTGCACTAGATAATGAGCCCACACAGGGGGGCAAAAGTATGTAAAAAATGTTATAAAAAGATAACAAAGAAAAGGGAAAATGAAAATAAAAGGAAAACAAAATAAATAATAAACAAGCAACATCATGGTCGTACATACAACCTGTAAGGGCCTGTTCACATCACCGTTGCCCTTCCGTTGAGGGTTTCCGTCGGGTTAACCCCTCAACGGAAAGGCAAACAGAAACCTAAGCTTCCGTTTCCCTCACCATTGATATCAATGGTGACGGAAACCTAGCTAATAGTTTGACAGTGTTCCATTGTTCTTGACGGAACCAATTGCACAGTAGACTGCGATATTCATTCAGTCAAAACGACGGAACCCTGTCACAACGGTGACAGACGGAAACCATTCAGCGCAACACAGACGGTAATGTGAACACAGCCTAAGTCCGCAACGTGACCCTGGAGAACCTGAGAAGGAAGAAAGGAGTATAAGGATATACATACAAGGCAGACTAAATTACAATCAGAATATAAAAAGGGATAGTATCCCACGGCCTGAAGGGGTCCTTCTGACATATACTTTCAAATTTAGTGGAGGTATTCAAGGAATTAGGAGACAGGACAGACTGTAAATAGTTGCGAGTTTGAGAATACCTGAATTAGAATTCTTAATTTGCCTTTAAAGGAGTTGTCCGTTTTCAAGAAATTAATGTTATTTTTTGTGTAATTAAAAGCTATACTAAAATGAAGCGGGTGAGCGCAGTGCTACTTAGTCTCTGATCAGCTTTCCTTGAAAAGCCGAGCGAGCGGTGTGCGGACTCACAGACTTCTTTTTTTTTTTTTAAACTCTTTTTTATTAAGTTTTCACATAAACTCAAGTAGAGTCATAACATGCACATGTGACACTTACATGTGGCAAAGAATAACTAGTTTGGCACGCAGGCCACATCTGAAACAAGCATATATATCAGACTTACATATTGAAATGTAATAAGAAATAATTACATAAATGAACTATATACAAACAATGAATTCCACACTAGTCAGAAAACAGGAAAAGAAGTTAAACCAACTATCTTCTGTCGTTTAGCGAATACATCAGATATTAATATGCTCAATGGGTCTTTCTAAAATCTAACCATGGTTGCCAGGTCTTCAGATATCTATCATGACGCCTATGTTCCCACCCAAGTAAC
This sequence comes from Rhinoderma darwinii, assembly GCF_050947455.1. Taxonomy (NCBI): domain Eukaryota; kingdom Metazoa; phylum Chordata; class Amphibia; order Anura; family Rhinodermatidae; genus Rhinoderma; species Rhinoderma darwinii. The sequence continues at coordinate 354,995,109 of NC_134688.1, forward strand.
TCTTCCATTCTACAAAGAGAGTCCAATTTTCCAAACCATTCCTGTACAGTGGGCATGTTTGTAGATCTCCAGTGAAGAGGTATAATCAGTTTTGCTGCAGTCAGCATATGAGTGGTAAGGTCATGTCTTTTGGGGGTGAAGTCTCCAGAAGGCTCCCAAAGAAGCACCAGAAGGGCATTTAAAGATAAAGTAAATCCAGATACTGTAATGTATAGTATGAGCTACTTCCTGCCAGAATGGCTGGATAAGAGAGCAATCCCACCATAAATGCGTCATGGTCCCCCTTTGGTTATGACAACGCCAGCATTTGTCCGACCCAACGAGATTAATTCCATGTAGAAAAACGGGGGTCCTATACCACCTAGTAAAAGTCTTGAACGAATTATCTTGGATTTTAATGCACCTAGAGAAGCCGTGGGAGTGTTTTAATATCCTAGTAGTCTGTTCTTTAGTAAATGTGGTGTGAAGTTCTGTTTCCCATGCAAAAAGATAGCTGGGCGTTATCGGAGTTCTGTCATGTAGAAGTCCTGAGTACATTTTGGAAAGCAGGCGTCTAGGTAAAGAGGGTAGCAATAAAAAGGTCTCTATCCAGGACGGTTCTGGCAACCTCGGAAATCTATGTAGGAATTCCCTCACTAGATCATCAAAATGCAGCTTTTGCAAAAAGTTTGTAGCGTTGCCGGGTATATCTGGGAGCAAAGAGCTGAGTACGGGAGTGACGCCATGCCCAAAGGCCTTAGTAATTGTTATTTTCTCCAGTTTACTCCAGAAAATATGTGTTGAACTCGAGTGCCCCAGAATGGAAGGAAGTAAACTTAAAGGAGTAAGGGGTGAGAAGTTTGCAGGTGGGTCTCTAGCTGTCATGAATCTACGGAACACTTCGATAGTGCCTTTAACAGTAGGGCAGGTATCACGGGGCAGGTGGGACGTGGCTGTGGGATTCCAAAGTCGTATCGCTAAAGCGGGTGCTATAAGTGCCCTTTCCGCACTAAGGCTTTGGGAAGAGTCCTGTAACCTACTTAGCACAATCCATCTGGATAAATGTACAGTCTGGTAATATAACTGTATCGGGAAGATCCATTCCCCCAGAAGAGGGTTTAAGGATTAACAACCTGTGAGGCAATCTCGGACGCTTGGAGGCCCATATGTATTTGGAAAACAGTTGCCTAATAGTATCGAAGAAGGAATTCGGTATACGGATCGGTAATGCCTGTAAAGTGTACAGTAGTTGAGGAAGGATGTAAGCCTTAATGTAGTTTTTACGTCCAGTCCACGACAAAAATGGGATATTAAGTGAGCTAAGGTGATTCTTAAATTTAGTGACCAAGGGAGGATAATTCAAAGAATAAAGCATAGATGTATCTTTAGACAATATTATGCCTAAGTATTTTATGGAAGTAGGGGGCCAACGCAAATGAGATAATGTTTTAAGTTCAGGAACTTCTCGGGCAGCAATAGTAATATTAAGTATTTCCGACTTATCATAATTGATTTTAAAATTGGATATCCATCCAAAGTATTCAAATATGTGCAATACGCTTGAGAGCGCTTGTCTGGGGTTAGTAATCAATACCAACAGATCATCAGCAAAGGCGGCCGTCGAATGTGTAAAACCCCCTAGTTTGAACCCTTGGATAGAGTCCGTTTGGACAATCTTTTGAATCAGTGTTTCTTTTTGAGTATAAATAATGCCGGAGAAAGGGGGCAGCCCTGCCTTGTCCCATTTGTTATTTTGAAGGAAGGGGAAAGGGTACCGTTCAGACGCAATCTCGCACTAGGTGAGGAGTATAGGGAAAAAATTGCAACAATGAATGGGGGGGGGGGGAGAACCAAATTTAAGAAGAGTTGCGTGCATATAAGACCACCGGATCCTATCAAATGCTTTTTCCGCATCAGTGCTTAACAACACCAATGGGATCTTTTTTAACTTAGCATAATGTATAATATTAATGAGCCTGGTGGTGTTATGTTTACCTTCCCTAGATGGAACAAACCCAACCTGTTCAGGAGAAATAAGCTTAGTTAACAGAGGTTTCAGCCTGTTAGCAAGGAGTTTGGCCCACCACTTAATGTCTGAATGGAGATCGGTCGGTAACTGCTACATTGTGTAACATCTTTACCTTCTTTAGGTATCAGTGTGATGTGCGCCTCCAGCGTCTGAGGCGGGAAGTGAGCCCCTTTCAGGAGGTCGTTGCACATAACTAAATTTTTTTGATAGCTTATGGGAAAACCGTCAAGACCTGGACTTTTGCCATTAGGGATGGTATTAAGAACTCGTAAAATTTCGGCATGAGTGAAGGGCTCTAAAAGTGATTGTTTGTCTGCAGAGGTCAAAGTTGGAAGCGAAATGGAATCTAGAAAATCAGTGGTCAACTGTTCTGCATCTGCGTGATCCAACTGGCCATGCAAAGCCGAGTAAAAATTCAAAAAGGCCTCGGTTATTCCTTCAATAGTAGCGGTCAGGGAACCAGAACTGTTTCTGATTTCATGAATGAAAGAGAGGTCTTTATGTCTCCTGAGAAGTGCAGACATAACTTTAGAGCCTCTGGCTCCATGAGCGTAGAATTTGAAAGCGCTCCTTTGATATAACCTGGCGGATCGTATATTAAGCAAATTTTTAAGTTTGTTCCTAAACTCAGCAAGGGAATTTTGGGTAGAGGCAGCTGCAGTGCGTTTACTTATCAACTCCATAGCTGCAATTTGTGCTAAAATAGAGTTAAGTTTGGACGAGTACTGTTTTTTACATCTAGATCCCAGCGCTATCAGTTCCTCCCTGATGTAAGCTTTATGTGTTTCCCAGATGGTGGTGGAGGCAATTCCTGGCGTTTCATTACGTTCAAAAAACTCAGTTAGGGAGGATTTCAGATAATCTAAGTGTCTAGGATTATCCAGAAGGGTTTCATTTAAAGAGGCTCTGTCACCAGATTATCAAATCCCTATCTCCTATTGAATGTGATCGGCGCTGCAATGTACAGGGTGGGCCATTTATATGGATACACCTAAATAAAATGGGAATGGTTGGTGATATTAACTTCCTGTTTGTGGCACATTAGTATATGGGAGGGGGGAAACTTTTCAAGCTGGGTGTTGACCATGGCGGCCATTTTGAAGTCGGCCATTTTGTATCCAACTTTAGTTTTTTCAATGGGAAGAGTGTCATGTGACACATCAAACTTATCGAGAATTTCACAATAAAAACAATGGCGTACTTGGTTTTAACGTTACTTTATTCTTTCATGAGTTATTTACAAGTTTCTGACCACTTATAAAATGTGTTCAAAGTGCTGCCCATTGTGTTGGATTGTCAATGCTACCCTCTTCTCCCACTCTTCACACACTGATAGCAACACCGAAGAAGAAATGCTAGCACAGGCTTCCAGTATCCGTAGTTTCAGTTGCTGCACATCTCGTATCTTCACAGCATAGACAATTGCCTTCAGATGACCCCAAAGATAAAAGTCTAAGGGGGTCAGATCGGGAGGCATTTCTTCTGCGCTGTTGCTATCAGTGTGTGAAGAGTGGGAGAAGAGGGTTGCATTGACAATCCAACACAATGGGCAGCACTTTGAACACATTGGCTGCAACTGTCACATGCCGGCTGCATATAAACAAACACCGGAAGGACCGCCGGACTCTCAGCTCTGGGAAAAAATAGGTGAGTACTAATTATTTTTTATTTTAGGACATTTGCAGCGATTTGCATAAAAATATTGACAACTCGGATAATACCTTAAAGTATAATACAGTAACTCCGGCTCTCTCCTAAGTTTGCTAATGGAAGAGAATGAGGTAATTAAAACAGTAAAAAAGCATAGTGAGGTAGTCAAACCTAATATAACAATGCTGTTAATTCTGCAAAATGGCGGCATACTGAATTTATGGGTTTATGTCCGGCATCTAGCGCTCCAACTCCTCCCCTCTGCAGTGGTTTGACGGCTCTACTTGTATAACAATGAAGAGGAGCAGAGCCCTCAATCAATGCAGAGGGCTCTGGAGCAGAGGGATTTAAGCGCTACATGCTGGACATTTCATGGTTCAGCAGACACAGGGCACAGCAGATTTTTTATTTTTTTACTCTGATGCAACAGTAACATCTTTAAAGGGAATGTGTTGCCAGCAAAACATGCTTTTTTTTTTTTTAGTTAAACAATTAGTGTATAGGTGATTAAACATTGTTCTAATTTTTTTTTTTTTTTCACGAGTCAGGAAATATTATAAATTGGATTCAATTGGATTCTAATTTATAATATTTCCCATTGCTGGTCACTAGATGGAGCCATTCCCAAAATTGCAGCATTGCATGTGGTAAAGCAACCACATTGCTTTATGCTGCAAAATTGGGTAAAAAGCCCTCGCTCTAGTGAGCTCTCAGCATCCCCCCTCCTTTATCCTGGCTAGTGCCGGGAGAAACGAGGGGTTTGAACGGTCTAACCTCCTACACTGTGTGTCGCCATTTTTTGAGCTAACACACAGTGTAGAAGGTTTACATACAGTAGTAAACACACACTGAACACAAACATACATAGAAATCCCTTACCTGCTCCAGTCGCCGCCGCTCCCTCCGGTCCATCCGCTCCGTCTGCTGCCGCTGCTCCATGTGCACAAGTCCGGAAGCCGCGACCGGAAGTAGTAATCTTACTGTCCGGCCGCGACTTCCGGTCCACAGGAAAATGGCGCCGGACGGCGCGCATTTCAAATTGAACTGTGTGGGAGCGGCGCATGCGCCGTTCCCACACAGCGGCGTACATGTTAGTGGATGGAACGGGCCCCGTTCGCAGTCCCTATGGGACTGGAGCTGCCGTATTCCATGTCTGTATGTGTCGTTAATCGACACATACAGAAATGGAAAAAAAAAATGGCAGCCCCCATAGGGAAGAAGAAGTGTAAAAATAAGAAAAAGTAACACACAAACACACAAATTAATCCAAACGTTTTTAATAAAGCACTAACATCTTTAACATATTAATTTTTTTTTTGTGGTAACCCTGTTCCTTTAATAATGGTATGTTCCTAATCCGTTACCGGATAGCTACCTAGCGGTGTCACCTGTTTGGTAGTGTAAGATCTCCTGACAGACTTCCTTTTATATATAAAGCCTGGTCTCTAGAGGGATTGGTACACTCCACATATTATGCAGGTGCATTACCAAATACCTTGATGTTACAGCAACAATTCCTATTTGTGTTATAGTAAATTTGTATGACAAATACCCTGGTTCAGTTCTATTGGTCACTATATTTATGACATTCCTTCAAGGACAATGATAAATGACTACTCCCGTGCCTGTGACTTTATCCTTGTATCCTTTATCCTTTATTGTGGTATTGATTGGAGTTTTTTTGGGGAGGTTTTCAATAAGTTTTATTTGGGCATGTTTACATTTTGCAGGCAGAAAAAAATCTGCCTCAAAATTCCTTCAGGAATTTTGAGGCAGATTTTGACCTACCTGCTGTTTTTTGTGGCGTTTTTCAGTGAACTAGCACTTATATCACGCTAAAAACAAACCTGAAATCCAACTTTACTCTCAGATACTATCAATACATTACATGTACTCAACTGTATAACACAGGATTCCTGCCCTGTAAAACACTCCTTGTCCTCTGAGCACATAGGGAAGACGCAGTTGTCCAATATTAACATCGCCTTTTCCCTACGTCATACAGTATAATATATGTGCATACTGTAAAATAGATAAGAGTAGTTCACAGAATTTCACATGACACATATTATTGCTTTCCTAAGTTTTTTTTTTTACTTACACAATTTATTTTTTGCCCTTAAAAGGGGTTTTCCACCTTCTGACAACTGATGACCTATCCACATGATCTGTGGGGTCGGCTAGTCCGGTACCTCCGTGCACCAGACATACATGACAAAAGCAGTTGTCTCTGGCAGCGGAATAGTGGCCGAGCTGCAGTACTACAGCTCTGCTCCTATTCAACGGCCGCTATGCTATGTACTGAGCCAACTGCTTCTGGCTCCATACATAGCATTATGTGCCATAATGTCTTCCAACACAAATCACACAAAGGGTTTATTCCTTTAGTTTAGCATAACAGTCATTATGCAATGGATAACATGACATCTGCCTGCAAACAGGCGTGATGAAAAGTGGCTGTGACAAAATGGTACATTGTAGCCCTGCTTTAAATGGGTTTTCCCATCTTGAAAACGTATCGCATGTCCACAAAATAAATCTCCGCTATGCTGTTTCCGTAACTCTCATAGAAGTAAATGTAAGCTCTGGAAACAGCGTAGGCACAGCGACCTACGCTGTTTCCATAGTTCCTGAGTTCCGTTTACAGCGTAGCTCGCCGTACTACGCTTTTCCGGAACTCCCATTTGTTTCCATGGGAGTTACGGAAACAGCGTAGCTCAGCGAGCTTGGCTGTTTCCGTACACTTGACCAAGTTGTCAGACTGTGGCCAGAGGGAAGCGAGAGCGGGACAATCTATAACTGGGATCAGGGGGCCCGGTTCTAGAGATAGGTGCCTATGAAAAAGGCATAAATATCCAAGATGGGAAAACCCCTTTAATGTCCTACAGTATTGTACAAATTAAATTATGAGACCTTTCAGGAAGATTTACATTATTCTTATATAGCAGTAGCAGAGGTGAATCATGTAACCCTTGAATAAATATTACAGATGCTACTGTATCATTTCCCTGTACCATTCAAACACTTAGGGCCTGTTCACATCAGCGTTTGGTTTCTGTTGATGGGTTCTGTCAGAACTTTCCATAGGAGGAACCCATCAACGGAAAGGCAAACAGAAACCATAGCTTCCATTTGCATTACCCATTGAATTCAATGGTAATGCATTCTTTGCTAATGGTTTCAGTTTTTCTTGCAGAAACAATAGCGCAGTCGACTGCGCTATTGATTCCGTCAAAAAAAACGGAAACCTTATGGAAGAGACAAACGGAAACCATTACCAACGAAAGCATTACCATTGAAATCAATGGTAATGCAAATGGAAGCTATGGTTTCCCTTTGCCTTTCCGTTGATGGGTCCCTCCGACTAAAATGTCTGACGGAACCCATCAACGGAAACCAAACTCTGATGTGAACACACCCTTACTGATTGCAACATGTTGAGTAATGTACCTAGGGCCATCTCCATTACCCCATGATATAGCATGTGGGAAATACAAAGATGGCCAGCAGACTATACCACTGCTGTGGCAACGTGGCATGCTGCAGCAGATAAGCTGCCAACATGTCACGCGTCACCATGTAACCCCAGTCTAAACGCTACTGTGTCACTGATAAAAGGGGACTATTGTATATCTGCATTTTGTGCCACTACTCTGTTCCTAGTCCGTTTCATCTGGTTCCTATTCAGCCCACTTACTTTGTATTATTTACAATGTACATACTCCTGTCCTTCACACGCACCACAGGAGTAGCATACAACCCTCGCAGATACTTATATATATAATATACTACCATTCAAAAGTTTGGGGTCACCCAGACAATTTTGTGTTTTCCATGAAAACTCACACTTATATTTATCAAATGAGTTGCAAAATGACTAGAAAATATAGTCAAGACATTGACAAGGTTAGAAATAATGATTTTTATTTGAAATAATAATCTTCTCCATTAAACTTTGCTTTCGTCAAAGAATGCTCCATTTGCAGCAATTACAGCATTGCAGACCTTTGGCATTCTAGCTGTTAATTTGCTAAGGTAATCGGGAGAAATTTCACCCCATGCTTCCAGAAGCCCCTCCCACAAGTTGGATTGGCTTGATGGGCACTTCTTGCGTACCATACGGTCAAGCTGTCCCACAACAGCTCTATGGGGTTGAGATCTGGTGACTGAGCTGGCCACTCCATTACAGATAGAATACCAACTGCCTGCTTCTTCCCTAAATAGTTCTTGCATAATTTGGAGGTGTGCTTTGGGTCATTGTCCTGTTGTAGGATGAAATTGGCTCCAATCAAGCGCTGTCCACAGGGTATGGCATGGCGTTGCAAAATTGAGTGATAGCCTTCCTTATTCAAAATCCCTTTTACCTTGTACAAATCTCCCACTTTACCAGCACCAAAGCAACCCCAGACCATCACATTACCTCCACCATGCTTGACAGATGGCGTCAGGCACTCTTCCAGACTCTTTTCAGTTGTTCTGCATCTCACAAATGTTCTTCTGTGTGATCCAAACACCTCAAAATCAAGAACAAGAATAGACTGTCGAGTTTCACATGAAAGCTCTCTTTTTCTAGCCATTTTGAGAGTTTAATCGAACCCACAAATGTAATGCTCCAGATTCTCAACTAGCTCAAAGGAAGGTCAGTTTTATAGCTCCTCTAAACAGCAAAACTGTTTACAGCGGTGCTAACATAATTGCACAAGGGTTTTCAAGTGTTTTCTAATAATCCATTAGCCTTCTAACACAGTTTGCAAACACAATTGCCATTAGAACACTGGAGTGATGGTTTCTGGAAATGGGCCTCTATACACCTATGTAGATATTGCATTAAAAACCAGACGTTTGCAGCTAGAATAGTCATTTACCACATTAACAATGTATAGAGTGTATTTCTGATTCATTTAATGTTATCTTCATTGAAAAAAACTGTGCTTTTCTTTCAAAAATAAGGAAATTTCTAAGTGACCCTAAACTTTTGAACGGTAGTGCACATATATATATATATATATATATATATATATATACACAAAATACTTTACTTATAACATGAAAGTGACAAAGTATTATACATTACATTAATATATAACATGTTACATAGAGACCCCATCCACACACAGCCGCCTTTTCCTACGTTCCCTGGGTACTAAGCACCTATAGGGTCTCCTGGAACTACACTTATAACCAAAGCCACATCCAGCACCTGACCTTTAGTACATGTACATATAGAGACTTATGCATAAATAGGATATACAGTGCCCCCCAAAAGTTCCATAACACCCTCATAACTTTTGAACGGCTCGAGGTAGAGGGTTGAAATTTGGCGGGATTTAATGGGGTCATAAAAGCTACCAGTTAACACAAAAAAAAACACCCCCACCCCCTTGGGGGCGTTGGGGTGGGCGGGGGCAGAAAAATCTGAAATGGGACAGGGGGATCAAGTAGGGGCTCATTTGAAAGCTCTTTTCAATACAAAAACGATGCTGCAAACGATTTTGAGCTTAGTTTTTTTGTCACTGAGATATTTAACGTTAAAGTTATCATCTTCATTATCGGCTACCGCCGGTGTTAGCTTTACCCAAGATGTACCGCACGGGTAAAATCCTAAATGTGTGTGGGCGCGTTTGCATGTGTGTGTGTGAGCTTGGGAATATCACATCAAGGAGACCTTAATTACGTATTATTGCAATCGGCCTCGGCGATACAAAGTGGACTTTGTCTACGATTGTAACATGATTTCATGTGTACACATTTCGGTAGTCGCTTGTGAATTTCAGAGACCGCTAATTCGGAGAGTAATTTTCATTTTTGTACATTTCTATTGTCATATCACAAAATGCATTTGACCGAAACGGAAAGGATCACTTTATTGATGAGAGGGTATGGCATGAAAAAATAAGATCCTATTGAGAAGTAGCAGCTTTATTCAGTGCCACTTATCCTATCCGTGATCCAATTTCATTTTCAACTGTTAAAAGAACTGTTCATCGTTTTCTAAATAACCGGTTCAATTAAAGACGCACCAAGATCCGAAAGACCCAAACATGCTAGTAATGATGAAAAAGCTTTAGATGTTCTGCTCACTGTACGTGATAATCCTCATAGATCTGTCTCGAGTGGAGCACAACAAGCGACTACCGAAATGTGTTCATATGAAATCATGTTACAATCGTAGACAAAGTCCCTTTTGTATCGCCGAGGCCGATTGTAATAATACGTAATTTAAAGTCACCTTCATGTGACATTCCCAAGCTCACACACACACGCCCACACACATTTAGGATTTTACCCGCGCGGTACATTTTGGGTAATGCCAACACCGGCGGTAGCCGATAATGAAGATGATAACTTTACCCTTAAATATCTCAGCGAAAAAAAATCCTATCTCAAAATCGATTGCAGCATCGTTTTTGTATTGAAAAGAGCTTTCAAATGACCCCCATGCCATTTAAGATTTTTCTGCCCCCGCCCCCAAGGGGATGGGGGTGGTTTTTTTGGCGTTAACTGGTAGATTTTATGACCCCATTAAATCCCACCAAATTTCAACCCTCCACTTCGAGCAGTTCAAAAGTTATGAGGGTGTTCCATAACTTTTGGTGGGCACTGTATACTACGCAACATTGAAATTGCAACACCAAGAAGGGCAAGCCATAAGGTTATGCAAATCGAGTAAGTAGCAGGCATTGCTAAGATCTGCAAATGATCAAATTTTCAAGCACCTACATAGCTCCAATCTGCGGCACGTGGGAAGGGCATAAAATCTAGAATGAAAGCAACGTTTTTTTAGCCACATGAAGCCTCAAAAATTGGATCAAGTGGTATGGGATGATTGTCCCTCCTGTTCGTCGACGTGCCAGTTGTCGCCACTTGTCGCAAACTGAGAGGGACAGAATCCTTAAACTGAGAGACCTTGGTTTATCACTCCGGCAGATCGCTACGCGCTCAGGGCGAGATGTCAGGGCGAGATGTCAGCACTGTTCAACGTTGCGTGTCCCAGAGGTGGGAGAACAACAACGAACGGGAATGACAGCAAGAGGTGCGCAGAGGCGAACCTCTGCACAAGTGGATCGTCTGATTGGAAGAATAATGCGTAGTGATCCATTCTGTACTGCAAGTGAAATTAGACGTCACATCCCAAGCCTAAGGCGGCAACCAGTATCGACACAAACCATCAGGTTTTTGCATCACAGTGGGCTACGAGTCAGATGTCCAGTTACGGGTGTTCCATTGACTACAAGCCACTGCTCTCAAAGGCTATCATAGTGCATAGCAAGACGACAATGGAGGCTGGAATGGAGGTCTATCCTCTTCAGTGATGAGTCCCGCTTTTGTCTCCGACACAATGATAGCAGGAGATTGGTCTGGAGACCACGTGGGCAACGCCATAAAGAGGCCTTCACAAGGGAATGTCACATTGGTCCTCCTCCCTGGATTATGGTGTGGGATGGAATAATGCACGGCAGCCGGACCCCTCTAGTCTTCATTTCAGGTACACTAAGGCCTCATGCACACTTCAGTTTTTTCCTTCAGGGTGCTATCCGTTTTTGTCACTGATAGCACCCTGAACCCATTCATTTCAATGGGGCAATGCACACCTCAGTTTTTTTGACGGTCCGTTGCTCCTTTCCGATCCAAAGTAGAGCATGTCCCCATGCAAGTCAATGGGGCCGTCAAAAAAACTGAAGGCACACGGAAGGCATCCGTGTGCCGTCCGTGTGTGACGGAGCCGTTGCCTAGCAACCGCCGGGCGGGCAGAAAAACATTAGAAAAATATTACACTAATCGGCAGCCACTTGTCTCTATCAATAACTGATAGAGAAAAGAGGCTGCTGATTAAAAATAAAATAAAAAGCCTTTCATACGTACCCGGTCGTTGTCTTGGTGACGAGTCCCTCTTCTTCCTCCAGTCCGACCTTCTTTTGTGACGCGGCCTGTGATTGGCTGCCGAGGCAGCCTGTGATTGGCTGCCGAGGCCGTGGCAGCCTGTGATTGACTGCAGCGGCGACATGGATTGAACGTCATCGCTGGAGGCCGGACAGGAGGAATGTAAGTATGAACGTATTTTTTTTTTTTATTACATTAAAATTGTATTTTCCGTGCGCCGAGCATGGTACTGTCACCCTGGACAGTACCATGCTCGGCGCATGGAAACGGAAACGCGGAGTGCACACGGGAGTGCACACGGAAACCACACGGCCGCTAAAACGGGTTCACGGACCCGTCAAAAGCGGCCGTGAAAACGGTGACGTAAGTGTGCACGAGGCCTAACAGCTTGGCGTTACATTCATTTGGTCGTGGAACCAGTGGTAGGGCCATTTCGTGTCCTAAAAGCCGTTTTTTCAACAGGACAATGCCATTCCACATGTTGTTAGTGCAACTGAGAGCAGCCTGCGTGGCCGAAACCTGCTAACATGGCCTGCAGCATCTCCAGACTTATCTTCCATCTAGCACATCTGGGACGTAATTGGTCAGCAATTGCAAAAGGAGCTGCCAGCAGCCAATCTTGGTGATTTGCGTACCCAAGTGCATTCAGAGTCGCATAACATTCCTCTGACAAGCATTAATAACCTCATTTATAGCATGAAAAGGCGCGTAAGTGTGTGTATTTCTGCCCGTGGAGCTCATACTCGATACTGAATAAATCAAGATGTTTAGAATATTTTGTTTCCATTTTTTTTATCATTTGCATATTATTAACATGTCTATCGATCCTGTGATTTCCACAAATCCAGTACTTTTCCTTCTTGGTGTTGCAATTTTAATGTTGAGGAGTCTATAGAATCTATTCACAGAGCTCTCCAGAATTTGGACGTAAACTGTACACCCCAATCTGAGACAATATGCAAAGGACATCCATGCAGGCCGAAGATGTACAGAATAAATAGATTTTCCAGACGAGGAGCAGACAGAAGACCAGTCAACGGAATAAAATGTGCCATTTTAGAGAAACAATCCACTACTACCCAGACAGTAAGACATCCAGCTGAGGGGGGAAGGTCTGTAATAAAGTCAATATCAATATGTTGTCAAGGGGCATCATGGACAGGCTGGGGTAGGAGCACACCTGCAGGTTTGGAGCAGGTAGGCTTGTTCGATGCACAGTTCGTACATGAGGATATATAGCCCACAACATCTCTAGGCAGCGTGGGCCTCCAGTATTGAAGAGCTATCAAGTCCTGAGTCTTTTGGACACCAGAGTGCCCCACCAGTTTGGAGCGTTGTCCCCAGCGGAGAATTCTCTTTCTGTCTGCAAGACGAACAAAAGTCTTTCCGGGAGTAATGTCTCTAATTTGCAGAGGGTTAGCGTCAATAATCCTAGAAGGATCTATGATATATTAAGGAATTTTCTCAGAGTCATTAGTTTCAGATGATCGAGACAGGGCATCAGCCTGCACATTCTTGTCTGTAGGACGAAAGTGAAGAAAGAATTGAAATGGAGCGAAGAACAGCGATCATGTGGCTTGCCTACAGGGAGCAAAAAAATACCCTCCTCCTCCTCCTCACATGCACTTCGCACTGTGAGGAGAAGGAGAGAGCGAGCGACGGAAGACACGGCCGTCACTAGGGACACTTTCCAGTGATGGCCGTGTATTACCCGGCCCCATAGACTAGGAGCCGGGCGGCCGGCCGAAAATAGGGCATGTCCCATTTTTTGACGCCCAGGTTTCCCGAGCCGTCAAAAAACGATCATGTCAATAGCTCCATTTGGGGTCTATTGTTCCTACTGCGGTTGTGCGACGGACGTTTTTTGAATGGCCGTCACACGGCCGGGAAACCCTGTCATGTGAATAGGGCCTAAAACATTTGCGGCATATCTAATCACATCTGTTCCAATCTCTAGAACTGGGCCTACCTTCTCCTGCGATTGCTGGGCTCTGAGCACTGAGTTACGAGGTGACCAGGAGTTCCAGAAACAGACGAGTTTGCTAAGCTACGTTATACCATACTCCCATAAAAGTGAATTGGGAGTTACGGAAACAACGTAGCATAGCGGGCTACGCTATTTCTGGAACTGGGTAGCCACGGAAACAGAGTAGCTCAATGTGCTACGCTTGTTCCATAATTTCCATTTACTTCGATGAAAGTTACGGAAACAGCGTGGTTCAGTAAGCTGGGCTGTTTCAGTACTCTTATAACTTAGTGACTGGAACAGGAAAAGGTAGGAGGGAGGGTCAGGGGGCCCCATTAAATTAGGTGTGGGTCTCAGAGGTGGAACCCGCATCTATCATACATTTATGGCATATCCTTTGCTTATGCCATGAATGTCTAAGATGGAAATAACCCTTATAACCCCTAATAAGAATAGTATATATATATATATATATATATATATATATATATATATATATATATAAAAATTTGGTGTAAACACCCTTTGTCCTCAAAACAGCATCAATTCTTCTAGATACACTTGTACAAAGTCATGGATTTTGTACGATTATAGTCCTGATTAACCATTTATACCAAACAGGCGATAATGATCATCATTTTCATATGTAGGTTAAGGCCTCATTTACACGAGCGTGTGCGTTTTGCGCGCGCAAAAAACGCTGCGTTTTGCGCGCGCAAAAGGCACTTGGCAGCTCCGTGTGTCATCCGTGTATGATGCGCGGCTGCGTGATTTTCGCGCAGCCGCCATCATAGAGATGAGGCTAGTCGACGCCCGTCACTGTCCAAGGTGCTGAAAGAGCTAACTGATCGGCAGTAACTCTTTCAGCACCCTCGACAGTGAATGCCGAACACAATATACACCAACCTGTGAATAAAAAAAGACTTTCATACTTACCAAGAACTTCCTGCTTCCCCCAGTCCGGGCTCCCGGCCGTTGCCTTGGTGACGCGTCCCTCTCTTGTCATCCGGCCCCACCTCCCAGGATGACGCCGCAGTCCATGAGACCGCTGCAGCCTGTGATTGGCTGCAGCCTGTGCTTGGCCTGTGATTGGCTGCAGCTGTCACTTTGACTGAACTGTCATCCCGGGAGGTCGGACCGGAGTTATCGGTAAGTCAGAACGTCTTTTTTTTTTTACAGGTTCATGGATTTTCGGAGCGGAAGTCACTGTCCATGGTGCTGAACCAGTTTAACGCTTTCAGCACCGTGGACAGTGACTGTCTCCTGACGTCGCGTACCCGAACATTTTTTACCGGTTTCGGTCAAAACGAGTTTGGCCGAACCCGGTGAAGTTCGGTGCGCTCATCTAGAATTTGACACTCCGTTTGGATGTTTGTAAACAGAAAAGCACGTGGTGCTTTTCTGTTTACATTCAGGAGTTTGACAGCTCTTGCGCGAATCACGCAGTTCGCACGGAAGTGCTTCCGTGCGGCATGCGTGGTTTTCACGCACCCATTGACTTCAATGGGTGCGTGAGTGCGCGAAAAACGCACGATTATAGAACATGTCGTGAGTTTTTTTCTGCGCACACGCGCTGAGCGCAATTCACGCATCGTCTAAACTGCCCCATTGACTAATATAGGTGCGTACGACATGCGTGCAAAGCACGCGCGTCGCACGCGTGTATAATACGTTCGTGTAAATGAGGCCTAAAAGACAGTCATGTACTGCAACAGAAACAGCTGTGTAGGAGACTTAAAACTGGGTGAGGAACAGCCAAACTCTGCTACAAAGGTGAGTTTGTGGAAGACAGTTTCGTGCCACAGGTCCACCGTGGCAAGACTGCGCACAGCAACAAGACACAAGGTACTTATACTGCATCAGCAAGGTCTTTCCCAAGCAAAGATTTCAAGCACATTTGAAGAATCACAAAGAAACGGAAGGACAATAGACACAGTTGTCGGCCAAGGAAACTTAGTGCAGCAGATCAAAGGCACATCATGCTTACATCCATTTGAAATTGTAAGATGTCCAGCAGTGCCATCGGCTCAGAACTGGCAGAAACCAGTGGGAACCATATACACCCATCTACTGTTCAGATAGATGTCTGGCGACAAATGTATTCATGGAAGAATTGCGGCCAAAAAGCCATACATTCGACGTGGAAACAAGACCAAGCGACTCGACTATCCACGAAAACATAGGGGTCCAGAAAATTGCAGCAGGTGCTCTGGACTGATGACTCAAAATTTGAAGTATTTGGCTGTAACAGAAGGCAGTTTGTTCGCTGAAGGGCTAGAGAGCGGTACAATAATGAGTGTCTGCAGGCAACAGTGAAGCATGGTGGAGGTTACTTGCAAGCTTGGAGCTGCATTTCAGCAAATGGAGTTGGGAATTTGTTCAGGATTAATGGTGTCATCAATGCAGAGATATACAGGCAGTTACTTATCCATCATGCAATACCATCAGGGAGGCATCTGATTGGCTCCAAACTTATTCTGCAGCAGGACAACGACCCCAAACATACAGCCAATGTCATTAAAAACTATCTTCAGCGTAAAGAAGAACAAGGTGCCCTGGAAGTGATAATATGGGCCCCACAGAACCCTGATCTCAATATCATTGAGTCTGTCTGGGATTAAGGATTTGAGCAAGCCTACATTCACAGAAGATCTGTGGTTAGTACTCCAAGATGTTTGGAACAACTTCCCTGTTGAGTTCCTTCAAAAACTGTGTGCAAGTGTACCTAGAAGAATTGATGCTCTTTTGGAGGCAAAAGGTGGTCAAACCAAATATTGATTTGATTTAGATTTCTCTTTGGTTCATTCAGTTTGCATTTTGTTAATTGTAAAAAAAAACTATTAACACTTTTAATTTTTAAAGCATTATTACTTGGCAGCATTTTTCCACAACTGCCTAAAACTTTTGCACCATACTGTATATTTCTCTAATAGAGGGTATTCAAAAACAGCCATCTGTATTACAAAAAAAGACGCATACATTTTTCCAGTAGCCCAACAAATGGAAAAGTAAGGCCTAGTTCACACTGAGATTTTGCAGGCAGAAAAAAAAAATCAGCAGATTTTGAACTGCCTGCGCTTTTTTCGCCCGCGGCCATTGAAGCTAATGCAAGGACCGCAGGCAAAAAACGTAGCGAAAAATGCTCGGAAACTAACGCTGCAGCTTTTTCTTTTTCTATCATTGATTTCAGTGGGAGGTTAGAGGTGGAACCGCGGCAAGAAAGGACATGCCGCTTTTTTCCCGTGAGTGGCTAGAAGCCGCCCAGGAAAGAAACAATGCCTCTGATATTTTTTGGCGTGGAGTCCAATGCGGTTATCGCGTCAAAGTCAGCACCAAAAAAACTCTGTGTGAACTGGGCCTTAGGGCCATTAAACCACAATGTGCACAAAATCACAAAGTGTCTGCTCATTTAGGACCAAAACACTGGTCATTAAGGGGTTAAAGAATATTTCATCAACAGCCTTTCTTTAGTTTTTGAGAGCTGATCCCACAGGAGAGGAGGCCCCATAGCACTCACCATTCACTTGATCATGTCAAAGGAATAAAGGGTCTGATACTTCTCCTTTTCTTGCTAATTATTTTGTGCCTGCAGAGAGTCCTACTTGACTTCACACAAAACTATGGTGGGAGAAGCAGGGCAATCTGAGTGGTATGGTACATACTCATGAATCCATCAGGTTTGAGGTTAGGAAGAGTGCTATGTATTTCCCAAACATCACTCAAAACCATGGTGATTTTCAGCCGACCTGTAAATTAAAATATCTCTTCAACGTCTAAAGTATTTTTACTCTAGCTCATTTAAGTATGGGTTGCTTGATATCAGGAAGTGAAACATTTGAGTTTTTTACTGTTTTATTAATTTGCATTATTGTGCCTATAAATGTTCATCTAAATATAAAATGCACATAGCTGACAGGACAGCTGGAAGGACATTGACGGAACAATATTTACCTGGCAGACTTACCCTCCCCTAAATACCCTTCTTCAATTGGATTGTGCATCTGTTATTGTGGCATAGACAATTCAAAACAACTACTTGCTTGATAGTCATATGGATGGATGTGAATTTGTTCATACGGGGATACAGAGAAGTGGATGTAGCGTAGATTAACATAGACCTATTAATGGGAGTAGGTTTGCCATCCGGTCGGTATTAACCGGCTATAATAATGGGACGCCAGAACAGACATGCCTGTCACAGGCATCCCCAGCCACCATGTCAGAAGAGAGGAGGCAGGTTCAGAGAGAGTTTCCTCGTTCTTCTCTCCTTTATGCAGTAGCGTCCGGGAGTTGAAAGAAGGAACAGGGAGAGGTGGGTATCTACACCTGTTGTCTGGGGTCTGTACAAAGGGAATAGTCTAGTCTGAGTTCTGTTTAAAGGGGGCGTCTGGTCTGCTGGTCTAAGGTCTTTTAAGGGGGTTAGGATTACGGGGGTCTGTGGTCTGTATAAAGCGGCTCTGTGATCTATATATCAGATGACAGCAAGCGTGATCTCGAGTAAGTGACACACATTAACGTTACCGAAGCGTCGGGAGTGTTTAATAGACATCGCTTCCTGGCTGTAAGCGATGTCTATTTACTCTCAAGACACTTCAGTAATGTTAATGTGTGAGAAAGTAACAGCACACGCTACATGTACATGAATGGGGAGAAGTGTATGATGCTGATTGGTTAGCGTCATACACTTCTTTCCACAACGCCCACTTGGTCAAAAGTAAAAATACGCCCAGTTGGGCATTAAGAAAGTCATTAGCATAAAGCTAAAATAGGTCATAACTTAGTGAAATTTGATTGTTTTTCTAAATAAAAACAACTGCTGTTACCTACATTACAGCGCCAATCACATTATGTAGGAGATAGGGCACTTATAATGTGGTGACAGAGCCTCTTTAAGTCTTCTGGGGGGATCTGTATTTATTTAGAGGTCTGTATTTATTTATTTGGTTTGATCTGGGTCTGTATTTAGGGGGTCTGGCCTGGAGTCTGTATTTAGGGGTCTTAACTGGTGTCTGTATTTAAGGGGTCCAGTCTGGGGTTGGAATGTGTTTCTGTTTCCATAGATGCTGGGGATAGTTGCAGAAGCGAGGGGATAAAGACGTCTTTACAGTAGATTCTGCAGTCAGCAGACCATAGTGGTCCAGGCCAGATGGAGAAGAAAAGGAAAGAGAACAACTCCCTTCAGAGAAGACGTAATCTGTGAGTCAATGGATTTATAGAGGCCCTGTCACCTATACTTACCTGTCTGTTATAGGAAATCATTGTATTCCACAAAAAGTCTCTGTGTAGCCCAGGGCTAATTGACATGACATTCCTCCTGTCAGGAGGATGTGTCCCTTCACAATCTTAGGCCACATGCACACGACCGTAGTGTTTTTTGTTGTCCACAAATACGGATCCATAGTCATCCGCATATTAGGCACGCTGTCTGCAAATACAGTCCGAAGTGCATTCGCATTTACGGATCCGCAAAAAAAAAGGGCGGCTACAAATTATGTCATCAACATGTCCCAACCCCTTTAAATGGTCACATGATCATTCAGGCCCCATTTTCTTGGGGAATCCCCTGCCGTCACAGTAGTGGCAGTCATTAGATCACCGTGGCCCCTTCACTGCAGTACCCAGCACAGCAATATCCATGCACGCGTATGTTGGTGGAAAATGCGCAAAATATACGGAGGTGGACACCCCTTAATATAATCAACGCATCTTTGGCTGTGCGTACAATAGAAATGCAAATCTACTCCTGCTATGAGAAGGTGTCAATTTGTTCCACAACTTAGCCAGTTTCTGGTAGAAGTTATTAAAAATCTGTCTTTCCGGTGGAGGCCTCACCCCCTTTGACTAAGCCCCATCTCTTTTCCACGCCACTTTAGGAAAGTGTCAAGAAAAGTAAAAAGTCGCAAATTTTAGAGCAGCTATAACTTGCGGCAAACTGGATAAATGTTTACGCCAGAAAACTGGAGTAAATCTGTTGATTAATCCCCCCCTGTGTATGTAGGCTTTCTCATATTCCACTATAGACTTTAAAGTAACATCCAATCGAAGCATCTTTAAAAGAAATAGAGCACAGGAACAAACATACAGCGAAAAATTCCACCGAAAACGCAGTTAGACACTGTCTGTAAAACCGGCCTTGTACAAGTTTTTTAAACTTGATAATTGGGTTTTACAGACCTACCTGAACTTATATTGTAAATATCTGTGAGCACATTCGTGTTATAGGCTCTGTTCACATCTGCGTCCAATGCTAAATCAGGAGATTTCGTAATTTTTTGGGGAAAAATAGCAAAGCATCCCAGATATTTATTTTTATCTGGCAAAATTACGGAAACCATGACGAAAACTCAATGGAATTCATTAACCTCTTCCCGACATTTGTCGTAAGTATACGTCACGGAAAGCTAGTGCTTCCTGCAATATGTTGTATACTTACCACAAATGGATGGCACGGGTTCAGGAGCTGAGTCCGTGCCACCATCCCCGGGTATCAGCTGTATGTTACAGCTGACAGCTTGCTGTAATAGCGTGGACCGAAGTTAGCTCCGATCCCCACCACTAACCCCTTAAATACAGTGATCAAAAGCAACCACTGCATTTAAGGAGTTTGTAGCCAATCGGCACCCCAGCGACGAGATCACCGGGATAACGATGGCTGCAATGGCAACCGGTAGCTTTATACTGGCCTCCCGGTCGGCCGGCTATGGAAGCCTCCTAGGCCCTGCATCCGGTAGCCACAGGAAGATGGCGTCATCGCGGCTGGTGTCAGCTGTATATTACAGTTGACACCCTGCTGTATCGGCAGGGACCAGAGCTAGCCCCGATCCCTGCCATTAACCCCTTAGATGCAGCGATCAAAAGCGATCAATGCATCTCAGTGGCTTGTAGCAAATCGGCACGCCTGCGATTCCATTCGCAGGTGTGCCGACGGCTGCTATGGAAACAGGAGGCCTAACAATGGCCTCCTGGTTTGCCAATTACGGAAGCTGATTAGGGACCGCCCGAGGGGGAACCTAATCGGCTTGCTGTCAGTGAACGATTGACAGTTCTAAGACACTGCACTACATAGTGAGGCCTCATTCACACCAGCGTGGCGTTTTGCGTGCGCAAAAGCCACTTAACAGCTCCGTGTGGCAGCAGCATATGATGCGCGGCTGCGTGCTTTTTGCGCAGCCACCATCATAATGACACGTGGTGCTTTTCTGTTTTCATTTATCCTTTTGACAGCTGTTGCGCGAATCACGCTGTTCGCACAGAAGTGCTTCCGTGCGAGATGCGTGGTTTTCACGCACCCATTGACTTCAATGTGTGCATGATTCACGCAAAACGCCCAAAGAACGGACATGTCGTGACTTTTTTCAGCGCACTCACGCTGAGTAAAAATCACGGACATGTCTGCACGGCCCCATAGACTAATATAGGTCCGTGCAACGCGCGTGCAAATCACGCGCGTTGCACGGACGTTTTTCCCGTTCGTCTGAATAAAGCCTTAGTGCAATGTATTAGAATAGACATCATACAGTTAGCTTAAAGTTAAAAAAAAAGTAGTAAAAAAGAACAGTTGTAAAAAATAAAAAAAATAAAAGTTTCAAGTAATAAATTAAAACAATCACCCTTTTTCCCTTATAAAGTCCTTTATTATTGAAAAAATAAAAATAAACCATACATATTTGGAATAGCGGTGTCCGTAACAGCCTGAACTATAAAAATATAATGTTATCCTGCGCAGTGAATGCCATAAAAAACACAAAACTAAAAAAACGTATTTTTATTTTTTCACTTTTTCTTGTCCATGGGGGGCTGCCATTTTTTTTTCCATCTCTGTATGTGTCGATTAACGACACATACAGACATGGAATACGGCACATACAGTCCCATAGTGAATGCGAACGGGGCCCGTTCCATCCACTATGCTGTACGCCGTCTGTGTGGGAACGGCACATGCGCCGCTCCCACACAGTCCAAATTGAAGGTCTTCGGCCGAGCGACGTCCGGCGCCATTTTCTTGTGGACCGGAAGCTGCGGCCGGACAGTAAGATTACTACTTCCGGTCGCGGCTTCCGGACTTGTGCACTTGGAGCGGAGGTAGCAGACAGAGCGGACGAACCGGAGGGAGCGGCGGCGGCAGGAGCAGGTAAGTTAGGTCTGTGTATGTACGTGTTTTACTGTGTGTTTACTACTGTATGTTAACCTACTATACTGTGTGTTAGCTCAAAAAATGGCGACACACAGTGTAGGAGGTTTGACCGTTCAATCCCCTCCTTTCTCCTGGCACTAGCCAGGATAAGGGAGGGGGGATTCTGTGAGCTCACTAGAGCGAGTGAGTATTCTCAAATTTTGCAGCATAAAGCAATGTGGTTGCTTTACCACATGCCAATGCTGCAATTTTGGGAATTGCTCCATCTAGTGACCAGCGCTGGGAAATGTTATAAATTAGAATCTAATTTATAATATTTCCTGACTCGTGAAAAAATTTTAAAAAATTAGAACAATGTTTAATCACTTATACACTAACTGTTTAACTAAAAAAAAAAAAAAAACATTTTCTAGCAACACATTCCCTGTAAGCCTCAATTTTGCATGGTACTCTTTATTCCTGAGCCCTGTCAAATGTCTATGCAAAAGATCAGGGCCACATTTAGGGTGTTTCTAAATCCGGGATGAACAGCATAATAATTAGAGAGCTGTCTTTTCATGGTGGCACAAGCTGGGCACCACATATTGGCATATCTATAGAAAAATTGCCATTTTCATTCCGCAACATCGAGTGCACACTAATTTCTGGAAAACTCCTGTGGGCTTAACATGCTCATTACACCACTAGCTAAATACCTTCAGGGGTGTAGTTTCCAAAATGAGGTCACTTCTGTGGGGTTTCAACTGTTTTGGTCCAACAGGTGCTTTGCAAATGCGACATAGCCCCCAGAAACCAATCCTGCAAAATTTGAACTCCAAAATCCAAATGGCGCTCCTTGCCCTTCTGAGGTCTGACGTGTGCCCAAACAGCAGTTTATGACCACATATGGGGCATTGACGTACTCAGGAAAAATTGCTTTACAAACTATGGGGTGCTTTTCTCCTTTTATTTGTTGAGAAAATGAAAAATTTTGAGTTAAAGCTAGGTCTTATTGGAAAAAAAAATAATTTTCATTTTCACTGCCCAATTCTAATAAAATCTATGAAACATCTATGGGGTCAAAATCCTCATTACACCCCTAGATTAATTCCTCAAGGGGTGTAGTTTCCCAAAAATTTTCACTGTTTTGGTCCCACAGGGGCTTTGCAAAAGCAACATGGTGCCGAGAAATGAATCCAGCAAAATCTGCGCTCCAAAAGTCAAGTGACACGCCTTCCCTCCTGAGCCCAGCTGTGTGCCCAAACAGCAGTTTCTGACCACATATGGGGTATTTCCATACTCTGGAGAAGTTACTTTACAAATGTTGGGGTTCTTTTTCTCCTTTATTTGTTGAGAAAATGAAAAATTTGGAGGTAACGCTACTTCTTATTGAAATTTTTCTTTTTCATTTTACTGCCCAATTCTAAAAAAAAACTACTATGAAACAAATGCGGGGTCAAAATGCTCACTACACTCCTAGATGAATTCCTCAAGGGGTACAGTTTCTTAAAGTCACTTTTGGGGAGTTTACACTGTACTGGTATCTTAGGGGCTTTGCAGATGCGGGCTTTGCAAATGCGACATGGTGCCGAGAAACCAATTCAGACAAATCTGTGCTCCAAAAGTCAAATGACACGCCTTCCCTTCTGAGCCCTGCCATGTGCCCAAACAGCAGTTTATGACCACATATGGGGTATTTCTGTACTCTGGAGAAGTTGATTTACAAATGTTGGGGGCTTTTTCTTCTTTATTCCTTGTGGAAATCGTTTTTTTTGCTAAAATAACATCTTATTGGAAAAAGTTTATATTTTTTATTTTCACGCTCAAATTCTAATAAAATCTATGAAACACCTGTAGGGTCAAAATGCTCACTACACCCCTAGATTAATTCATTGTGGGGTGCAGTTTCCAAAATGGGGTCTTTTTTTGGGTGTTTGATTTGTTTTGGCATCACAAGACCTCTTTAGAGCGGACATGGTGCCTAAAATATAATCTAATAAAAAGAAGACCCCAAAATCCTCTAGGTGCTCCTTTGCTTCTGAGGCCTTTGCTTCAGTACATTAGCACGCTAGGGCCACATGTGCGACATTTCGAATCTGGGCAATAAATAATGAGTTGCGTTACTCTGGTAAAACCTTCCGTGTTACAGAAAAAAATGGTTTAAAAATTTCTGCACAAAAAATGAAATTTGTAAATTTCTCCTCTAAATTGCTTTAATTCTTGTGAAACGCCTACAGGGTTAAGAAACTTTCTTAATGCTGTTTTGAATACTTTCCACCATGCAGTTTATAAAATGGGGTAATTTATGGGGGTTTCTATTGTATGGGCCCCTCAAAGCCACTTCACAACTGAATTGGTCCCTGTAAAAATAGCCTTTTGAATTTTTAAAAAAAATGTGAGAAATTCCGGCTAAAGTTCTAAGCCTTGTAACGTCCGAGAAAAATAAAAGGAGGTTCAAAAAATGATGCCAATCTAAAGTACACATATCAGAAATGTTAATTAGCAACTATGTTATGTGATATTACCATCTGTTTTACAAGCAGATACATTTACATTTCTAAAAATGGAAATTTTTGCAATTTTTCGCAAAATTTTGGTGTTTTTCACCAGTTGCTTTCTATTATAATCCATCCATCTTAAAATATATTTTTAACTAAAGTAATACACCATCTGCTGTAAACACTGCGATCAGGCCATATTATGATGCAAACGCTGTGATCAGTCCATAGTCTAGTGCTCCCAACAATGTGAATATAGGCTGAGCCACTCTATGAGTAGCACCTGTTTTATTACACATGCTGGCCCATACTTGAAGTGATTGTGCTATCAGTGTATTAGACTTTGAATCAGTTGTGTGGATGAACACATTTAAAATAATATACACTACCGATTGAACGCCAAATTATTAAATAAAGTTACACTTCTGCACTGTCCATTTGTAATACTGATGCCCTCTTATATTGCGGACGTGCCCTTGGGCACCCTCAGACACCAGATCTGTGTTCTGCACTCTTTGGACTACTACAGCTATGCCAGAAGTTTACATATACATACAATCTACATACTGGTTTATTGGTCATGAGTTACTTAGAGTGTAATAGCCCAGAGTTCAGTCAGAATTCTGTTGGTTGCTACTGGGAACAGTCGACAAGCTAGTTGACAGACAGATAAACTATGTTTCTATCATTTATTCTGGAACATATTCTTCTTACATCAGATTACAGTGCTGTATGGATGTACAGTGTCTTGTGTAAAAAGAATGCAAAATACCTGCACAAGCTTGGTACTGACAAAATAAAAGCAAGGAATGCTCTGAACCCTGCAGATTTGTAAGCGTAGCCCTGGACTATAATATACGCTGTAACTCAGGTTCAACACAAGATAAGGAATGGAATGTATTGATTAGTTAACCTGCTCATACATTTGATCATTTTATTGCATTTTGACTTTATAATTCTTGATTAATAATGTAAAATTGTTATTGTTGTCAAAACCAACATATTTAGGAACCTGCTCAACAATATTTGAAACATGTATAATGTTCTTCAAAGACACTCATATATGTTTTAACAATACAACCATAAACATTATATGTACATGAACCTAATGGCAAACTAACTGTTCTGTAATTTCATGAGTATAATAGGACATAAAATCAATTTTCATAAAGCAGAATCTTAGGGCTTATTCAGACGTCAGGGAATGTCGGCCTTGTGGCGGCTGTTTTTTTTAACGGCCATCACACGGCTGCATTAGAATTAATGCATGGGGCTAAGCACACGGCCGTTTTTTAACGGACCATGTGAACAGCCAGGGAAAAAATAGGTCATGTCCTATTTTTGCCTGTTTTCCCGGATGCCTCAATAGACTCAAGTCTATGAGGGATCCTTGAAAACGGGTCCCGCGTAGGTGCAAACTGGTCGTGTGAATATAGCCTAAGGCCTCATGCACACGACCGTAGCCATGTGCACGGGCGTGATTTTCAGATCAGCCGGCACCAGAGTGTCATCCGCGAGCCGCCTGCAAATCGTAGGCCGTGCACATGGCTGCGTGCATTATTTTCTATGAGCCTGGACCGCAAAACACGGCCGTAATAAGACATGTCCATAGGCTCTGTGGCAATGCACGGATCGTGGAAAGCATGGTCATGTGCATGGGCACATAGAAATGAATGGGACATCAATTCACCCGTGGATTTTTGGGGGAATTGCGGCCGCAAAAGCACGTTCGTGTGCATGGGGCCTTAGAGTCTGAGCATATTTGTTTCCATATTTCGAGAAGGTAAACAACCTCCAGCAACATATATATATATACATACAAAAAATGTGCTGTGAACACGCATGGCAGCAATTGTGATTTCCTTTGAGATTAGAAGTGAAAGGCCTATACAGGGAACTTGTGAAGTATTCATTAGCTACTGGTATATAGTTAGAATTACAGGATATTTGATCTACTGTATGAGTTACAATATCAAGCACTAGGGATATCTGTGCTGTACAATGTGATGTAGTACAGCTCAAGAAAACATTTTTTTTTTTTAATGTTCATTGTCATTTCTTTTTGTTTTCCATAGTAGTTGATTGTTAGAATCTAGAATAATGAAATGATTTTCAAAGATCATTTTCCTTTAAAAAAAAAAAGAAAAGAAATCACCTCTGATATACATTCTATAGTTGGCCTCTTCTCTCAAATTGCATTCACTTTCTGAGAAAGCTCGAGGACCAACAATACGGTCACCATTCCAGCTCCCATAACGGCAGTCCTCCAACTTTCCTAAAGAGCCAGATAGTTAATCTATCCACAGTAGTTAAAGGGGTTGTCCAGTTTCTGCAAATTAATGTTCTTTTTTTGTTTAATTAAAAGTTATACAATTTTCCAATATACTTTCTGTATGAATTCCTGACGGTTTTCACGATCTCTGCTTATTGTTACTCAGTGGGAACATTTACTGTTTACGTCCTGTGAATACAATTCTGTCCATGGTCATGTGATGGACACACAGGTGCTGGGATCGTTATTAGACACAGCTCTGATACACAAACTGTAACTCTAACGAGCCATGCACCTGTGTGTCCATCACATGGCCACGGACAGACTATTATCCACTAGAAGTAAACAATGAATGTTCCTACTGAATAACAACAAGCAGAAATCTTGAAAAATGTGAGAAATCAATACATAAAGCATAATGGAAAGTTTTATAGCTTTTAATTATACAAAAAATGACTAATAATTTCCTGAAACTAAACAACCCCTTTAAATGGGTTTCCACATAATAGTTAAGATATGGCATCATTTACTTATTGGTGTGGTTTGACTGTAGGAACTGCCATCGGTTCCTGCACAATGACAGTTGCGATTTGCATTACTAGCCCTTCGTGCCTTTCTTTTCAGATATTGTTGAGGGTCCCAGCAGTTAGACCCCCACTGAATCAGTGAGTGATGTTCTACACTACATATTTAGTCATATTTGAGATTTAGGGTATGTTCACTCTAGGTCATTACGTCCGTAATTGACGGACGTATTTCGGCCGCAAGTACCGGACCGAACACACTGCAGGGAGCCGGACTCCTAGCATCATAGTTATGTACGACGCTAGGAGTCCCTGCCTCGCTGCCGGACAACTGTCCCGTACTGTAATCATGTTTTCAGTACGAGACAGTTGTCCGGCAGCGAGGCAGGGACTCCTAGCGTCGTACATAACTATGATGCCAGGAGCCCGGCTCCCTGCAGTGTGTTCGGTCCGGGACTTGCGGCCGAAATACGTCCGTCAATTACGGACGTAATGACCTCGTGTGCACATACCCTTAGGGTAATCTTGTGAGAACAGGAGCAAAAAAGTAATGGCTGAGCTTTCCCAAATGCAGATATAACTAAGTAAAGGTCGAACAGCTCTTTAAACTATATCCAAAACTTTAGTTAAATGTTCAATAAATAAAAAAGTACCCAGACACTTCATATATATCAATTACAGCTGATAGTATGAAAAGTCATTTTTGTTAACATGTATACAATCCTATAGGTCACCGGCAAGAAAGGGTTAATTCGGGAACAGGGAAGTTAAGTACTCAGGAGGTGGAAAAAATATGACAAAATAGCATCCTAAGTATTCATTTGATGTGAGTCACAATTCTTACTCCGGAAGATCAGAGGGAAAAGCGGTGCCACTCCAGCAAAAAAATAGGGACATAGAAAATAGAGGGCGGATACTGTGGAGCTGCCAGATGAAAAATTAACATGCACTGTGTCATATATATATATAACAACTTTAGAATCTACAGTTACTGGGCAATGAAGAGTTAAACAGCTTTTATTGTCTCACACACAGAGCTGTGATTGTTTGATGTGTATTGAGGGGGGGATATATGAGGGGTAGGGGTATTTAGGCTGGCACTCTGTCCTGGAAGCGCTGATCCGCAGGGTGCTGGAGAAACAATTAGCAGCAGTATATTAGAGGGGTCCCCGCCGGGAGACGTACGAAACAGCCTGACAAAGTATCCAGACAGCAGAAAGACACTTGTGCGGGTTCTTCTGCTGGGTTGGCAGGGAAAATGGGGCAAGTCTAGCGCATTCTAGAATGAAACACGTATGGAAATGTCTCACCTCGCTGACGCCTGGCATCTTGGATGTACCTGCGCCCCTGCCACTCTATCACTTTCCTGTACGTGTCCTAGGCGACAGCTCTGCACCTTCTCAGCCCAACTCTCTGTGCAGTTTTAAATCTCAGAGTGCGGCGCATGCGCAAGCGGCAGGCAGGGAGGGCACGTTATAGAAACCTGTAAGGGAGGAGGTGTGACACTGGATAATGACAGTCACTCAGGGCTGTCACTTATTATAGCACAGCAGCCGCAGAGTCGTCGTAACGACCACGAGCTCGGGTTTTATAGGCTGGTACTTGTTTCTCTCGTCAGTTATATGTCTTTAGGTGACAAATGACGTCAGTTACTAAAGTGCTTCTATAGTCAAACAACACGCTTTTATTTCATATTACACTGTAGATACGTGACCATGCTATAGTTTAGCACATCTGTTTATATACAAGCCGAGAAACCTGTGACAGGAAAGCCCGCCAAAAATGACCCATAGTCATCACCCTGTGGATGACAAGGATAAATATGTATACAGGTTATTCACGGTACTCAAACACGTCTGACCATAACTAATGTAACATATTATTATGATAACTTATGCACACAGAGTGACTCTCCTTACCAAATAAATATCTACTATACAGTATAAGACAATACTTAGTTGCCAACCTGAATTTTTATAGACACTTTAAAAAGTACCTGTCATGTCCCCAGAAAAACGTATATCTCCACCATTCCTTTATTCCTGCCTCCCACCTGATTGCAGAGCCTTTTTTAATCTCTCTACGTGCCTCAGTTTCCCCATAATTAGCCCCGTTCTGCAGCTAATATACTAATACATGAATAAACTGACAACCGAGCGGTTTCAACCACCCAGCGTGCACCGGGCGCAAACCTAATCTGCTCTGTCGCTGTCCGATCAGCCAACTTAAGTTCATGCCCCATTGATGTTGGGTGGTCGAGACCCGCCCAGGTGTCAATTTATTAATGTATTAGCCACACAAACGAAGGGCTTATTTACACGAGCGTGTTAAACATCCGTGGGACGGCCGTTGAAACAGTGGCCGTCCCATGGACCTATGTAATTGAATGTGGCCGTTCACACAGCCGTTGTTTCAACGGACCGTGTGAAGGGTCCGTGGGAAAATAGGACATGTCCGTTCTTTTCGGCAATCACGCATCCCTCCATAGACTCTCAACTATGGTAGATGCGTGACATCGCCTTCCACAGTGCTGAGCACGGATGCACCTCAGACGTGAAAAACTGCAGTTTTTCATGTCCGCGTTGCGCAGCGCTCGTGTGAATCAGGCCTAATGGGGCTGTTTGCAGGGCAACATAGAGTCACATAGGCCAGCAATCAGGGGGAAGGCAGGAACCAAGGTGTGGCAGTGTGTTTGCTTTTTTTGGGGACATGACAAGTTCTTTTTAACCAAAATGTTGTACAAAACAATTGAAAAACAAAAAAATTGTTCTAACAATGATCAGTGATATTATATATGTCTATAAGGCCTTATTCACACGAACGTGTCCGTTTTGCGCGCGTAAAAAAATGCAGCGTTTCTTGCGTTGCAGCTCCGTGTGATATCACAGTGCGTGTCTGCATTTTTTACGCACGTATGTCATCCGTATGTCACTCGTTTTTTACGTCAGCAAAATAAACTGAAGGAGGTGTTCTTTTTTCCTCATCATTTCTTTAGCACCTGTTGCATGAATGACGGACAGCACGCGGATGTGCGTCCGTGCTCTGTCCGTGATTTCACGTACCCATTGACTTCAATGGGTGCGTGATGCGCAAAAAAAAGCATAAGTATAGGAAATGCAGTGAGTTTCACGCAGCGGACACACACTGCATGAAAAACACGGAATGTCTGAATGGCCCCATTGAATTGCATCGGTCCGTGTGACGTCCATTGTTTTAACACGCGTAACACGGACGTGAAATACGCTCGTGTGAATAAGTCCTAAGTACAGTTGAAAAAAAGACACATGTCCATCAAGTTCAACCAAGGGATAGGAAAAGGGAAGGGACAATTCCTATATATACACAATTGGATCTATCTGATTAAATCGTCAGCATAACAAAATTAATTTCACTTACGATATCAGCAATCGCATCAGCATTCAGCCATGAAAATATGCCACGTGTGAATCCACCCTAAATCCCCAACTATGTCTTTGAGTAATTTACACGCACATATTATATTACTAGATGAGATAAGAAATGACTCAATAGGGGACAAAATCTTTCTATGTAAATCCAGTTACACAAGTGTCAACTACACACCTACGCATTGTGCATGTGATTTTACATCGCAGTCGAAGGTGATTTTGGTTCAGCAACTTTTTCATCACCACCCAATGGCCCCCATTTATTATTACATTTATTATTCAGTTTATGCAGGATTTTGACAGAAATGGGGCACATGGTAAAAAGTTGCATATAAATATGTGCAAAAATTTGCGATATTTGCCTTTGATCAAATTGGTGCAATATATGCCATTTTCACTGGTCCATAAATACATGGATCCTATGACACTATTCATAGTCTCTCCCATGTTTTTACAATGTTTCCTGCATCTTACTAATAAAAAATATCTTCTTGCTCAATGTAGCTTGAGCTGTGCATGGAGGGATTGAAGGTCCCCTTTAAAGGAAAATTCCACCCGATAATAAAATTAGAAGGTTGTACATATGTTAACCCCTTCCCCCTGCTTGCATTCTGGGCCCTAATGTCCAAGCCATTTTTTACATTTTTACATTGTCAAATTCAAAGAGCTGTAACTTTTTTATTTTTGCGTCGGCATAGCTTTATAAGGTCTTGTTTTTTGCGGGACGACTTGTAGTTTTTATTGGTACCATTTGAGAGTAGATGCGACTTTTTGATCACTTTTTATCACATTTTTTTAAAGTCAGGATTAACAGAAAACAGCAATTTTTCCATTGTTTTTTATTTTATTTTTTACGGCGTTCACAGTGCGGGTTAAATAATGTAACAGCTTTATAGTCGGGGTCGTTACGGACGCGGCAATACCAAATATGTGTAACTTTTTTGCTTTATTGTAGTTTTTTTTAATAGTAAAGCATTTTGTAAGGGGAAAAGCTGGGTTTTTCATTTTTTTTTTTTCACTTTTTTTTTCAATTAACTTTATTAAACTTTTTTTACTTTTTTACTAGTCCCACTAGGGGACTTCCCTATCCTCCGATCGCTATTGTAATACACTGCAATACTTTTGTATTGCAGTGTATTACTGCCTGTCCGTTTAAAACGGACAGGCATCTGCTAGGTCATGCCTGCGGCATGATCTAGCAGGCATTCGCTCCAGGCAGACCTGGGGGTCTTTATTAGACCCCCGGCTGCCATAGAAGACACAGACACTCGGCGATTTTATCGCCGGGTGTCAGTGAGATGAGAGGGAGCTCCCTCCCTCTCTCCAAAACCATTCAGATGCGGTGCTCGCTATTGTGCACCGCATCTGAAGGGTTAAACGGGTGAGATCGATACTAATATCGATCTCACCCGGCAGAGCAGGGACGCCCCCAGCCCTCAGCTGCCTCTGGCAGCTGAGAGCAGGGAGATTTCACGGCTCCCTGCTCTGTTTACTTTATTCTACAGCAGCGACGTAGTTTGGCGGCGCTCTAGAATAAAGCCCACTAATGACCGCCGTAAAAAGACGTATCGGCGGTCATTAAGGGGTTAAGGATCTGCCAGGCACAGCTTCTGTGTATACGCCCATAGGTAATCAGTCTGCACCTGCTTCTATGTCTGTGAGACTGACTCCATCTTCCACCACTCAGGATGGCAGGCTTAGGAGTGGGAGAGCCTATCACAGCCTGGCCAGACGGAGCTAGCTCCCGCCCTCTGTCTATTTATACCTGCCTTTCCTGTTCCTCCTTGCTTGTGATTCTTCTCTGTTGGTTTCCTGGCCTGCTGCAGCTTCTTGAACCATTTGACCCTGCTTCATATTGACCCTGGCTTACTGACTGGTAAGTGCCAAGGGATTGGCGCAGCGCAAATGTGGTGCCTATTTTCAAAAAGGGCTCTAGGTCTTCCCCGGGTAATTATAGACCAGTAAGCTTAACATCCATCGTGGGGAAAATGTTTGAGGGGCTATTGAGGGACTATATACAGGATTATGTAACAATAAATAGCATTATAAGTGACAGCCAGCACGGTTTTACTAAGGACAGAAGTTGTCAAACTAACCTAATCTGTTTTTATGAAGAGGTGAGCAGAAGCCTAGACAGAGGGGCCGCTGTGGATTTAGTGTTTTTGGACTTTGCAAAGGCATTTGACACTGTCCCTCATAGACGTCTAATGGGTAAATTAAGGACTATAGGTTTAGAAAATATAGTTTGTAATTGGATTGAGAATTGGCTCAAGGACCGTATCCAGAGAGTTGTGGTCAATGATTCCTACTCTGAATGGTCCCCGGTAATAAGTGGTGTACCCCAGGGTTCAGTGCTGGGACCACTATTATTCAACTTATTTATTAATGATATAGAAGATGGGATTAATAGCACTATTTCTATTTTTGCAGATGACACCAAGCTATGTAATATAGTTCAGTCTATGGAAGATGTTCATGAATTGCAGGCAGATTTAAACAAACTAAGTGTTTGGGCGTCCACTTGGCAGATGAAGTTTAATGTAGATAAATGTAAAGTTATGCATCTGGGTACCAACAACCTGCATGCATCATATGTCCTAGGGGGAGCTACACTGGCGGATTCACTTGTTGAGAAGGATCTGGGTGTTCTTGTAAATCATAAACTCAATAACAGCATGCAGTGTCAATCAGCTGCTTCAAAGGCCAGCAGGATATTGTCGTGTATTAAAAGAGGCATGGACTCACGGGACAGGGATGTAATATTGCCACTTTACAAAGCATTAGTGAGGCCTCATCTAGAATATGCAGTTCATTTCTGTGCTCCAGTTCATAGAAAGGATGCCCTGGAGTTGGAAAAAATACAAAGAAGAGCAACGAAATTAATTAGGGGCTTTGAGAATTTAAGTTATGAGGAAAGATTGAAAGAATTAAACCTATTTAGCCTTGAAAAAAGACGACTAAGGGGGGACATGATTAACTTATATAAATATATTAATGGCACATACAAAAAATATGGGGAAATCCTGTTCCTTGTAAAACCCCCTCAAAAAACAAGGGGGCACTCCCTCCGTCTGGAGAAAAAAAGGTTCAAGCTGCAGAGGCGACAAGGCTTCTTTACCGTGAGAACTGTGAATCTATGGAATAGCCTACCGCAGGAGCTGGTCACAGCAGGGACAGTAGATGGCTTTAAAAAAGGGTTAGATAATTTCCCAGAACAAAAAAATATTAGCTCCTATGTGTAGAAATTTTTCCTTCCCTTTTCCCGTCCCTTGGTTGAACTTGATGGACATGTGTCTTTTTTCAGCCGTACTAACTATGTAACTATGTAACTACTCTCCTGCTCTGCGTTTGGTACCTCGTACACTCCTGGTTTGACTCGGCTTGTTCACTACTCTCCTGCTCTGCGTTTGGTACCTCGTACACTCCTGGTTTGACTCGGCTCGTTCACCATTCTTGTTGCTCACGGTGTTGCTGCCCCTTTTCCCTTGCTTCTGTGTACCCTTGTCCGTTTGTCTGTCGGGCACTTATTGAGCGTAGGGACAGTAGCCCAGTTGTACCCCGTCGCCTAGGGCGGGTCGTTGCAAGTAGGCAGGGACTGAGTGGCGGGTAGATTAGGGCTCACTTGTCTGTTTCCTTACCCCCATCATTACAACATATGTGAAAACATAAGACAGTTTTGTAAGTTCTACAATTTATTTGCCCCCTTCCCGACATTTCTCATACATGCTGACCACGGCATCTAAGTGGTTTACAGAGACATCGCGCCCCCCGCCCAACCCTCAGTGATGCAATCGCAGGGTGACAATGGTTGTTATGGCAGTTCGTCATCTACGGAAGCCTATTGGGCTTATCGCGCACAGTTAAATGTGTAAAAATAGTCAAAACAATGAGAGAATTGCTGTTTTTTTGGTCACCTCGTCTGCAAATTTTTTTTATAAAAAGTGATTAAAAAGTCACATTTAACCCAAAATGTTACCAATGAATATAACGCAAAAAACAAGCTCTCGCACAGCTCTGTTGACAGAAAAATAAAAAGATAAATAAGAATATGGTGACACAAAAACATATTTTTTAAAAATGTTTTTATTGTGCAAAAGTAGCAAAACATTGAAAAGCTCTATAAATTTGTTATGGCCGTAATCGTGTCATTTTTGCCGTACGATGAACGCCTTCCAAAAAAATAAAATGAATAACAATGCCAGAATTCATTTTTTTTGGTCCCCACGCCTTCCAAAAAACTAACAAAAAGTGATCAAGTTGCATATACCCCAAAATGGGTACTTATAAAAACTAAAGCTTGTCCCACAAAAAACAAGCTCCTTCCCTTCCGAGTCTTGCCTTGTGACCAAACTGCAGTTTACAACCACATATGGGGTATTGCCAGACTCGGGAGAAATTGTGTAAATAATTGTATTTTTTATTTTTTCTCCTTACCTTTTGTGAAAATGAAATATTTGGAGCCCAAACTACATATTATTGGAAAAAGTTAAATTTCTCCTTTTTACGGCTCAATGCTGAGTACAGTGAAAACCCCTGAGAAGTGACTGTATTTTGGAAACAACACCTAGGAGGGTCGTGAGTATTTTGACCCCACAGGTATCTCAATGCATTTTTTAGTATTAGGGTATGTGCACACGATAACTGCAATTACGTCTGAAATTACGGAGCTGTTTTCAGGAGAAATTGCATGGACTCGCGTTTTGCGGGGCGTCTTTTATGGCCGTAATTTGGAGTTGTTCTTCATTGGAGTCAATGAAAAACGGCTCCAATTACGTCCCAAGAAGTGTCCTGCACTTCTTTTGACGAGGCTGTAATTTTACGCGCCGTCTTTTGACAGCGACGCGTAAAATGGCAGGTCATCGGCACAGTACATCGTAAAGCCCATTGAAAGTAATGGGCAGATGTTTGCCTACGTATTGGAGCCGTTTTTTCAGACGTAATTCGAGGCGTAAAATGCCTCCATTACGTCTGAAAATAGGTCGTGTGAACCCAGCCTTAGGTTGTGAAATTAACAAAAAGTTTTTTTTTCCAATATATAGTTTGAGCTCAGAATTTGTCATTTTCACAAGAACATCAGTTAATGAGATGTTTGAGCGTTGTCTGATGGCTGGCACAACCCTTCCTAGTTTACAGTTACTCCATGCTCCCATTGGGAGCCATGAATAGGTTCTGGTACCACAAATATAATATAAACCTCGTAATAAAACCCTAGAAATTATTTTACCATAGTTCCCCGGCCAATGCTGAAACCATACCATATTGTTGTGCAATTTTTCTGCATAATCCCATGTGTCGTCATCTTCTACTCGGTCAGGACAGGCACACCTGGGGACATAGGACGCTTTCAAATTTGTACACCATTGCAGATTATTACACTTACCATGTACCATATTACATGCCTTTTCGTTATACTCCATATAACATTTTAAGGTGGAAATTTCACAGTTAGGCTATGTTCACACGGGGTCTTTTGCCGAGTTTTTTGACGCGGAAACCGCGTCGCAAAACTCGGCAGAAACGGCCCGAGAACGCCTCCCATTGATTTCAATGGGAGGCGTCGGCGTCTTTTTCCCGCGAGCAGTAAAACTGCCTCGCGGGAAAAAGAAGCGACATGCCCTATCTTCGGGCGCTTCCGCCTCCGACCTCCCATTGACTTCAATGGGAGGCAGGAGAAAGCGTGTTTTCTGCCCGCGGCGCTCAATGGCCGCGGGCGAAAAACGGCGCGATCATTGCTATTCACACGGAGTATTTTGGGGGAGGAATATCTGCCTCAAAATTCCGTTTGAGCTTTGAGGCAGATATTCCTCCCCCAAAATACTCCGTGTGAACATAGCCTAAGACTCTCTTACATATACCCTAGGTAGATGTAAAGTGTGATCTTTTACTCTGGCTATATGGTTTAAATACATGGGCCCTACACGTAAAGTAGGTGGTGTGAATAGGCCAGCAATTTCTAAGTATGTTCCCTGGACTGAGAGAGCATTATGAACTGTGTGATCTGTGTCTGTTTCAACATTATAGCTATAATCTGTGAGATTGTGGTCATTCATTGATATTGGGATACCAATCAAAGGGATTCCTTTATGCTTTGCGGAAACATAGAAACATATCCAGCAGTCTGCGATATTCTGCTGCTTGACTGTTGCTGTAGAAGCCAGATGGAGTTCTTCTGCCATTTTCCATTCACCTGTACACAATAACATAAGAAACAAAAGAGCAAGCAAGACCGCAATGCATTTTAAATTTATTTAATGGTCAATATTTTTTCCCCAAGTGGCTTCTCCCTTCACCAACCTGAAAATTGACTTTCTTAGGCCTTATTCACACGAACGTGTTATACGTCCGTCATACACACGTGAAAATCACGCGCGTCGCACGGACCTATGTTAGTGAATGGGGCCGTTCAGACTGTAAGTGATTTTCACGCAGTGTATGTGCGCTGTGTAAAACTCACGACATGTCCTATACTTGCCCGTGTTTCGCGCAGCACGCATCCATTGAAGTCAATGGGTGCGTGCAAATTGTGCACGGCACACGGAAACACTTCCGGGTGACACGCATGATTCGCGCTACAGCTGGTAAAGAACAGAAGGGAAACATAAAATCCCCTCCTTTACTGTATCGTCACATAAAAGGGGTGTGTCATAATGATGCCGTCTGCGCGAAAATCACGCAGCCACGCACCATATACACATGTCACACTGAGCTTTTGCACGCGCAAAACACAGTGTTTTTTGCGCACGCAAAACTGACACATTCGTGTGAATAAGGCCTTACACTGAAAAGTGTGTTTCCTCTCCACTTTCACTGAGATGGGTGTAGTCAGTAATTCTTGGTATGGGCCATAATATTGGGGTTCCATATGCATCCTCATGTTCTTCACATATCTTCTTATCACCACCCATTCTCCAGGTGGAAGGTGGTGACTTCCAGTTATGTCTTGTGGATATGATAAAAAGGAAAAGGCGTTGCCATGCAAATTAGTCAGCTGCTTATAGAGCTGGGCAACATAGTCAGTTCAAGAAGCATATTGTCTATGTAAAAGAAAAGGCCTGTTAGCGGTGGCCTGCCAAACAATATTTTAAATTGTGAAAGTCCATGCACTCTCTTTGGTGTATTCGTTATTGCAAATAGAGCTAAAGGTAGGGCAGGCACCCAATACTTTTTCTTTGCTTACAGATTTTATCTATGTTGCTTTTTAATACACCACTTGCCCTCTCAACTTTCCCTTATAACTGTGTGTGCAGTGGCGTAACTACAAATGGTAGCGGCCGTAGCGGCTGCTACGGAGCCCGCGGATTGAGGGGGCCCGTGCCGCCAGCCGACACGGCCCCCCATATGCCCGATGGTGCTGCTACAGCGGTAGCGCTGCTACTACGGGGCCCGCGCCGCCGAGCCTCCAACAAGTATGGGCCGGGCGACACAGGCCCTCTCATTCCCATAGGCGCCGCTAGCACCGGAGGGGTCCCTGGTGCTAGCGACAGCCAAATACATGCATTTGCGCTGAACTGCCGTGCCAGACCATTCAGCGCCTTACAATGACGCTGATTGATGAGGCAAAATGACTTGTCCCGGCAATCAGCACCTTTCAACAACGCAAGTGGCGTGATGACGTCATCGCGCGGCTTCTGTGCTTGAAAGGTTCTGATTGACGGGGCAAGTCATTGCCCCGCTAATCAGTGTCATTGAACAACGCGTCGTTCAGCTCCAGCAGACCTGCTCAGAAGAGAGCAGGTCTGCATTGCCATCGGACTGCGCGGGAACGGGATCATGTGAGTATGTAAAGTTTTTTGTGTTTATTAAATAAAACTGAGTGGCTCTATCTACGGGGGGGGTCGTCTATATGTGGGCCACTATATACAGGGGGGTCTATATGTGCGGATGTGGGTCACTTTCGACAGGGGGTTCTATATGTGGGGATGTGGGCCACTATATTCAGGGGGTCTATATGTGGGCCACTACATACAGGGGTGGTCTATATGTGGGCCACTATATACAGGGGGTCCAGGAGGTCCATATATGGGGATGTGGGCCACTATCTACAGGGGGGGTCTATATGTGGGGATGTGGTCCACTATATACAGGGGGGTCTATATGTCGGCCAATATCTACAGGGGGATCTATATGTGGGGATGTGGGGCACTATCAACAGGGGGGTCTATGTGTGGGGCACTCTATACAGGGGGAGCTATATGTGAGACACTATACAGGGGTGGGCTATATGTAGAGCACTATAGGGAAGCTATTTTTTAGGGCACTTTCTATAAGGGTGGGCTATATGTGGGAACTATATACAGGGGTGGGTTACCTGTGGGGCACTAGCTACAGGGTGGCTATATGTGGGACACTATATACAGGGGGAGCTATATGTGAGACTATCTACAGAGGTGGGCTATACGTGGAGCACTATCTATGGGGAAGCTATATGTGGGGCAGCACGGTGGCTCAGTGGTTAGCACTATTGCCTTGCAGCTCTGGAGTCCATATGTGGGCACTATCTACAGAGGGCTGTATGTGGGACACTATCTACAGGGGCTACTATGTAGGGCACTATCTACAGAGGCTTTATGGGGGTCACTGCATACAGGGGGCTATGTGGGCACTATCTACAGGGGGCACTGTGTGTGTGTGTGTGTGTGTGTGTGTGTGTGTGTGTGTGTGTGTATGTGTGTGTGTGTGTGTGTGTGACAGTGTATGGCACTATTATAATTAGAGGTGCAGTGTATGGTGCTATTATATTCAGGGACACAGTGTATGGCGCTATTATAGTTAGAGGTTCAGTGTATGGCGCTTTATTATATATAGAGGTGTTGAGAATTTTAACTTCGTTTATAGGTGCAGAAATGTTTTAAAAGCTGAAGACATCTGAGCGGAAAACTGCAGAAATGGGTCATGGCCGGTAGAAATCCATCATAGATATCTGGACCGGAGGGAGAAGAAAAAAACTAGAATATGAAAAATCACCGGTGAGTCACTTAATGTAAATGTTTATTCTGCCTCTAATCAGTACTGGAGTCACTGTATGATCTGCAGCGAAATGATGGGTGGTATGATTTTTTTTTGTGAAACAGCATCTCCCAGCATATCCTCACCATTTTTCGGGCCATGCTGGGAGCTGTCGTTTTACGCCGTACAAACCTATATGACAGGGGTTGCACTAAATTGAGCTGTATTTGTTCTGGTGTTGTATATATGTACGAATCTTGTTTCTGATGCTGTATGTAAGTACTGAGCCTTGTTCTGGTGCTGTATATATGTATGAGATTGGTTTTGGTGCTGTATATATGTAATGAGTTTGGTTATGAATATATGTACTGAGCTTGGTTCTGAGGATGTATTTATGTACTGAGCGTGGTTCTAGTGCTGTATTTATGTACTGAGGTTGGTTCTAGTGCTCTATTTATGTACTGAGCTTGGTTCTGGTGCTGTATATATGTATGGGTTTGGTTCTAGTGCTGTATTTATGTACTAAGCTTGGTTCTAGTGCTGTATATATGTACTGAGCTTGGTTCTGGTGCCGTATATTTGTCAGCTTTGTTCTAGTGCTGTATTTATGTACTGAGATTGGTTGTGGTACTGTATATATGTACTGATCTTGGTTCTGGATCTGTAATTGTATAGGATATATTTATAATAACAAAATTGCAGGGCAGATGGAAATGTTCTCAATTCATTGTATATTTAATGGGAATCTGTCAGGTAGTTTTAAGCCCTTGAACCACCACCATGCGGTAATACATGACCTGACAATATTTCCAAACATTCCCTTGTATGTTTTTTTCAGATGCAGCAAAATCTTTAAAATCCACTTTTAAAATGGCGCACACTATATGCTAATTACTCATTAGAGGGTCATGGGGCGGTGCCGCTATCCTAAAGAGTCACATAGTCCTGCCTCCAAACCCACCTTTCCATGTTTGAGTGACATCTCCCTGGCTGATACAACTTTCTCGGATGCGCCATTGCCTTGTGGCACTATACACAAGAGGGGGGGATGTGTGGCACTATACACAAGGAGGGGCTGTGTGGCACTATACACATGGGGAACTGTATGGCACTATTTACAAGGGGGAGGGCTGTGGCTCTATCTACAGGGGGGCTGAGTGTGGCGCAATCTACATGGGTCTGTGTGTGGCACCATCTACTAAGGGGGGGCTGTATGGCACTAAATACAAGGGAGGGGGCTGTGTGGCACTATATACAGTGGGAGCTGTATAGCGCTATATACAGTGGGGGCTTTATGGCGATATCTACAGGGGGGCTGTATGTCACTATCTACAAGGGAGAGGTGGGGGTGCTATCTACAAATGGGGTGTGACACTGTCCATAGGCGGGGCAATATAGCACTGTCTACAGGCTGGCTGTATGGCACATTCTACAGAGGCCACTATTCATAAGGGGGCTGCTTGTGGCACCCGGGTGGGGCCCCACTCAAGAGTTTGCTATGGGGTCCAGTCTTTCCTAGTTATGCCCCTGTGTGTGTGGTAGGGAGTATGTAGGTAATTCAACAATTCTGCAAATACTCTACTGTCTCACATTGGCCAGATCTACACACAATCTCAGACATCAGTAGGCCAGGTCTCTGTCAAAGAGGAGAACAATTCTACACATACTCATAGACTACACATTTAGCTAGCTGAATGTAGTCTATCTGCAGTCGTTGAAATGGGTAAGTCAGGTTTCACAAGATATTTCATTTGTACCTTATTAATTTTTGCCTAGATAGTGTTTGACACAGATCATGCATTTCTTTCACGATTCTTTTACAAATAGTTGAAAACCCGGTGCAAAGCAAAATTAATTAAGAATAACAACCACCCCTCCTTTGCAAACATAAGTTACGTAGGTGTTACACCGGTGGTGCTCAAGACCACAATACCAGACAATCGCTATCACATGGGTGAAGCACGCATCAATACTGAGAGAAAACAAAGGGCACAAGTAACTCACCAGTGGATGAGCGGAACCGAATACCGAAGGTAGTAGAAGATGGAGACGATGCATAAATGGAGTGGATGGCAGATGAATAGCATGCAAGCAGTTAACAAATGAATAGACAGTGGACAAGAATTAACAGCACTCATTGACCCTCTCTGAATACCATCCCACAGCAGGATAAGACAACAGCTTGGCAGCAGACCAAACGCACAGGAAAGGCAAACAAACAGGGTATGTTCACAAAGAGTTTTTTGCAGGCTAAAAATTCTGCCTCAAAATTCTGTTGCGTTGCGAATTTTTAATAAAATGTATATAGGAAGTTGCACCAATCAGACCGATGCACAATTTTACACTGATGGACAATTTTATTAAAAAAAAAAAAAAAAAAATTTCAAGCGTGTACATAGCCTTTATGGCTCCATATGCAAGGATATTTTCTGTAGGTGCTCACAGACATACATTTCTCACTGGAACGTGCTGTTGGACTATTATCTACCACTAAGTAGATTCACCTATTAGGTGGAATCTCATTTGAATTCTCTCTTGGGTTTAAGTACTAAATGATCCTTCCCCAGGAAAATATGGTACTCTTTTTTTCCCGTCCGTTTCATGCTAGAACAGGTCCAAGACCATGTTCCTCTGCCAAAATAGCCAATGGACTATTGCCTGGTACTTCTATCACTGGATAGCAAGCACAAAATATTTATCTTGTCCCATTGTACACCTCAGAGGAATCTAGACCCTCAACCATTGTCCGTCTTACATACGATGGTAATTGATCTTGTCACAGGCATTATTGCTTTGCTACCACATGGATCTCTCGACAAGCTTGTCGGTTGTGGGCAACTACTTATGGACTTTTTCTCTGATTTTCACATTTTAAATGAGCCTGCAACTTTCTTATAATGCTTGTGTTACTTTTCCACATGCATGATGCTCAGTGAGAAATGACAGATTGGAAAGTAAGAACAAGAGGAAAGAAATTTATCTCCTTGTCTCCAACTGTCTTATCAGAAGATAGAGACTACACTCGTTTCTGTCCGTTGTAGCCGCCCAATGCAGTGAACAGATGGATCTGCAGAAACTCTACACACGCAAGGTCCGTAAAGGTACCTTTCACACACCCAAAAATAACAAACAGTTCAATGAGGTTAGAAGATACACAAAGCTATCCCAATATGGATTCAAAGAGACGACTTACATTAAGCAATACAGCAGGTTCACTAGTGGGAGAATGAGGTATAGGTTTAAAAAGTAACTGAACTTTCACATCCAAAATTGCTATCATGTCACTCAATAAGAAAACATTACCTCTCCTAATTTCAGCACTTATAATTACTTTGTCTCACTATTATGTCAGTTGAAACGCTGTTCATCGTGCCTCTTAAAGGAAGGGTGTCGCGAAAAAAATAATTTTTATATAAATTTGCTTTTAGTGTTTTATTTTAAAAAAAAATATTTATTTGTGTGTTTGTGTTTCACATTTTTTTATTTTCTAACTTTTTCTTCTCTATGGGGGCTGCCATTTTTTTTTCATCTCTGTATGTGTCGATTAATGACACATACAGACATGGAATACGGCACATTCATCCCCATAGAGAATGCGAACGGGAGCCGTTCGCATTCACTATGGTGTAAGCCGTCTGTGTGGGAACGGCGCATGCGCATCTCCCACACAGTTCAAATGGAAGGTCTTCGGCCGAGCGACATCCGGCGCCATTTTCTTGTGGACCGGAAGCCGCGGCCGGACAGTACTACTTCCGGTCGCGGCTCCCAGACATGTGTTCTGAAGCAAGCAGAAGGAGCGGAAGGAGCAGACGGAGCGGACGGACGGGAGGGAGCGGCGGCAGCAGGAGCAGGTAAGTTATGTCTGTGTTTGTTCGTGTTTTACTGTGTTTTTACTACTGTATGTAAGCCTACTACACTGTGTATTCGCTCAAAAAATGGCGACACAC
Source organism: Rhinoderma darwinii (assembly GCF_050947455.1). NCBI lineage: Eukaryota > Metazoa > Chordata > Amphibia > Anura > Rhinodermatidae > Rhinoderma > Rhinoderma darwinii. The sequence continues at coordinate 355,038,321 of NC_134688.1, forward strand.
AGTGTAGGAGGTTTGAACGTTCAATCCCCTCCTTTCTCCTGGCACTAGCCAGGATAAAGGAGGGGGGATTGTTTGAGGACGCTAGAGTGAGTGTGTCTTCTCAAATTTTGCAGAATAAAGTGATGTGGTTGCTTTGCCACATGGCAATGCTGCAATATTGGGAATTGCTCCCTCTAGTGACCAGCACAGGGAAATGTTATAAATTAGAATCTAATTTATAATATTTCCTGACTCGTGAAAAAATTAAAAAAATTAGAACAATGTTTAATCATTTATACACTAACTGTTTAACTAAAAACAAAAAACAAAAAAAAATCCAGGGTATCTGCACGTGATCTTGAGAACAGATTCAGACATAGGGGATACCCCAGGGATGTGTTGAGAGGGGCATATCAGAACGCAGTGGGGTGCAACAGAAACGATCTCCTGAACCCCAAACCGAAGAAAACGGAGGAAGAACAAATTAGGGTTATAGGCACCTTTGACTCTGCCAGTAGAGAGGTAAGGGAAGTCCTCAAACGCTTTTGGGGCATCCTCAAGGCCGATCCTGATGTGGGGGACCTGGTGGGGGACTCCCCGCTGATTACATACAGGAGGGGGTGCAATCTAAGGGATCGATTGGTCCATAGCCACCTACAACCGCAGGCACAATGCAGTACCTGGCTGGATAATAGTGTTAAAGGGACGTACAGATGCGGAACATGTAAAGCATGTGTGTCCATTCTATGTAGTAGGAATTTCACGAGCACTAAAACCGGGAAAACCTTCGATAACAGGTCATTCATAAACTGCAAAACAAAGGGTATTGTCTATATGATCACCTGTAGATGTGGCCTACAATATGTGGGTAAAACTAGAAGGGAGTTTTGGAGAAGGATCCGTGACCACATTGGGGATGTCAGAAGGAAAGTGGACACCCCGGTATCGAGACACGTGTGGTCTTGCCATGATGGGGATGGTACTGCTCTTGGTTTTCAGGGAATCGAACATGTTAGACCCCTCCTGAGAGGTGGGGATCTGGACAAGAAAATATTACAAAAAGAGGCAGAATGGATATTTAGAATGCAGACCATAAACCCCCATGGCCTTAATGAACAAATCTCATACTCCTGCTTTCTCTAGTCACACAGCGCGATTTTATCGCGATTTTTATCGCGATTTTTATCGCGGGCTATAATATGTCCTTTTGTTGACCCTGCATATTCCCTTAAATTGGGCATCTATATTGTTATCTGGTAGACCATATGACATTAATATATGACGAGGTTTCATATGGGACTGCTTCTGGATAGGCGTATAGCTGCGCCTGGCGCCCTTCTTGTCCTGCCTTATGTGGTAAGGGGCCGGGACGGGACATTATTTAGTTCATCTCGGTCCGTGTTCTTTTGTGCCTCATATATAGTGTACCTCATTTGCGATATTTAGGGCAATGCCCTCACCAATCTGAGACCCCTGGCTAATCTAGTGATGGTACGCAGCGATGCAACGTGTGTGATGACCGGGAGTTCGTCTCGGATCAAGACGGCTCCCGTGACAGATTACACCTCCCTCTGATTCCACACTGCTCTGCCTGTTTGGGACAGTGCTGTGTGTGACAGTATGGATACTCGATCACTATCCATATTGCTGTTTGATGTTGATGGACAGTGCAGGAGCCGCGTCTAGCGTCCTCTTGTTACTATGGACGCTTTGGTCGTCCAGGAACCCTCATTGGTTGCTAGGACCGAGGGGCGCCGCCTCCGGCACGTGACAGAGTGTCGTGTGCAATGCGGATTGGCGGTTCGCCCCGGTGACGATTTTTGGAGGGCGGGCTCTCAACCTTATAAGCCTGTAGCTTCTCCGGCGCGTGTGCGGCCAGTGTATCAGAGTCGTGCACACGTCTGGAGGCTATAATCAGCACATGAACAGTGCTATCCAGTGTTCAAACATTTTAACAATTTAAGAATCTATATCTAGTAATCCCTGAGGAGGCATCACTTAGATTGTGATGCTGAAACGCGTAGGATCTGGATAGATCGTAATTTAATGGCAAGGATATAGCGAATTATTATACTACAAGCAGGGAAAGTTGGTCTCTGGGTGCTAGAGAGACATCATTCACTCTGGACGCTTTTCTTGTCGCAAATCACTTGCTTATGCCTGGTTCTGGAATTAGTGGCTGGTTGAGCCACATTTTTAACTAATACAATTAATAAACAATTTCTTAATCGTTCTTTCAGGCGGTGAATCTAATTTAAAATATTGGAACAACATTCTTTACCAATTTTACAGTGAATCACCTATATGTAGGGCACTATCTACAGTGGTGGGCTATATGTGGGACACTATATACAGGGGTGGGCTATATGTGGAGCACTATCTATAGGGGGAGCTATTTGTAGGGCACTATCTATAGGGGTGGGCTGTATGTGAGACACTATATACAGGGGTGGGTTACCTGTGGGGCACTATCTACAGGGGTGGGCTATATGTGGAGCACTATCGATAGGGGGAGCTATTTGTAGGGCCTCTATCTATAAGGGTGGGCTATATGTGAGACACTACATACAAAGGTGGGTTACCTGTGCGCTACTATCTACAGGGGGGCTATATGTAGGGCACTGTCTACAGGGGTGAGCTATATGTGGGACACTATAACATCCGTGGTCGCTGACCACGAACTCCTTCCATCCGGTCGACGCCCTTCTCTCCAGAGATGTCGACACGGCACTTGACCAGGATAGCACAGGATACAGGTTACAGGTAGCAGGAACGGGGAACACTGGGAACTGGAAAACACTTAGGAGACCATTTGAATATACATACTAGGATAACGACAACAAGGCTCAGGCATTGAAGAGAGGGACACAGCCCTTCATATAGTCCAGGGTGCTCTGGGAGCAATCAGCTCAATCTCCCACCTGTGTGCGCTTTGGCACCCTGGTGGTCACTGTAGATTAGGACGGCCGCATCTGCAGACAACTCTGGAGACAAGGGCATCGACCGGATGGAAGGCGTTTGTGGTCAGCGACCACGGACGATACATGTATATATGTATGAGCTTGGTTCTGGAGCTGTAATTATATAGGATATATTTATAATAACAAAATTGCAGGGCAGATGGAATTGTTTTCAATTCATTGAATATTTAATGGAAACCTGTCTGGTAGTTTTAACCCCTTGAACCGCCACCATGCGGTAATACATGACCTGACAATATTTCCAAATGTATGTTTTTTTTCAGATGCAGCAAAATCTATAAAACCAACTTTTAAAACGGCGCTGTAAAGGATCTGCCAGGCACAGCTTCTGTGTCTACGCCCATAGGTAATCAGTCTGCACCTGCTTCTATGTCTGTGAGACTGACTCCATCTTCCACCACTCAGGATGGCAGGCTTAGGAGTGGGAGAGTCTATCACAGCCTGGCCAGACGGAGCTAGCTCCCGCCCTCTGTCTATTTATATCTGCCTTTCCTGTTCCTCCTTGCTTGTGATTCTTCTCGTTTGGTTTCCTGGCCCTGCTGCAGCTTCTTGAACTATTTGACCCTGCTTCATATTGACCCTGGCTTACTGACTACTCTCCTGCTCTGCGTTTGGTACTTCGTACACTCCTGGTTTGACTCAGCTTGTTCACTACTCTCCTGCTCTTCGTTTGGTACCTCGTACACTCCTGGTTTGACTCGGCTCGTTCACCACTCTTGTTGCTCACGGTGTTGCCGTGGGCAACTGCCCCATTTCCCTCAGCTTCTGTGTACCCTTGTCTGTTTGTCTGTCGTGCACTTATTGAGCGTAGGGACCGTCGCCCAGTTGTACCCCGTCGCCTAGGGCGGGTCGTTGCAAGTAGGCAGGGACTGAGTGGCGGGTAGATTAGGGCTCACTTGTCTGTTTCCCTACCCCCGTCATTACAGGCGCACACTATATGCTAATTACCCATTAAAGGGTCATTGGGCGGTGCCACTATCCTGAAGAGTCACATAGTCCTGCCTCCAAACCCACCTTTCCATGTTTGATTGACATCCCCCTGGCTGATACAACATTCTTGAATGCGCCATTGTGTTGTACTGTGTGGCACTATATACAACGGGGTGCTGTGTGGCACTATACACAAGGGGTAGCTGTGTGGCACTATAAACATGGGGGAGCTGTGTGGTACTATATACAAGAGGCTGTGTGGAAATAATAAGCTGGGCTGTGTGGCAATATCTATTAGGGGGGCTGTATGGCACGATTTACAAGCGGGAGGGCTGTGGCTCTATCTAGAGGGGGCTGTGTGTGGTGCAATCTACAGGAGTTTGTGTATGGCACTATCTACTATGGGGTGGGACTGTGTGGCTCTATCTACTAAGGGGGGCTGTGTGGCACTATATACAAGGGAAGGGGACTGTGTGGCACTATATACACGGGGAGCTGTGTGGCGCTATATACAGGGGGCTTTATGGCGATTTCTACAGGGGGATCTGTATGGCACTATCTACAAGGGGGAGGTGGGGGTGCTATATACCAGTGGGGTGTAACACTGTCTACAGGCGGGGCTGTATAGCACTGTCTACAGGGGGGCTATATGGCAAAATCTACAGGGGGCACTATCTATAAGGGGGCTGTGTGTGGCACCTGGGGGGGCCCAGTCAAGAGTTTGCTATGGGGCCCAGTTTTTCTTAATTACGCCCCTGCATTTGGGTATACTTCTGTTGGCTTATTGGACTGTTGCTTTGCACAATTTTTGAATCTATTATTTTACCATTGGATACTTTTTTTAAATTATCTTGTATTGACCAGTGGGGTCCATGGCCTGAGCCTACTGTCAGTTTGGGTATGTGGACCCACTGGGCCGTACCACCTTGACGGTATGGCAGCTGGCCAACAGGACACAGGTAACAGTCTATAGTTCGTATAGTGTACCTGTGGTAGGTCAGACAGTAGCAAGGCAGGCTCGGCTGGGACTAGGCAGCAGGCAGGTGCCAGGCATGGTGTAACAGGACAGGCGTGGAACACAGCACAGCACGACTTCGGCTCGACACGGCACTTGACCAGGATAGCACGGGATACAGGTTACAGGTAGCAGCAACAGGGAAAAATGGTAACTGGAAAACACTTAGGAGACGATTGGCATAGACATACTAGGATAACAACAACAAGGCTCAGGCATTGACGTGAAAAACGTGAAATGAGTTAGGGATCCGGAGGGTAGGAGGCAGCCGAAGCTTGTAGGAGACTGGGTTAATCTGTTGCAAGATCTCGAATGGTCCGAGGAACCTGGGAGCAAACTTGTAAGATGGCACCCTCAGCCGGATATTTCTGGAGAACAGCCAGACCTTGGTACCTGGAGAAAACTGGGGAGGTTCTCTTCTCCTTGTGTCTGCCTTACGTTTCATGCGGTCCATCGCCAGCAGAATGGAGGATTCGGTCTGCTGCCAGATCCGCAGAAAGTCCCTAAAAGCAGAATCAGCTGCGGGCAACGGACATAACGGACACCGGAAGAGGGAGTCGTGGGTGTTGGCCATAACCAGTGGACTGAGGATGGTAGGCTGAGGAAAAGTCCAACTTAATACAAAGGAATCAGCAAAGGGCTCTACAGAACTTCGAGGTGAACTGAACCCCCCGATCAGACACAATATGCCTAGGCAAGCCGTGCAGGCGGAAGATGTGTTGGATGAAGAGGACGGCCAGTCGAGATGCAGATGGTAGACCAGTCAGCGGAACGAAGTGAGCCATCTTTGAAAATCGGTCACCACCACCCAGACCACACTGCATCCTGCAGAGGGAGACAGGTCCATGACAAAGTCCATAGCAATATGTTGCCAGGGGGCATCAGGCACAGTCAGTGGCTGGAGCAGGCCTGGCAGTTTGGAGTGGGCAACTTTATTTGCTGCGCACACCGTGCAGGAGGAGACAAAGTCTGTGATGTCTTTGGACAGCGCGGACCACCAGAACTGACGAGTGATCAAGTCTCGGGTCTTACGGACACCCGCGTGACCTGCCGGTTTGGAACTATGTCCCCAGCAGAGGATTCTTCTTGTGTCTGCCAGACGCACAAAAGTCCTCCCTGGGGGAATATCTCTAACTTGCAGAGAGTTGACAGGGATGATGCAGGACGGATTAATAATATTCTGTGGAGACTCCATAGTGTCCTCTGTCTCAAACGACCTGGACAAGGCATTAGCCCTCATATTCTTGTTGGCCAGACAGTAGTGGAGCACAAACTGGAACCGGGCAAAGAACAGTGACCACCTGGCCTGACGGGGATTCAGTCGTTGGGCCGTCTGGAGATAAGTGAGGTTCTTGTGGTCCGTAAATATCAAGATGGGATGAACTGCGCCCTCTAATTGATGTCTCCACTCCTCCAGAGCCAATTTTATGTTCCAGTAACTCTCGCTCCCCAATCGAGTAGTTGCGTTCTGTGGAGGAGAAGAGCTTGGAGTGTTAGCCACATACCATTGACTTGCCCTTGGAACCTCTCTGGAACAGGAGTGCACCAGCACCGACAGAGGAGGCGTCCACCTCCAACGAGAACGGTCGAGAAACATCTGGATGATGGAGGATAGAGGCTGACGGGAAGGCACTCTTCAGGCTATTAAATGCGGCTTCCGCCTCTGGAGTCCACACCTTGGCGTTCATGCCTTTCTTGGTGAGGTTAGAGATAGATATCAGTGAGGAAAAGTTAGGAATGAACTGTCTGTAGAAATTGGCGAATCCCAGGAAGAGCTGTATTGCCCTCAAGACTTGAGGGCGTGGCCATTCCAGGACGGCCTTTACCTTTCAGGATCCATCTTGAGACCCTGATTTGAGATTATATAGTACAAGAAGGGTAGAGCATCTTTCTCAAACACGCACTTCCCTAACTTGGCATAGAGATGATTCTCCTTTAACTGTAGCAAAACTTGACGGACATGTCTCTGATGAGTCATTGGATCTGGAGAGAAAATCAAGATGTCATCAAGATAGACCACAACACAAACATACAAGAGGTCATTGAAGATGTCATTAGCGAACTCCTGGAAGGCTGCGGGAGCATTACACAAACCGAAGGGCATTACTAGATATTCATAGTGTCCGTCACGGGTGTTAAATGCCATCTTCCATTCGTCAACCCGGCGAATCCGGATTAGGTTGTAAGCCCCACATAGGTCTAGTTTTGAAAAAATCTTGGCTCCACGTATGCGATCAAATAGCTCAGAAATAAATGGCAACGGATAACTATTTTTTATCGTGATCTGGTTGAGACCCCGGTAGTCGATGCAAGGACGCAGACAACCATCTTTTTCTTGACAAAGAAAAACCCGGCTCCTGCCGGGGAGGAAGACTTCCTTATGAAGCCCCTCTCCAAGTTCTCCTTAACATAGGTGGACATGGACAGAGTCTCTGCCATGGAGAGAGGATATACCCTACCACGGGGAAGGGATGAACAAGGAACTAGGTCGATAGGACAGTCTTACGCCCGGTGTGGGGGCAACGTTTCCGCCTCTTTCTTGCTGAAGACATCCGAAAATGCGGAATAATGACCAGGCAATCCTGCCAAGGACCGAAGCAGAGGAGGCTGAGCCAAACGAATCTGTACCAGGCAACAGTTGAGACACTCAGGACCCCACTGGAGAAACTCTCCAGAATTCCAGTCCAGGACTGGGGCATGTAGTCGGAGCCAGGGCAGACCCAGCAGCACAGGATTGACAGCTTTAGACAGGACAAAGAACGAAAGGAGTTCGGAGTGGAGGGCTCCTACTTGGAGCCTCAGCGGCTTCATCACAGCTACAATAGGGTCTAGCAGAGGTAGTCCATTCACAGATGCAACCATCAACGGCCTCTCCAGAGAGGTTGTGGGCAATTGGAGAAGATCCCCCAGGGCTCGATGAATGAAATTAGCAGCGGATCCAGAGTCCAAATACGCAGAGACCCAATGCGTTTTCTCGCCGGACACTATGGTCACGGGGATGGACAATTTAGACGAAAGTCCTTCTTTACCCAGGGTTGTCTTTTCCACCAACCCTAGGCTCTGGGGCTTTTGGGGACACGACGCACAAGATGGCCTCCGAGGCCGCAATATAAACAGAGTCCCGAGGTGTGTCTGCGTTGTCTCTCCTGGGTAGACAGCTTAAACTGGTCCGTCCTCACAGACTCCATACGATGAACAGCATCTGAGGACAGCAGGGGTTGCTGCAAAGTAAGAACTGGACTAGAGAGTCCTCCCTCCCGACGAGCTTCTTGGAACCGTTCTCGGATCCTTATATCAATCCGGGCAGCCAGAAGGATGAGGGCATACAAGGTAGATGGTAGATCTCGGGCGGCCAGCTCATCCTTAATCCTAGGAGACAGTCCCTGCTAGAATGTAGCCATCAGGGCCTCATTGCTCCACAACAGTTCTCCCACCGGGGTGTGGAAGTGGATGGCGTACTCGCCCATGGAGGTGTCTCCCTGGCGAAGGTTCAGCAAGGAGGCGGCTGTAGACGAGACTCATCCAGGCTGCTCAAACACCGTGCGAAATGTCCGTAGGAACCCCTGGAAGTCACGGGTCTCAGGTCCTTGTCTCTCGCAGATAGGATTCGCCCATGCAAGGGCCCTGCCAGTGAGGAGAGAGACGCTGAACGTGACCCTTGTGCCATCAGACGAGAATGCCCTTGCCTACAGGCTAAAGTAGATCTGGCACTGGTTAAAAAACCCACGGCAGGTCCTCGCATCTCCATCATAGCGGTCAGGAAGCGGCAAAGAAAATCGGGGATCAGCACTGCCAGGAGGTGTAGTCGGAGGATCAGTACTGCCAGGAGGTGTAGTAGGAGGAACGGCAGCTTGCACCTCCAGCTGACGTGCAATAATGTTCAATGCCTGAAGGAGTTGGTCCTGTCGAGACCGGAGGTCTAGCATATCCGCCCGCATCTCCTGTGACGTTGTCATGGTCTTGGATTGACCAGCGGGGTCCATGGCCGGAGCCTACTGTCAAGTTGGGTATGTGGACCCACAGGGCCATACCGCCTTGACGGTATGGCAGCTGGCCAACAGGACACAGGTAACAGTCTATAGTTCGTATAGTGTACCTGTGGTAGGTCAGACAGTAGCAAGGCAGGCTCGGCTGGGACTAGGCAGCAGGCAGGCGCTAGGCGTGGTGTAGCAGGACAGGCGTGGAACACAGCACAGCACGACTTTGGCTCGACACGGCACTTGACCAGGATAGCACGGGATACAGGTTACAGGTAGCAGCAACGGGGAGAACTGGAAAACACTTAGGAGACCAATTGCATAGACATACTAGGATAACGACAACAAGGCTCAGGCATTGAAGGGAGGGGCACAGCCCTTCTTATAGTCCAGGTAGCTCTGGGAGCAATCAGCTCAATCTCCCACTTGTGTGTGCTTTGGCTCCTTAAGTCTAGACTGAGCTCGCGAGCGCACCCTGGTGGTCACTGTAGAACAGGATGGCTGCATGTGCAGACATCTCTGGAGAGAAGGGTCGTCGACCGGATGGAAGGAGTTTGTGGTCAGCGACCACAGACGTTACATGTATATATGTATGAGCTTGGTTCTGGAGCTGTAATTATATAGGATATATTTATAATAAAATTGCAGGGCAGATAGAATTGTTTTAAATTCATTGAATATTTAATGGGAACCTGTCTGGTAGTTTTAACCCTTTGAACCGCCAACATGCGGCAATACATGACCTGATAATATTTCAAAATGTATGTTTTTTGCAGATGCAGCAAAATCTAGAAAACCAACTTTTAAAATGGCGCACACTATATGCTAATTACCCATTAAAGGGTCATTGGGCGGTGCCACTATCCTGAAGAGTGACACAGTCCTGCCTCCAAACCCACCTTTCCATGTTTGATTGACATCTCCCTGGCTGATACAACTTTCTTGAATGTGCCATTGCCTTGTACTGTGTGGCACTATATACAAGGGGGTGCTGTGTGGCACTATACACAAGGGGTAGCTGTGTGGCACTATAAACATGGGGGAGCTGTGTGGCACTATATACAAGGGGCTGTGTGGCAATACTAAGGGGGGCTGTGTGGCACTATCTACTAGGGGGGCTGTATGGCACTATTTACAAGGGGGAGGGCTGTGGCTCTATCTAAAGGGCGCTGCGTGTGGCGCAATCTACAGGGGTTTATGTATGGCACTATCTACTATGGGTGACTGTGTGGCAGTATTTACTAAGGGGGGCTGTGTGGCACTATATACAAGGGAAGGGGACTGTGTGGCACTATATACATGGGGAGTTGTATGGCGCTATATACAGGGGGGGCTTTATGGCGATTTCTACAGGGGGGTCTGTATGGCACTATCTACAAGGGGGAGGTGAGGGGCGCTATATACAAGTGGGGTGTAACACTGTCTACAGGCGGGGCTGTATATCACTGTCTACAGGGGGGCTGTATGGCAAAATCTACAGTGGGCACTATCTATAAGGGGGGCTGTGTGTGGCACCTGGGGGGGGGGGTCCAGTCAAGAGTTTGCTATGGGGCCCAGTTTTTCCTAGTTACGCCCCTGCATTTGGATATACTTTTGTTGGCTTATCGAACTGTTGCTTTGCACAATTTTTGAATCTGTTATTTTTACCATTGGATACTTTTTTTTAAATTATTGTGAAAAGAAAGTTATAATAGTAAACATACATGCTAGAACAGATGAGCGCTTTCCTATGGGAGCAGTTTTGGCATTCTGTAAGAATGTGGGGATGATTGTCATCCTCCAGTTGGTCTTAAAGGGGTTTTCCCATGAAGGACATTTATGACATATCCACAGGATATGTCATAAATATCAGATAGATACGAGTCCCACCTCTGGGACGCGCAACTATATCTAGAACTGGGCCCCCTAAATCCCGTTCTAGCTCTTTGTGCTCACGCTGCCTCCTTGCCACTTACTGATTACATGGTTGTGAGTTACGGAAACAGCGTAACTCGCTGAGCTACGCTGTTTCCATAACTCCCATAGAACTGAATAGTAGTTACAGAAACAGCGTAGCTCGAATGCTACGCTGCTTCCGTAACTGCCATTCACTACTATGGGGGTTATGGAAACTGCATAGCGACCATGTAATCAGGAAATGGGCAGGAGTCAGCGTGAGCCCAAATGCTAGAACGGGGATTAGAGGGCCCCGTTCTAGAGATAGGTGGGACCCGCATCTATCTGACCTTTATGACATATCCTGTGGATATGTCATAAATGTCCTTCATGGGTAAACCCCTTTAAGTTTTGTTTATATGCACTGTAGATTTTGGGGCAGATTTACTAATGCTGTCTGAGGTTTACACTGTGTAAACTTAGATGAGGCTGGCAGAAGAAGCCCCAAATTTATAATTGGTGCATGTTCTATGATAAATTTGGCACATCTTGCTAGTAATGTTCCACACTTTTTTTCTCCCTTATAACACCTCTGGATTGTCTTAGATTATTGCAGTTCTCATACCAAAATGTTGGCGATTTTGGTGCATATTGGTGCTTTTTAAGCCACACCCCTTTCAAGCTATGCCATGCCCCTTGACGAGTGCGGCACAAAAGGTGTCTAAAACAGTTAATAAATGTGCCACACGTCATGTCTGAGAGCGTCCAGGAGCATTGATGGTTAACAGGCAGGAGCCTCCTGGTGTGTTGTTGCGCAGAATGGGTGACGGGCAGGAACCTCCCCAGTGAGCAGTAAAGTGCTCTAGTTCTGCAAATTCGTCAAGGACGTCCCCTGTATTGGGAGAAGTGCCATTGACTCTGTCCTGCTGAAGTGGTGCTAGCATCGCTGGTCAAACCAAGTTGACAGCTGTACCAAATATTAAGACTGTGCCTCTCAACTGCTTAGACGTGTTTCTGTTGATTGCTATGGCCTGGTGTGAAGTAACAAAGATCCTAGTAAAGGCTTTGTTTGTCATCATCTTGGTGCTTCATTACATCTTTTCCGCCACTATCCTGCCCCGAACGTTACCCCTCAGGCCTGTCTATTATATATGTGTCAGTTGCGATGCTGGATGTCTTTCTGTCTGGCTATGGACACCGGAACTTTGCAAGAAGTGCACAAATTTGTCATCAGTTTTGTCCGACTAAAGCATGATACCACTGGCTGGGCATAACTGATATATGAAGAACCCAACCTAAGATGTCTCATTATATGTTGCAATAGGTCACTTAAAATTACTCCAAAAGCAGTAAGGCCTCATTCACAAGCAGTAAGGCCTCGTAGTCAACTACGCTATTGCTTCTGGAAAAACGACAGGTCCGGTGCACAACAGAGACAAACGAAAACCTGGGCACCGGATCCGTCACCATTGAAATCAATGGTGATGGAAACGGAAACCTCTGGTTTCAGTTTGTGTCTGTTCAGGGTCCCGTTCTGACGGAAAGCTCAGACGGAAAGCTCCAACGGAAAGCTCCGACGGAATGTCAGAACAGGACCCCAATGCAGAGGTGAGCGAGGCCTAATCTATGCAGAACATAAAAAAAAAAAACAGTTATTTAAATCTTGAAAACTAGATGGCATAGCTTACAATGATTATTACACTTGTCTTCTATGGTATTTTCAGATGAACATTTTCCCTTTGCTACAGGTAAATGCTTCAGTTAGTCAATTCTGTACTTGCTTCAGTTAGTTCTGTACTTGCAAACCACAGATCCAATAACATTAAAAGGATTGTAGCCTCTATTTCAGGAAATAGATGCATTACAGAGTATTATGTTTCCAAAAGTTTTATTAAAGTTTTACAACACATAGTCATTTGTCTTTCCATGTGTGTTATAATGAAGGTATGAGCATCCTAGAGCTTAAATAAATAGTTATTTAAAGAGGATCTGTTACTAGTTTATTAATTCCCTATCTAACTAATCTAATAGGCGCTATGTTGCTGATAACTACCGTGTAATGTTTTTTCAAAAATGGTTATTATTTGCAAAATCATGAGGATTTTTCTAAATATGCCAATTTGGCTGTAATAGCCAAATAGGATGTGATTCTTTCTTTTCACTCTGGGCGGTGTAATGTTTTCTGTATGACGCTGTCCAATCGTCATACAGCTTCTCCCCCTTCCCTACCCAGCAACACAGCGTGATCATATAGTATACAGCTTCCATTCCCGACTGTCTTTTCAACTGGTGATATCTCCGGTTGTGTCACAGCTAGAACTGCGATCCTGGTATCATATGAAAGATTAGAATCTTTCATATGACACCAGAACCGCCATATGGCTGATTGAAGTGATCCTCCTTCCCTCCAGCTTTAGTCACTTACACTGTGTGAAGCATCTTCATGCTGATAGGGCAGTGTCAGAGGCTGTGAGGTAGTTCTTTTAAGGGCTGATTCAGACGAACGTGACGTTTTTGCGCGCGCAAAAAACGCTGCGTTTTGCACGCGTGTCAGCAGCGTGTGGCATGCGGATTTGGGGAGTGTGTGCGTGTATTACGCGCGTACGACTTTCGTTTTTCCGGCACGTGTAAAAAACGCAAGGAGGTGTTATGTTTTCGCCAGCCTACAAAAAGCCCAACAATGCAACACCCCTGCTTGATGTGCGCACCTGTTCTGCAGCATTTTTGAGCTTTTGGTGCAACAGAGTGTTCGAACCACTATTAGCGGTTACTTTGCATGCCCCACTGCACTGATGCCACCTAGCTCGCTGGCCCGTGTTCTCTTAGCATGGATGGTTTCCCGGAGGTTTGGGCAACGGTGTACCATGCTACTGCCACACCGGCGGAGAAGAGGTAGGATGTGGGTTCACCCAATAGTGGCCCAACGCACCTCAAAAGGCCATTTTCATACCCTGTATGCTGACCTCCGTCGTCACCCAGATAAATTTCGCTCCTTTTGCCGCCTGTCTGTGCCCGCCTTTGATATGCTGCTTGAGCTGGTTCGCCCAGGAATAACCTATCAGGACACCAACATGCGGCGCTGTATTTCCCCAGAGGAGCGTCTTCTTGTCACCTTGCGGTATGTGCGGTTTCTTAATCCAGGTTACAAATTGGTTTATGTGCTTCATGTCCTACCTAACATGTTGGCTTTGTTGTTTATGTTCCTGATTTCATGTAGATTTTTGACGACAGGCAATAGCTACCATTCCCTTCATTTCGAATTCCTTCTTGGAGTGTCCACTATTTCCGGCATTGTCCCAGCAACCTGTTTGGTCCTGTGGCTGAGATTGAAGAGCAGCGTGATGCCTCAGCCAACGGCCCAACACTGGCTTCGAATAGCCCAGCAGTTTGAAACCGACACCCAATTTCCCCACTGTATTGGTGCACTCAATGGGAAGCACATCCGTGTCCAGATACTGGGTCTCGATACTTCAACTACAAGCAGTTTTTTTCCATAGACTTGCTGGCCTTGTCGGACTGTAATTTCTGCTTTACCATCGTCGACATCGGGTCCTATGGAAGCTCTGCGGATGCCCGCATATTTCGCTCGTCCAGAATGGGCCAGCGTCTAATGTCTAACCAACTTGATGTTCCCGAGCCTAACATCCTCCCTGGCACCAGCGGTCCACCCGTTCCTTATGTTATGGTTGCAGATGAGGGTTTTGCCCTCAGCAGACAAGTCATGCGTCCATATGCGCGAAGGGGCTTGGATAACCGTAGGCACATTTTCAATAACCGGCTAGGCAGAGCACGGAAAGTTGTGGAATGCCTTTGGCATCATGTGCAGCAAGTGGAGGGTCCTGATGACAGCCGGCCAATGTGACATCTGTGATCAAAGCCTGTGTTGTGCTACACAACTTTACCCGCATCCATGATGCCGCTCATGATGGAGAATATATGTTAACAACTGCACCCACCACCAGCATCGCCCAGCCTGGTCGGCCAGGGCGGCCACCGACATCTGGCCTGCGAGTGCGGCAGCAATTTGAGGAGTATTTTGACAGCCAGCCTGGAGATGTACCCTGGCAGAACGTAGCCATTTGAGGTGTGGTGAAGTTAGAAATCGTTCGTAGAACGTCTGTTTATCCCTCTAGTCCTTTTTTGTTTTGAGGGGGGGGTGGGTTAGGGACTCTCAAAACTTGAGGCCCCTTGACGTAGGTTGCGAGCTTAAACCTCGGGAGGGGTTTGGAATTCCCTTTTTTAAAGCCACCAATTCCTTTTCATAACATCCTCTTGTGTAGCCAAAGGATTTCCTGCCCTATGTCAGCGCCCCTTTCTGCGTGAGTGAAGCTAGGTATGGGCAACCAATAATTATAATAATACCTCAGTTCCTGGTATTCCAAACCCCTTCCGATCAACGAAGACCTCAACGATGTGGTGGAGGTTGCAAACCTCTTACGCCATGGCACCTCATAGCGGTAGAGGCTATAGAAATCGGTGAGATATGTAAAAGAAGGATTGTCCACACGGGAGTGAAATATATAACTTGGTTGTTTATGTTATTTTCACATAAACTACATAACACAAAAAAACATAGTGGGATTACATACCGCAACAAAATTCGGCACCAACATGATGCATTTCACATACTAACCAGGAATGGTTACAAGGCTATCATGGCTTTCGGACATTTGCCCTTAGTATACACGGGATTGCTCACGCGCCCCTACAGATTATGATGTGCATGGGGCGGCGATGTATATGCGGACATATCAGCAGCACTATGCTGTCCACGGGCCTGATGAGGATGTTCCTGAGCAGCATATTGGTGCTGATACTGTGGCTGGTAGCCGTGACGCTGGATGGGAGCCTGAAAGCTTGGGGCAGGTAGGGAGTAGGAAGGGAAGTGACGGACAGGGCCAGCCATCGGCCCAGGGGAGAGGTGTCTTGGCACTGGAGCATATTGCGGCATCTGTGATATGGCAGGGGCAGGTTGTGAGGGCCCTGGCAAATGGACCCCCACGGAGGGCATGATGACACTACGCCACTGCTCTATAGCAGTGAAGCAGCGCCCTGGACTAAGCGGGGGTGTAGCACTGTCGAGGAGCGACAGCATATTCGACTGTAGCCGCGCCAGCCTATGCTCTGGTACCCGGCGCATTAAAGGTGCCATGCTGCGACAAAAGAAATCGCAGTTGTCCTCATCAGCTGCACGCCGCAGGTACTCCAGAACACGCGCGTCCACCTGTGCACCTGCGGACGGTTTCACAGGGCGTCTGCGGCGGGGTGCTGCATGTGTAGGTGGCACTTGGTCCGGTGGGCCCGCTTCTGGTGCTGAGGCGACTGGGACAGGCTCCTCTCTGGTGGGGTCCGGGGTTAGGGTGACCAGGGGAGCGGCGGCTTCGGACGCCTGGGTCGACTCGGCCCGTGCCTCCTCTTCCGACGCGTCCAAGTTCTAGAATATAGGGGAGACGTCAGTTGAGGAACACATTTTACTGTTCAAAAACAAAGCATCTTTGCCGTATATGACAATTTTGCTAGGTCACGTTTGCTAAAAGGGCCAACCACGAGTACTTACGGTCGCATGTCCATTATTTCCCGCAAGAACAACAGCTGCTCATAATAGATATAGCAGCGCTTCCTGGTGCCACCTTCTCCGCTGCGGCCGCTGGAACCATATTCTCGCCGGAACTGGTCCCTGGTACTTCTCCACCGTCTCTTTACATCCTCCACTGTATAAATAATAAAGAACACATCATTCAAGCATAACACAAGATGTTACTGAGCACACAGGCACTGCATAGAAACGACAGTACGACACCTACACACAAGAACAGACATTACTTTCAGCTACTAAAGACTCCACTGAACCGAAACGTTGCCCATGAGAGGCATTGTTTCCACAGGCACACAATAGTCAATATGAATGGCATTATACACGTATATCTAGACACACATATATACATTCACCAATGCGTTGGCGGTCGCGGGTGGGGCTGTCGGCCCAATCCTGCTCGAACAGCGCCTCGGCAATATGCTCCCATGCAACCTCCTTGAGTGTGCGGTCATGGTATGACTCCGCACGGGTGTTCCATACCTCCGGGAGCTCCTGAACTAAAGCGATCAGCTTAGCCACATCCATGTGATGTGGCATGGCTGCAAGCTGATTGTGGTGCAGGAGTATACGGTGTGGCCTCTTTTTTAAAACCTGGTCTCTAAGCTATTTCCTGCTTTTCTGCTGTTTTGGACTCATTAGCATAGAGACAACGTGTCCTATGTGAAAAACGCGCGTTCCACACAGGTGCCTCCGTATGACATGCGTGATTTTCACGCACCCATTGACTTCAATGGGTGCGTGATGCGCGAAATACGCAGAGATATTGAACTTGTCGCGCTTTTTACGCAGCGAACAAACACTGCGCAAAAACCACGGACTGTCTGTACTGCCCCATTGACTTATATTGGGCTGTGCGTGGCGCGCGAAAACAACGCCCCCTGCACGGACGCAAATCACGCTCGTGTGAATCCGCCATAATAGGGAGAATTTTTCGGCGTGCCGTCATTAGCCCCGATAACCCCTGAGGGTTAGCGAAACATGTCGGGGGGGCTTTTCTAATTTTAATTACATGCTTGGCTGCTAGGTACACTGCTGGAACTTGTGAATTGGCTTCTATACCCTGCAGCCCTCGTACTTAGTCTGGACATCTAGCTCAATAGGAGCCCCCCACCCGTACACATTGCAGCATTCACCTACGATCTCTGGCTAGCGTCATGCATTGACAATTTTAATTTTATATGTGTGGTCTGTCTGTTTGCTTTATATAGCATAATAAAGAAATATTTTTTATATCTTTTTAGTCATATGGTAGTTGGGAAACAGGGCTTTCTTGCCTATAGGCATTTAGTTGTTGGTTATATTGTGCCCGCCAACTACCAAGGGTCTTTCCATATATGTGCTTGAAAGGCTGTGAGGTAGCTCCACCTCAGGAGAATCACTGGTTTTGACGCCCGTTTGTCTAGTACAGGCTCATTTGCATATTTAGAAAAAAAGCTCATAACTTTTAAAATAATAAACGTTTTGGGACACAATTTTCACTACCATTATCAGTGTGACAGCTCCTATTAGATCAGGTAGGAGATAGGGCATTACTAAACTAGTGACAGATCCTCTTTAAGGAGTATTATTAACTTAAACATTTATGGCATGTCCATAGTATATGCCATCAATTTCTGATAGTTGCGGGTCCTAGAGATGGGACCCGCATCTATCTCGGGAATGGGGGCCACCTATCTTCTGTTCTGGAGATAGGTGAGGGACCCAGAGCTGGGATCGGCACCTTTTAGACATTTATGATATATCTGTCATAGACAGTAGGTCTATTCCTGCATGCTCGTCATCTCCTAGCTATGGAGCAGTAGCTAGGGCAGTTGCTAAGGCAACTTCTGCACAGCTGATTTATCATTGTAGGTTTAGATGACCACACTGATGTGAGCCTGTAGCTCGTTTAAAGAGAGCGACCTGATTGGTCTGCCACACCTTAAGATTCCCTGGCCTCAGATCAGATTGGGCGTGTCTGTTGTAGTACTTGCTATGTGTGTTTTCAAGGGGCTAATTTGTTCTATGCTATGACTATGCACAGGTGTGTTAGAAAGTGTTTGAAACTGTGGACCTCTCACTACAGCATTTTTTAATGGATTCCTGATAAATTAAAGGGTAACTAAATGTTTAACAAACTTCTGGCATGTCATAGTGACATGTCAGAAGTTTTAATCGCTGGGGGTCTGAGCACTGAGATCGCCACCGATCGCTAAAGTAAAGCGGCAGAAGCGCTCGTGCGAGCGCTGAGCCGCTTTGTTCCTGGTCGGCTTTTCTCGCCCGACGTAGTAGTGTACGGGCTTATAGACTTTCTATTGAGTCCGTACACGTCTACATCGGAAAAGCCGAAAAAGCCGAACAGAAAGCAAGCGGCTCAGCTTTCACCCGAGCGCTTCTGCCGCTTCATTTTAGTGATCGCTTGGGTCTCAGTGCTCAGACCCTCAGCGATCAAAACTTCTGACATGTCATTATGACATGTCAGAAGTTTGTTGGACGTTTAATTACCCTTTAAATTCAGTAATGTTATGGTGGGATCCATGGTGTCTGGCTTGAGAGTAGTTTCTAGTTTTAAATATTTGGGAATTCATATCACTAGATTGGATGTTGACATGGTGCAGGCAAATGTTGCTCCTCTGATTCCGTTGTTCTGAGATAAATTTAGGATTTGGTCGGGGCTGCCTCTTTCTGTGGCAGGTCGTATCAACCTTATTAAGATAGTGGTTCAGCCTAAATGTCTATATGTTTTGCAGCATATTTTTGTATATATTCCTAGGTCATTCTTCCAGGATATGGAATCACAACTTATTAAATTTATATGGGGATCTTCTAGATCTAAATTACAACTGGCAAAATTACAACGACCTAGAGATTTTGGGGGGTTGGCCCTTTCTGACTTATATTTATACTACCTGGCGGGTCAGCTCAAATATATGGCCGCCTGGGTGTCATCTGACGCACCAGAGGGATTGGAACAATGTTTGGCAGGTTATTTGGGCCTCCCTAAATTATGGCCTGTGCTAGACCCTTTACTTTCCCTTGGTAGGAGATCTTTACCGATACATAAAGTTGCTCGTAATGTCTGGCTAGCGGCACTTAAGATCTCATGGAATGACCAGATTATAGCTGAAACACCCCTATGGCAGAATGTAGTACTGGATCAGTTAACTTCCTCACAGGATGATGTATTTTGGTCAAATCTCGGGTTGGTTACTGTGGGAGATCTATTTGTGAACAATGTGTTGCTCTCCTTTGCCCAGGTTGAAGAGAATTACCAGGTTCCAAGACGAGCCGTCTATAAATATTTGCAATTGCGTCATTCACTGCAGACTCAGTTTAGTGGAAGGGATGTCCTTAATTCTACCTATCCCTTGATAGGCATTATTAGGTCGCAGGGCCCTGGGGGGTTGATTTCATCCATCTACTCTTACCTTCTCCACGCGAAGGCAAATAAAGCAGCTTTCCCAGCAATGGACAGGTGGCAGTCCTTGATCCCATCCCTAGATGAGGACTCCAGATCGGATCTTTTGGAGTCGCATAGATTCGTATCTCCTGCTATTAACAACAAGTTTATACAGCTTTATATCATACACCAGAGCTATCTTACCCCGGTCCGTCTTTATAAAATGGGTAGACGATCTAATCCCAGTTGTCACAGGTGTCTCTATGAACCCGCAGATTTTCATCACATGATATGGGATTGTCCTGTGCTTCAAGTTTTGTGGACCAAAGTTACTGACCTGCTATCCCGGGTATTGGACGTCCCAGTTAGACTGGATCCAGGCGTTTGCTTATTTGGGTTAGTGGAGGACGGGATCTATTCTACTCCTACTCGCACGTGCCTTCGGGAGACTTTATTTATGGCTAGGAAGGCAATAGCTATTAGATGGATGAATCCTCGACCTCCTACTAAATCTATGTGGATAGAACAAATTAATTCTATGATACCCTATGAGCGTATTGTTTACATTAATAGAAGATGCCCTGATAAATTTCTTTGGGTGTGGGATCGTTGGTGTAATTCTGATCTTACATCTTACTCTAGCACTGCATTGTCAATGGCTCTTAGAGCACTCCCTACTTAGGAGCTCTGCAAATATGCTGTCTGTCTCTCTCTCTCTGGGTATTTTATGGCTTTAGGTTGGGATCTGGCCTCACTGTTCCTTTATGTCTCCCTGATGTGTTGTGGATCTTGATGGCTCTCTTGGTCTTTAATAATGTAACGTATAGCTGATTTCGAACGAATACAGAATGTCATGCACTGGATATGTATGTGATATGTTTTCCAGGCTGTGTTCTAGTTTTATTATTTTTCTTTTTTGTGTGTATGTTTGTGAATAATGTAATGCCATGCATTTCTGACACTGATATTGTAACACGCACTTTTGTATTACTATTGGGCATGTCCGCTGCGCGGGGGCCCAGAAGTTTCTTTTGCTATCTGTGTTTATGTACCTCCTTCAATAAAATTAGTTTAAATTACCCTTTAAATTATTTTTAACAGGAAGGATTTGCTTGATCAAATCGGTGTCGTTGGTCTTACCACCTAACATTGTAAGCCAGCAAGGCATCTCTGCACACTGAAGGACACAACAATTATTTGAAGCTAAAGTAAGGGTGAACATTAAATATTTTGTTCGTGGTTTCATTATGAATACGCGGTGATGCCCCTTGGATTTTGTAATGCCCCGGCTGTCTTTCAGGCTCTTATCAATAATGTTTTTAGAGAATAATTTTCCCTGTATTAATTTATTGAACCTCTTAGGGTATGTTCACACCACCTATTTTCGGCCGTTTTTCTGGCCGTAAACGCCCGAACAATGGCTGAAAAATCGGAAACAGACGGAGCATTTTTCGCGGCGTTTTTTTAAGCGTAAAAAAACGGCCACGAAAAAGAAGTGCAGGACACTTCTTGGGACGTTTTTGGAGCCGTTTTCCATAGACTCTATTGGAAAAAGCTCCAAAAACGGCCGTAAAAAATGCAGCGAAAAACGCTGCGAAAATCAAAGTGGCACATAAAACGTCTGAAAATCGGGAGCTGTTTTCTCTTGAAAACAGCTCCGTATTTTGAGACGTTTTTGACTCTGCGTGTGAACATACCCTAAGAGATAGAAGTGGGGATTTGTTCTATAGGCATCAGAGATATACCCTCAAAGTTGCAGTAGTGCATCGAAGCACAGTGTCCAGATATACTGTGTTGAAGAAAGCCATTGTGGCAGTTTGACCAATGTTTATTAATTCTCATTCGCAGAGGTTGTATAGTACGTCCTATGTACTGCAGATTGCATGGGCATTTAAAGAGGTAAATGACAAGGGTTGAACTGTAATTGATTAAACTGTTAATGCAGAATTGTTCGTGTGTAACCACAGATGTAAAGGACGTAGCTCTGTGCAACACAGGCAACTAGAGTTACCACATTTTAACGATCCTTTTAGTTGGGGAAATAAAAGGATGTTTTTATTCTTCTGTAGTCTGCTGGGGGGCTAGGGAGTCATAGACGTCTTAAAAGTTATATGAGATACCTTAGAGTGATTCTTTTTAGATTGGGTCTTCCAGAAGAATGTGCCAATAATGTAATAAATTGTTTTTTATAAGACTCTTGCCTCTGATTCTTTATATTTTTTGTCTGCTTTTTAATACAGATATATTCACATTCTAGTACAATGTTTTTAGGCACTAGCCCCATATTGCTATTGGTTTACTGAACTCTCATCAATCTCATACCCTCTGAGCTGCAGTGATGCATTTTGTTCCTTTCATTCCCAGTCTTTTTACTGTGTATATATGTCTTGTTTTTCGTTGTTGTAAATTAATTTGACTGATAAAGACGCCAGTCCGGCATTGAAACGCATCTCGAAGTAACAGTAAATTGCACCTCTTTATTATATCAACAGCGCTAATTTAAAACATAAAGTTTGTATCTTTAATTATCCTGGTCTTCGAGGAGTTAAGGGACTAGTTGGAGAGGGCAAAGTTCCTATTCGTTGTATATACAGACCAAAAAAATCTCTTTTATATTAAATCTGGCAATAGCCTTAACCCTAGGCAGCATAGATGTGCAATATTCTTTTCTAGGCTCAACTTTGTCATCAACTTTCGGCCAGGCTCCAGAACCTTAAAGTCCATGCCCTTTTTCGCAGTTTTTTAGAACAGCATATGGAGACCTTCTCCCATCATCCCTCCTGATTATATTATGGCAGGGTTGATGCAGGAGCTACTCTAACAGGCTCAAGTCCATGCTCTCCCAGGGAAACCTCCTCAACTTCTATTTGTTCCTAGGGTCCTTAGGTCTTCCTTGCTCTTGGGATGTTATGGCATCAAGATAGCTGGCCATCCAGGTTTCACATTGATGTGTAAAGACTTGTCCCAAATTCTCTGGTGGCCACGGAGAGATTTATGAGGGAATGTGACTTCTGTGTTCACAATAAGATACCCAGGTCGCTACCCTTTGGTCAGTTAAGACCATTACCAACCCCCAAGAGACCATGGATTTACATATCCATTGACTTCATTGTTGAGTTGACCATCTCAGTGGGGATGGAAACCATATGGGTAATAGTAGACAGATTCACAAACATAGCACATTTCATACCCATGTCTAGCTAATCCTTTGCTGATACACTGTCTTACCTCTTTGTCCAGAATGTTGTCAGGCTCCATGGTATACAAGAAAACATTGTGTCTGACAAGGGCTCCCAAATTTGTAGTCAGATTTTGGAGAGTTTTAGTTTGGGTAATGCTCTAAGCTTCTCCACTGCTCATTACCTGAAAACTATTGGGCAAACTGAGGCTGTGAACCAGACTGTAGAGCAGTATCTCGGTGTTGTGTATCAGAAATACAGAGTGATTGGTCCAAGTAACTATTGTGGGCAGAATTTTATTGATCAGTGTAGGTCACATGGCTACACTGATGTGAGCTTGTGGCTCATTTAGAGAGAGCGACCTCATTGGTCTGCCTCTCCTTAAGAATCCCTGGCCCTTGATTGATACATTATAGTTATAGTTTGCCAGGTGCTGGTCCGCTCGTGTATTCTAGTCTCATGTTGTGTTTTTCCAGCTCGTTTTGAGAGAGTGACCTGATTGGTCTGCTGCCTTTTTAGACACCCTGGCCTCAGATTGAGGGCGTAAGTCATAGTACTTGCTATGTATGTTTGCCATGTGCTAGTGTGATTGTGTGTTCCAGTCTAGTGTTGTGTTTTTCCAACTCTGCTTAAGTATTTCCTCAGTCCGCGTTTGCTTCCCTGTTTAGTCCTGTTAGGCTACATTCACAAGAGCGTGAAAAACGTGCGTAAATCTGTCTGTGTGAGTTGCGTTATGCATCAGTGTGATTTGCGAGTGGCAAGTGTTCATCATGCACTCGCAAAGCACAAAGGAATTGATGCGCAAATCACGCACCACACACGGATGTGCATCCGTGTGCAGTGTGTGGTTTTCACGCACCCATTGACTTCAATGGGCTCGTAGGTGCGTGAAAACGCACCAATATAGGATATGCAGTGAGTTTCACGCAGCGGACTCTCACTACGTGAAAACTCCTGCATATGTGAACGGCCTCATTAAAATCAATGTGTCCGTGTGCTGTGCATGATTTCCATGCACAGCACATGGACGAGATTCACGTTCGTGTGAATGGATCCTTAGTTGGTTAGTTTCATCCTATTCAATTGTTATCTTTTCTGCTTGCCTAGTTTCCCTAACTTTTTGATCAGTTTGTGTTTTTATTGCCTCTGTTTCCTAGTGTTTTCCTAGGGATATGTTACAGACAGTGTCTACAGGTCAGGGACTGCATTAGGGACAATATTTGGGAAAGTTAAGGTTAGTGGTATGATGTTAGGGACAGTGCTTATAAACAGATCCAGGAATAGATATAGGGAGAACTAGTTATGGCTATCTTGCAATCATCTACCATCATCCGTTTGGTTTCCATCATCTGACTGTTATAATCACCTATCATCCATGGTTACGATCAGCTGACTGCTATCATCTCCAATCATCCGTTTTTTCCCATCATCGATCAGACATTATCATCTTGTTCTATCCCTGTCTTAAATCAGTGAGTGCCCGTTTCCTGTATTCCTGTTGTCAGTATTGTGATACGTGCTTCATAGTTCCCTTCCCTTTGATTGTCCGGTTGGTTCACAATTTGGCCTACTGTAGTCTTGGGATTGCTTTAGATAAAGCCTAGTCCTGCCATCTTATGGCCAATCGGCGTAATTATATTACCCAGTGGAAATATCATAAATGTTAAAATTGTGAAAATCCCTTTAATACATCAGTGGGATGTCCAAATTAATTATTAAATGGAAGTGTATCATCAGAAAATTATGTAAAGGTGCGATGCTGTCCCTCTCCAGTGAGAGATGGTCCGGATGCCATCTATTAGGCTATTTTTTATATTAACAACTGTATGAGGACGCAACCAGTGCCTTACACTGTTGCGGCGCTAAAGTTATAAAAAGCGACTATTTCCGCCATTCGGGGGTTAAGTGTGTCGGCTACAGCCCTGACATCAATAAGGTGCTGAATGTGGAAAATGAGAGTCCCTTGAGATTAAGTGAGTCTGAAATTGGAGGGTTGAATTGCCAGGGAGTCTTTTCGCAAGCAACTAGATTGATATGGCAATTGCCAGTGAGCCTTCCCGCAAGAGAGAGATAAGGCCCTGGAGATAAATAGGGTGCTGCCTCTGTATCAGGGGGAATTTGAAAGCTCTGTCCGGAATTTAAGTGGTAAGTCACTATTGCCTGCATTGCCACCATTATATTGTGTAAGGTTCCAAGAGACTATGCCTCTCGTTTGTGAAAAATTGTTTACACCCCGTTTCTGTTTACCACCTGTTCGTAAATGGACTGTTTTTTGCATCAAGAGGGCCTACTGTCACCACTTGCGACGAAAACCTCCCTGCTTTACCGATACTCAGCTTACAATTACATATTATTTAAATCAGCTTTTTATTATTTATTTATTATTTTTATTATTAACTAATTTTGGAAATTTTTGGGTGTTTTATTTTATTATTTTTTTTACTATCCACATAAAATAAAATCTTTAAATATTCCAGGTTTTACATTGGCTGCTAGAGCAGTCACAATAAGCTGATGATTGTTTTCTGTACTTCACATGTCAGCTTTGCGGTATAGATTAATATAGATTAAGCAGAGTCATCTCATTGTCATAAGAGATCGTGTTAATCACAGCTCTATTCTACTGCTGATGCCCACATAAGGTTAGACAGCAACACTACATACAAGCTAAAAAGGTTGCATCTAAAACTTAGCACCAACATTTTTAATATTTGACTTCTAACTCCAAAAAGAGAACAGGCAAGAAAAGTGGGCATTATTCATGGGGTAATCTTACTAGGATAAAAAAAGATACCAATTAGTGTCGAAATTACAGTACATCTGCTAATAGCAGGTATAAAAAAAGGAAATGTAGCCTTATTTATTAAGGCAAAAGTTAAAAATGTGCAAGTTAACGGCGGAAATGTACAGCTGCTCATAGCATGTGTAAGAATAAATTTAAGCTAGTCAGACAAGTCCAAAATGCACCAGATCCATTGAGAGGGGTGCAGCTTTTTTAAAAGGTACTAATCTCGCCAACTTAAATCTAATTAATGAAACTAAAATACATGAGACATTCCCTTTAATTAATACAAGCACTGTGCTAATATACCAACTAAGTCCATCGTAAAGCTGGGTTTTCACACTGTGGTTGAAATGCGTTTTTTACCGTGATCTTCTGCAAAACTGCATTATTTTTCCACAATTCGCAGTAAAATCGGATTTAAACCACGATATGAGAACCCATCTTTATGATCAGAGTGTCTGGAGGAATAATGAGCCATCTGAGAAAGAAAGAAAAGTGAAAAAAAAAAGAGGTGAAAACAAATAAAGAAGAATAGATAGCATAAGTGCAATAAGGAGGGAGTGAGAAAGTGCAGTCCACCCCAAAGATCTCGCCTGTTTATAATATTAAATCATATCAAATCAGTGATACCATATTTGCCAGAATTGGGCTTATCTGATTAAATACTAGAAATTCTGCCATTGATCATTTAGTATTCAGGTTCATTTCTATTTTACTACTTTTAAAGACAGTACCGTTTTTGTATGCCCGGGTACATGCCCTATTGATTACGTTGACCTGTGTGATTGTATGGAAAAAAAAAATGCTTGATCTCCTATCATATGCAATCCCTTATGCTCCACAAGTGAGATTAGGCCTATTAGAATGATACAGTAATTTTAGCACTTACCTATATTAGAATGTAGTGTGGTATAAAATAATTACATTTATATTTGAGTCGGAATCTAGAAAGCAATGGACATGGAAAGGGCAAACGATTGTGAATCTGTCTTAAGTTGGACTATTAATAAATAATTTTAGGAGGGGCGTACTTATTTTTTCCCCACTTACTTTCTAAATGTAAGTTTACTCTTTGGAAAAAATAACTCCATATTGAAATCCGTTTTGTTTGTTTTTTTCACTAGAGATTATTTGTTATAGAAGTTGTTATTAACCCCTTCCCGCTGCAGCCACTTTTGACCTTCCTGACAGAGCCATATTTTTCAAATCTGACGTGTCACTGTATGGTAATAACTTTGGAAAGTTTTTACCTTTCTAAACAATTCTGCTTGTAACATAGATAGTTAATCCACACAAAATAGTTACTAATTAACATTTCCCATATGTCTACTTTATGTTGGCATTGTTTTTTAAACATCCTTTTATTTTATAGGACTCAACACAGGCACAGGCTGGTACTATAGGGATAATGGGACATTTTAATTACCGGAATATTAATTGGTGTCATGGATCGGCTTCAACTGCAAAGAGGAGAAATTTCCTCTACCTGTTGCAGGAAAATTTTATGGGCCAGTTTGGGAAAGACCTGATTAGAGGTGAAGCTATGTTGGATCTGGTAATTTCTAATAACGTGGAGCTTGTTGGGAATGTCGATGTTCGTGAAAACCTCGGTAACAGTGATCACAATATCACAATTTTACCTATACTGTAAAAAACAAACACAGGCTGGGAGGGCAAAAACACTTAATTTCAAGGAGGCCAATTTCCCCAGGATGAGGGCTGCAATTCAGGATATAGACTGGAAAGAACTAATGTTAAATAATGGTACAAATGATAAATGGGAGATTTTAAAATCTGCTTTAGGTAATTATAGTGCAAAATTTATTCCTATAGTTAACAAGTATAAACGACTAAAATTAAACCCCACATGGCTTACCCCTTCTGTAAAAAGGGCCATATATGACAAAAAAAATGGCATTTGAAAAATACAAATCTAAGGGTACAGTTGTAGCCTTTGTAAAATATAAAGAGCTTAATAAAATCTGTAAAAAGGTAATAAAATCAGCGAAATACAAAATGCAAGGCAAGTGGCCAATGATAATAAAACAAATCCCCAATTTTTTTTAAAGTATGTAGGTTAAAAAAAGCCAAGGTCTGAACATGTAGGACCCCTAAATAGTGGTAATGGGGAGTTGGTCACAGGGGATCAAGAGAAGGCAAAGTTACTAAATGGGTTCTTTAGCCCTGTATATATAACAGAAGAAAGAGCAGCGGATGTAGCCGGTGTCAGTGCTGTTAATATATCAGTTGATATACTGAATTGGCTGAATGTAGATATGGTCCAAGCTAAGTTAAATAAAATAAATGTATACAAGGCCCCCGGGACCAGAAGGGTTGTTACACCCTAGCGTTCTTAATGAGCTTAGTTCAGTTATTTCTGTCCCCCTCTTCATATTATTTAGAGATTCTCTAGTGACTGGTATAGTGCCAAGGGACTGGCGCAGGGCAAATGTGGTGCCTATTTTCAAAAAGGGCTTTAGGTCTTCCCCGGGTAATTATAGAACAGTAAGCTTAACATCCATCATGGGGAAAATGTTTGACTGGCTATTGAGGGACTAATACAGGATTATGTGACGAAATAATAGTATTATAAGTGACAGCCAGCACGGTTTTACTACGGACAGAAGTTGTCAAACCAACCTGATTTGTTTTTATGAAGAGGTGAGCAGAAGCCTAGACAGTATATAGTATTTTTGGACTTTGCAAAGGCATTTGTCACTGTCCCTCATAGACGTCTAATGGGTAAATTATGGACTATAGGTTTAGAAAGTATTGTTTGTAATTGGATTGAGAATTGGCTCAAGTACGGTATCCAGAGAGTTGTGGTCAATGATTCCTACTCTGAATGGTCCCCGATTATAAGTGGTGTACCCCGGGGTTCAGTGCTGGGACCACTATTATTCAACTTATTTATTAATGATATAGAGGATGGGATTAATACCTCTATTTCTATTTTTGCAGATGACACCAAGCTATGCAGTATTATTCAGTCTATGGAAGATGTTCGTAAATTTCAAGCTGATTTGAACACACTAACTGTTTGGGCATCCACTTGGCAAATTAAGTTTAATATAGATAAATGTAAAGTTATGCATCTGGGTACCAACAATCTGCATGCATCATATGTCCTAGGGGGAACTATACTGGGGGAGTCACTTGTTGAGAAGGATCTGTGTGTACTTGTAGATTATAAACTAAATAACAGCATGCAATGTCAATCAGCTGCTTCAAAGGCCAGCAAGATATTGTCATGTATTAAAAGAGGCATGGACTCGTGGGACAGGGATATAATATTACCACTTTACAAAGCATTAGTGAGGCCTCATCTAGAATATGCATTTCAGTTCTGGGCTCCAGTTCATAGAAAGGATGCCCTGGAGTTGGAAAAAATACAAAGAAGAGCTACAAAGCTAATATAGGGCATGTATAATCTAAGTTATGAGGAAAGAACAAAAGAATTAAACCTATTTAGCCTCGAAAAGAAATGACACAGAGGGGGTGGCATGATTAACTTATATCAATATATGAATGGCACATACAAAAAATATGGTGAAATCCTGTTCCATATAAAACCCCCTCAAAAAACAAGGGGGCACTCCCTCCGTCTGGAGAAAAAAAGTGTCAATGCAGAGGCGACAAGCCTTCTTTACTGTGAGAACTGTGAATCTATGGAATAGTTTACCGCAGGAGTTGGTCACAGTAGCTACAGTGGATGGCTTTAACAGGTTCCCGACCGCTGGCCGTATTTATACGGCCAGCGGTCAGGGTCTCTAAAGTCCGGCGTATAGTATATATACGGCCGCACTTCAGAGACTGTGCACGCGGGATCGCATGCACACAGCTCTATGCCCTGGCTGTTGCTAACAGCCATGGGCACTGGGCAGAATGTCAGGGGTCAATCTTTTGGCCCCTGAACATGTGATCGCTGTGACAACCAATCACAGCGATCACATGCATTTCTGCATAGAAAACAGTGTGCACGCGATCGCGTGCACACAGCCCTGTGCCCTCGCTGTTACCAACAGCTCTGGGCACTGGGCAGAGTATCAGGGACCAATCTGATGGTCCCTGAACATGTGGTCGCTGTGACAACCAATCACAGCGATCACATGCATTCCTGCTTATAAAACAGTGTGCACGCGATCGCGTGCACACAGCCCTGTGCCCACGCTGTTACCAACAGCTCTGGGCACTGGGCAGAGTATCAGGGACCAATCTGATGGTCCCTGAACATGTGGTCGCTGTGAAAACCTATCACAGCGACCACATTTGTTTTATTTTGACTTTTCTGGCAGTAAATCTCCTGCCTCTTTTCTTCTCCTCAAACATTGTTTCAGTTTGAGGAGAAGAAGAGACTCGGGAGAATTGCTGCCAGAAGAATACAGTTACAGTTACAAAAAAATACAGTTACACTCTAAAACATTCTCTGTATAGATAGATTTCTATCTATCTATACAATCTATCTATCCATCTATCTTTTTTTCTATCTATCTATCTACCTTTCTTTCTTTTATTCTATTAGAATAGGCAGGTAGGGAGTATATAATTATATATATATCCACATATATATAATATATATAGCAATAGCGGTTTATTTTTTTGTTAGCGGTAGTGTAGATATATATAGCAGTTAGTTTGTGTGTTTTATAAAAAAAAAAAAAAAAAAAATTTGTTTAGTTAGTGTTAGTTACGTTATGGCGAGGAAGTTGTTTAGCGCCGAGGAGGCATACGCCATGCTGTGGTCTGAGTCGGAGACCGCATCAGAGATGGCGTCCGAGATGGAACCTGTTTTAGGTAGTGACGATGACAGCGTCACTTCAGGTTCATCTTCAGGGGACGTTGTCCCTGATGCAGTCGAAACTGCAGAACATGAAAGCGCATTGCCAAGTAGCGCTGTAGCACGGGACAGCCTGGTCCCTCCAGTCCAGGCTCTTGTATGGGCACCTGCCCCATCTTTTGGGCCTAGAATCCACGGATTTACGGCCACTCCTGGCATAACCGTGGACAATACAAATTTTGTCCAAATGGATTACTTCCATTTATTTATAACGGACGACATCCTAAATCAGATTGTCCACGAAACAAATTTATATGCCACGCAATATATAAGGCAGAAACCTTCATCCACCCATGCCAGAGATTGGACGCCCACCAATTTGCAGGAATTAAAAAATTTTTTGGGGCTCACCCTAAATATGGGTATTGTCAAAAAGCCCTCCATTAGGTCTTACTGGTCAACAAGACCCGCCCAAGCCACCCCAGTATATTCTGCAGTAATGCCCAGGTCTCGTTATGAGACAATAATGAGGTTCCTCCACTTCAATGACAACGCACAGGCCCCCCCAAGTACCGATGCAAACCGGGATCGGTTGTTCAAAATAAGACCGCTAATAAATTCCCTGAATAATTTATTTCTGCAACTCTACACCCCTGAGCAGAATGTAAGTGTGGACGAATCCCTCCTCAACTTTCATGGCAGACTTAGCTTTCGCCAATATCTACCTTCCAAAAGGGCAAGATATGGCGTTAAGCTCTACAAATTGTGTGAAAGCGGGTCAGGATATACCACCGCCTTCAGGATTTATGAAGGGCGGGACCGCACAATAAATGTTCCTGGATGCCCCCCTGATCTTTCCACCAGCAGTAAGATCGTGTGGGAGATAATGCAGCCTCTACTTCACAAGGGGTACCACCTGTACTGTGATAATTTTTATTCGAGTGTGCCCCTGTTTAGGCATTTGCATGCTGCAAGGACTGGGGCATGTGGTACCATGCGCAAAAACAGAATTGGTTTTCCACAGCAATTAGTGGGGAAGCGCATGGTAAAGGGGGACTCCTGTGCTTATGCATCTGAAGAATTGCTGGCGGTCAAGTTCAGGGATCGCAAAGACGTGTATGTGCTAAGCACGATTCATACCGCAGGAACAGTGGCAGTGAGGGAAAGAGGGGCAACATCGGACAAGCACAAACCAGTGAGCGTGTCCGAATATAACAAGTACATGGGGGGGTGGATTTAAGCGACCAGGTTTTACAGCCCTATTTAGTAAAACGCAAAACTAAAACCTGGTACAAAAAGGTGGCCATTTATTTGTTACAGGTGGCAATCCACAATTCATTTCTGCTGTATAAAAAAAACAGAGGCAGAGACACATACCTGGATTTCCAGGAAAAAATTATTGAAGGCCTCATTTTTGATGTTCAGGACACCCGAGAATGCCCCCAGTCTGAGGATGTCACGCGACTGACTGAAAGACACTTCATCAGTCGGATTCCCCCAACAGCAACCAGAAGCAACCCCCAGAAAAAGTGCCGCGTCTGCAGAAAAGACGGGCACCGCAAAGATTCCCGATATTTCTGTCCCTCATGTCCCTCGCAACCAGGCCTGTGCATTGAGCCATGTTTTAAAAAATACCACACTGTTCTGAATTATTAGATTTTAGTTAATTTGTTGAAAATATATTTGCCCTACATTACGTTTTTATTTTTCCCATGATTTTACTCCAAGGGTGAGGGAGGGAATGGGTGGGTGGGGGGTGGATGTCATGTTTGCATAGTCTCTAAAGTTCATCTGCTGGAGAGCTCCATTTGCATTAACCTGCAATTTCTTATTTTAGAAAACCCCAAAAAATAAATTCCCATTATACCCCTAGATGAATATTTTGGGATTTCTGCTTCAAGAGCAGATATTTTGGAAGTGTTATAGAAACTCTGTTGAGTTTTGTAAAACCAGCTTTGAAAAAAAGCGATATGTGAAATAATCTTCTTCTATCCTCCGCCCTCCTACATCTCTATGTGATAAATAAGGCCACATATTTGGTATCCCCGTGCACGGGAGAAGTGGCAGAATGTGAACGGAGATTAATTTTGACCGTGGTCTATACCGTGTGTGAAAAATGCTGGTATAAACTGACGCATTTGCTAAAAAATTGCTAATTTTATTTTGATCCATCTTATTCAAGAAACTTTCAGAAGAAAACTGGACTGTCTAAAAATATGATAAACCCCTTGAAGGAAACCTTGTGGGGTCTACTTGTGTGAATGAAGTCATTTATGGGGTGTTTCTAATGTTTCAGCAGCATTAGGCCCCCCAGAAAACAGTATGCGGCTATAAAATCAAATGCAAAATTCCTGGACCGAAAAGGCCAAAAAGCCTCCTTTTATGCCAAGCCCTGGCACATGCCCGCACAGTGAATAAGGCACACATATTTGGTATCCCCATGCACGGGAGAAGTGGAAGAACGTGAAAGGAGATGAATTTTGGCCGTGGTCTATACCGTGTGTGAAAAATACTAGCCTAAACTGACGCATTTGCTAAAAAAGTGCTGATTTTATTTTGTTCCATCTTATTCAAGAAACTTTCAGAAGAAAACTGGACTGTCTAAAAATATGATAAACCCCTTGAAGAAAACCTTGTGGGGTCTACTTGTGTGAATGAAGTCATTTATGGGGTGTTTCTAATGTTTCAGCAGCATTAGGCCCCCCAGAAAACAGTATGCGGCTATAAAATCAAATGCAAAATTCCTGGACCGAAAAGGCCAAAAAGCCTCCTTTTATGCCAAGCCCTGGCACATGCCCGCACAGTGAATAAGGCACACATATTTGGTATCCCCATGCACGGGAGAAGTGGAAGAACGTGAAAGGAGATGAATTTTGGCCGTGGTCTATACCGTGTGTGAAAAATACTAGCCTAAACTGACGCATTTGCTAAAAAAGTGCTGATTTTATTTTGTTCCATCTTATTCAAGAAACTTTCAGAAGAAAACTGGACTGTCTAAAAATATGATAAACCCCTTGAAGAAAACCTTGTGGGGTCTACTTGTGTGAATGAAGTCATTTATGGGGTGTTTCTAATGTTTCAGCAGCATTAGGCCCCCCAGAAAACAGTATGCGGCTATAAAATCAAATGCAAAATTCCTGGACCGAAAAGGCCAAAAAGCCTCCTTTTATGCCAAGCCCTGGCACATGCCCGCACAGTGAATAAGGCACACATATTTGGTATCCCCATGCACGGGAGAAGTGGAAGAACGTGAAAGGAGATGAATTTTGGCCGTGGTCTATACCGTGTGTGAAAAATACTAGCCTAAACTGACGCATTTGCTAAAAAAGTGCTGATTTTATTTTGTAAATCAAATGCAAAATTCCTGGACCGAAAAGGCCAAAAAGCCTCCTTTTATGCCAAGCCCTGGCACATGCCCGCACAGTGAATAAGGCACACATATTTGGTATCCCCATGCACGGGAGAAGTGGAAGAATGTGAAAGGAGATGAATTTTGTCCGTGGACTATACCGTGTGTGAAAAATACTAGCCTAAACTGACGCATTTGCTAAATTCTTGCATTTTTTTCCAATTTTGCCCACTTTAGAGAAAAAAATAAAAATGATATATACTGACAAATGCCACTAAAACAAAGCCCTATCTGTCCTTTAAAAAGAGTGTAAAATTCAAAGATGAACTTTATTCACCTACAGAGTTATAGTCATCTAAAGAAGCGCATAGCAAAATTGTGAAATTTGCTCTGGTCATTTAGCTGTAAAACATCCTAGTCCTTAACCGGTTAAAAAAGGCTTAGATGATTTCCTAGAACGAAAAAATATTAGCTCTTATGTGTAGAACTTGATGGACATGTATCTTTTTTCAACCGTACTAACTATGTAACTATGTAACAT
Source organism: Rhinoderma darwinii (assembly GCF_050947455.1). Classification (NCBI taxonomy): domain Eukaryota; kingdom Metazoa; phylum Chordata; class Amphibia; order Anura; family Rhinodermatidae; genus Rhinoderma; species Rhinoderma darwinii. The sequence goes on from NC_134688.1 coordinate 355,072,684, forward strand.
GGCTTATAAGTTTAGAAGAAATTTCTCACATTTTCAAGAAAATGTCAAAAGCCTATTTTTTAAAGCTCTATTCTGTTCAGTTCTAAAGTGGCTTTGAGGGGCCTATAGATTTGAAACCCCCATAAATCACCCCATTTTAAAAACTGCACCCCTCAAAGTATTAAAAACAGAGCTTACAAAGTTTTTTTTAATCGTTTAGACATTTTACAAGAGTTAAAGCAATGTGGAGGTGAAATTTAAAAATGTAATTTTTCTGTAAAAAATCTATTTTAATCCATTTTTTCCTGTAACACAGAAAGTTTTACCAGAGAAACACAAATCAATATTTATTGCCCAGATTCTGAAGTTTTTAGAAATATCCCACATGTGACCTTAGTATGCTAATGGACTGAAACAAAGGCCTCAGTGGCAAAGGAGCAACTAGTGGATTTTGGGGCCTTCTTTTTATTAGTTTATATTATAGGCACCATGTCAGGTTTAAAGAGGCTCTGTCACCACATTATAAGTGCCCTGTCTCCTATATAAGGAGATGGGCGCTATAATGTAGGTGACAGTAATGCTTTTTATTTAAAAAAAACGATCTATTTTCACAACGTTAGGAGCGATTTTGGTTTATGCTAATGAGCTTTCTTAATGCCCAAGTGGGCGTATTTTTACTTTCGACCAAGTGGGCGCTGTACAGAGGAGTGCATGACGCTGACCAATCGGCATCATGCACTCCTCTCCATTCATTTACACTGCACTAGCGATATAGTTATATCGCTATGTGCAGCCTCATACACAAACCCTAACATTACTACAGTGTCCTGATAATGAATACACATGACCATCCAGCCTGGACGTCATGTGTATTCAGAATCCTGACACTTCTGACTCTTTTTTTGTGAGATTCCGGCAAGTGAAACCAAATCTCGTTTAGCTCCGTAATCTCGCGAGATTTGGTTTCACTTGCCGGAATCTCACAAAAAAGATGTGTAAATGAATGGAGAGGAGTGCATGATGCTGATTGGTCAGCGTCATGCACTCCTCTGTACAACGCCCACTTGGTCGAAAGTAAAAAAATACGCCCACTTGGGCATTAAGAAAGCTCATTAGCATAAATCAAAATCGCTCCTAACGTTGTGAAAATAGATCGTTTTTTTAAATAAAAAGCATTACTGTCACCTACATTACAGCGCCGATCTCCTTATGTAGGAGATAGGACACTTATAATGTGGTGACAGTGCCTCTTTAAAGAGGTCTTGTGGCCCCTAAGGTATCAGTACACTGGAAATTCCCCAAAAGTAACTCAATTTGGGAAACTACACTCCTTGAGTACGGCAATACCCCATATGTGGTCATAAACTGCTGTTAGGGCACACGGCAGGGCTCAGAAGCGAAGGAGCGCCATTTGACTTTTGGAGTGCAGATTTTGCTGGATTGGTTTCTGGGCACCATGTCACATTTGCAGAGCCCCTATGTTACCAAAAAAGTGGAAACAGTATTCACCTAGGGGCGTATTGAGCATGTTAACCCCACAGGTGTTTTCCAGAGTGTGCACTCGATGTTGCAGTGTGAAAATGGCAATTTTTCCATGGATATGGCATTTCAATGTCCAACATGTCGTGTCCAGCTTGTACCACCATAAAAAGACAGCTCTCTAATGATTATGCTGTGTTTCCCGGTTTTAGAAAAACTCTACATTTGGCCTTAATCTTTTGCCTGGACATTCAACAGGGCTCGGGAGTGAAAGAGTACCATGCAAAATTGAGGCCTAATTTGGCAATTTACAAAGTATTTGTTCACAATTGCAGAGGCTCTGATGTGAAATAATAAAAAATAAACTTGAGAAGTGACCCCATTAACTACACCCCTCAAGGTGTTTATTAAGGGGTGTAGTGAGCATTTTGACCCCACAGGTAATTTCTATAAATTATTGTGCTGCAGATGGTGCAAAGTAAAAACTGCATTTTTTTCCCTAGATATGTCATTTCAGTGGAAAACATCTTGTGGCCAGTTGGTGCCACTGGAGAGACACACACCCCAAAGCTTGTCAAAAGGGTTCTCCCAGGTATGGCGATGGCAAGGGGCAGGTTATCATGAGGGCAATCTGGGCAAGTGCCCAGGGCCGAGGCTGAATCGGGGCCCAGTTCGCTCCGGTTCTCATGTACCGGCTGTTAAAATTAGAGCCGGTTCAGAGAACCCTGGTGAAGCGGGACCTCTCACCCAATTTTATCCGCGTATTTAGGACGCGGATACAATTGCTTACATCAGTGCTGGCGAGACAGGGAACTATCCGTTCCCTTCCTCCCATTCGGCGCTTTGCTAATGACGCAGTCGGTGCGATTACATCATCATGCCGACTACGCTGTTACGCTGGATGACGCTCCCTGGTCTCTGACCAGTCCTGTGTCGCTGGGAGATGGAGTGGGTACGGAACAGGTGAGAATATATATTTTTTTGTTCTGTGGGCGGCATTGGGGGCAATATCTACATGGGGCACTATCTACAGGGATCAATATCTACAGGGGGCACTATCTACACTGGGCAATATATTCAGGGGGCGCTATCTACTCTGGGCAATATATACAGCGGCCATTATGACTGGCGCTATCTACATGGTGTCACGTTGGGTACGTGGACCCACTGGACCGAACCGCCTTGACTGTATGGCAGCTGTCCAACAGGACACAGGTCACAGTCTATAGTTCGTATAGTGTACCTGTGGTAGCTCAGACAGTAGCAAAACAGGCTCGGCTGGGAGTAGGCAGCGGGCAGGCACCAGGCGTGGTGTAGCAGGACAGAGGTGGTATACAGCACAGCTCTACTTCAGCTCAACACGGTACTTGACCAGGATAGCACGGGATACAGGTTACAGAAAGCAGGAACGGGAAACACTGGGAGCTGGAAAACATTTAGGAGACCATTTGCATAGACAGACTAGGGTAACGACAACAAGGCTCGGGCAAGTTAGGAAGGGGCTGGGCCCCTCTTAAAGTCCAGGGGTTCATGGGCTAATTTTGACTAATTTTAGGTGTGCGCACTGGCCCTTTAAGAGCGGGACCCGGCCGGGAGAAGTGGAAGTGAGCACTGGCATCTCCTGAGGAGGAGATGGGGCTCAGCGCTCACAGTCCCATGGCTGCGGGCGTCAGGAGGTGAGTGAGCCTGATGGCCCGTGGCCATGGGCATGACACATGGGGCATTATCTACAGAGGGCATTGTGACTGGCGTTATTTATTTTGTTTGATACTAAAGGACTTGATAAGGGGAAAAGGGCAATTGTTTTATTTTATTACTTGAATCTTTTATTTGTTTATTTTTTACTTTTTTCCAACTTTTTTTTTTTAGGCCCACTAGGGGACTTGAATGTCCAATTCACTGATTTCTGTTCTAATACATTGCACTACCTATGTAGTGCAATGTATTAGAACTGTCAGTCTTTCACTGACAGGAAGCGATAAGGCACCGCCTCCAGGCAGGACCTAATCGGCTTCTGTAATTGGCAGACCAGGAGGCTAATGTTAGGTCTCCTCTTGCCATAGCAGCTGTCGGCTGAGCCCGCGCCATCTTACCGCCGCTACCGGAAGCCTTTTAGGCCCCACCTTCATGCGGGGCCTAGGAGCTTTCATAGTCGGCAGACAAGGAGGCCAGTGTTAGGCCCCCGGTTGCCATTGCAGCCATCGGCACCCCGGCCATCACTTTGCTGGGGTGCCGGTTGGCTACAAACTTCTTAAATGCAGCGGTCGCTTCTGACCACTGCATTTAAGGGGTTAATGGCGGGGATGGGATGTAACTTCTGTCACCGCCATTATAGCAGTATGTCAGCTGTACCATACAGCTGACACCTGCAGCTGATGGCACGAACTCAGCTTCTAAGTGTATGACAAATTGCGGGAATTGCACTAGCTTTCCATGACGTATACTAATGACAAATGTCGGGAAGGCGTTAAGGCCCTGATAAATAAAAACATGTAATTGAATATATATGCATTACACTTGTTCTACCTGTATAAACGTTTAAAATAATTCTTTAATGATAATTTATTAAAATGTAGTAGGGCACAGAGTGCCAAAAGATCCAAATACAGGCGTTGGCAGCCAGATCAAGAGTGCACAGTAAGAGGAATGTGAAGTAGACAATCAACATGCACTGATTAAACAGTGCCTGACAAGTCTGATGTAATTTTCAACACCTCTTGAGATGTGCTGGCAAATATTGGTAAGATCTGATTGCCACAGATTACAGGCACACTTCCCTACGCGTTTCTGCACCACATTAGGGGAGCGTCCTCAGGGGTATGAATTGCCTGATATTACTCGTATTTGTTCACGAGATGCCGGTCAGCTGATATTCAGCTGTTCAAGTAGTATAACGGCGCATACGAGACACTGATGTCGGTCCGACATCAGTGTCTCGTATGCGCCGTTATACTACTTGAACAGCTGAATATCAGCTGACCGGCATCTCGTGAACAAATACGAGTAATATCAGGCAATTCATACCCCTGAGGACGCTCCCCTAATGTGGTGCAGAAACGCGTAGGGAAGTGTGCCTGTAATCTGTGGCAATCAGATCTTACCAATATTTGCCAGCACATCTCAAGAGGTGTTGAAAATTACATCAGACTTGTCAGGCACTGTTTAATCAGTGCATGTTGATTGTCTACTTCACATTCCTCTTACTGTGCACTCTTGATCTGGCTGCCAACGCCTGTATTTGGATCTTTTGGCACTCTGTGCCCTACTACATTTTAATAAATTATCATTAAAGAATTATTTTAAACGTTTATACAGGTAGAACAAGTGTATTTCAATAAATTTAAACGTATACCTTTATATCACTGATTTTGGACCAATTTTGAATATATATGCACCAGCTTTGCCAGATGTTCTGTGATTTAATTTTTCTATACCTTGAGCATTCCCAATCTTCCAGAGTATTTAGGTGCAAAGAGTTTTTGATGTATTCTACTATGTCTAAATGTATACTAACGTTTCAAATAACTTATGCTAATTTAATAGTATACCTGATATAGATCAATTTTGTCATTTGCTAACTGTCAAAATTTAAGTGTTTTATCCATGCAAATTCTGTGTAAAATTACTGCCACTAGGTGTCTAACTTCCTGTAATCTGCTGTCCAGACCCTGTTGTCAAACAAGTCCATTCCTGGCCAAAGAGCAGAATTGACAGGCTGCGGAAGGTGGGTATTTGTCACTTCAATGCCTGGCTATAACAATATATGGAGAGGAAAGGGGGGAGCAGGAGGAGGGATAAGGGAGAGAGAGTGAGAGTGAGTCCGCAAACAGACATTCTCCATACAAGTCTATGGAGAGGGGAGGGGTAGCAGGAGCGTTGGTAATATTTCCATGTCGCCCCAGTGCTGGATTCTCAGCTACACTGCTCATTGCTGCTGTGCAATCTCCTCCATGCTGCTGCAGCTTCCATATATGTTATAGAGATAGGAGAGCAGAATACTCCTCTTCTCTGTATGCAGTGTATAGAATACATGATAGTTGTTAGGCTCCACCCCCTAGCTCAGAGAAAACTGAGAATTAGAGATAAAGCCTGCAGATGGGAAAACTGCTAACATATATCATATGCAAGTCATATAATGGCCAGAAGTATTGTTATTCCTCATGTACACACATATGACGGATTAGTCTAAAAAGTCACCTAAAAAGCTAGGTACGCTTTAAGAAAACATTTTTGATGCTACTGAAATTCCTGCCTTCGACCCATTATTTGTAAAGTCCTAAAGTGATACAGTGACTATAAAAGATATTCCCTCTCTATTGGACATTTTTAGATCTTATTATGTGACAACATTAAAGGGGTTTTCCTATGAGAGACATTTATGACATATCCACAGGATATCTTCAGAAAAAGCGTGGTGAACAGCAGCACACGTCTCCCAAGTCTCAATCAATAAGTTCTTTTATTGGTCAAACATCCAGTAAAATAATGGCAACGTTTCGACCCGTGACAAGTGGAGGGTCTTTCTCAAGGCTTGCCCCGTACTGTGTCTTGCACAGTTTAACTTTCATCGTCAAGCAACCCGACCCTTTTTCCAGGTCTTTTATATACTGAATAAAGTGAAAGGACACTTTCTCTAGCAAAATACGTTCTGATTCTCACACTCTGACCAATTCCTGCCTTGCTACCTGTGTGTAAATAGTGAAAAAATACACGTTTCGGTATTTGTAATAATTACATTTTTAATGATTGTTTTGGTAAAGACACCTTATTTTGTACCTTGATAACGTGTGTGCTGCGGTTCTTCTACCTCTTTTTACATTTTTAATGAAGCATCATGGACCTAAAATAGAATTTTAAATTGTGTTTGCCATTGTATTATATACATTTTGATATATTATATGTGACATTCATTGTGTTTCTAGCTGGAGTTCAGGCCATGATTGGTTTGTTGGTTAATTTAGCCTTTCTTTCATTATGTTATTAATATTGTTTGTTTAATTTACATTTTTTACTTTCACTGCCTGCACGTGACTGCTGTAGCCAATCACTGGCCTCAGTGGGGATGCAGCAGTCAAAAGCCAGTAGTCGACAAGACATTACTGCGGGACAGCTAACAAAGACCAACGGGAGGGACCACCGAAGCGGCGGCACTGCCTTTGTTGATTTTTTTAATGGTTTTGGAAAAAAAACTTCAAGGGATTGTTTGGTTTTATAAGCTGTCATAACTGTATAATGAAAAGTTTTGTGACTGTCTAATATACTCAGGTCTACCCAGGGTTTTAGCCTCTAAATTTAAATGAGAATGTCACCAATTACTGACTGCAAGCTGATATCTTGAAAATGGTGTGGAATTGAAGCACAAAGTATACCAAGCTGTATAACTTTTCATTATACTGTTATTAAGCTCTATTTTATAATGTCAAAGTGAAAACAAATCTCTACAAAGCAATCAACATTCAAATAGAGTTATTAAACACAAAACAGGTCTGATATTAAACAATAATTTTCATTCTTATGTTCCATTTACCTATTGCTTTCCCTGCAGGCTTTTAGACAAAAATCTGCAGAGGGTTATTTCCATATAACAGACAGGTCCCTCTACTCACTAGACTAGAAGATGTTAATCAGGACACACCAGTAAAAGTAGTTTTCCCACTGCAATTTAAATGTTTTTCAAATGTTTACTTTAAGTTATGCCATATAGGCGCATTATTGTCAAACCTAAGGCTGAGTTCACACAGAGTTTTTTTGAAGGAGTAAAATTCTGCCTCAAAATTCCGTTTAGATGTCAATGGGAGGTCAGTGGTGTAAACGCCCTAAGATAGGGCATGTCGCTTCTTTTTACCGCGAGTGTTTTTTACCGCGAGCGGTAAAAAAATGCATCCCCCTCCCATTGAAATCAATGGCAGGCATTTTCGGCAGTTTTTTGGCGCGTTTTCCGGCGCGGTTTCCGCGTAAAAGAACTTGTCAAAAAACTCAGTGTGAACAGGGCCTCAGGGTTTGTTCACATCAGTGTTTGGTTCCATTGATGGGTTCCAAGGGGAACCTATCAACTGAAAGGCAAACAGAAACCATAGCTTCCGTCTGCATTACCATTGATTTTAATTGTAATGCTTCCGTTGCTAATGGTTTCCGTTCGTCTCTGTTCTGTAAGGTTTCCGTTGTTTTGGCGGAATCAATAGCGCAGTCGCATCTCTATAGTATTGAGTGGGAGCCAGTGGCGGATTATCATATGGGCGTTTCGGGCGGCCGCCCGGGGCCCGAGGCTCCCAGGGGGCCCATGGCAGCCCGAAACGCACATTATCTCCTAAATCTATTCAGCGCGCTAGCGCTGCTAACGGCCGAAGATGGGGAGGAGCAGGGAATTCGCCGGGATCCAGGGGTAGGACACGCCTCCCTGACAGTGCGGGCCGCCGCCATTGAGTAACAGAACAGCGACGGACGGCTGTTCTGTTACTCCAAAGCAGCAAGAGAAGAGCCGGCGGGCGGTCACCGGCGCTGAGGTCAGTACAGGATTATCCTCCTGCCCAACTGGTTCCCGACCGCTGGCTGTATTTTTACGGCCAGCGGTCAGGGACGGGTGCTTAAAACCCGAGCCATAGACTTTCTACGGCTCGGGTTTTAACTTGCTGCCCGCGCGATCGGGCAGCTGAATGTCGGGTCTCCGGCTGTCAGTGACTGCCGGGGACCCTGAGGAGAAGACAGAAGCAGCTTTCGCTGCTTCTGTCTTCTCCGATGTCTTCTTACACAGCGTTCAATGAACGCTGTGTACAGGAATAGAGACAGCAGCAGCGGCGCTGTCTCTATTCCTCCCGGTGATCATGTGACAGGTCACATGATCGCCGGGTGCCGTTAGTGGCAGACTGTTGCTGGGTCTTACTAGACCCAGCACAGCCCTATTAGTGACAATCGTCACTGTGAGAGGGCTGATTTCCCCTGTAACTGGGGCTGCTGTGCAGCTCCAGTTACAGTGGAAAAACATGGTGTAAAACAAAGAGAAAGTAGATATAAAGTTCCCCAAAGGTCTTTTTTGACCTTTGAGGATCAGAACATAGTAATAAAAAATAGTAAAGTGCAAAAAAAAAATATAATAATAAATACACATAAAATACCCACCCCAAAAAAAACGTTCCCCCCGCCAATCATTGTTGTAACGCTAGCGCTGACCCAATTACCCTAATATAGACATGTAATATATTAAAATTTACGGTAGACAATGACGATCACAAATAAAAGGTCTATTTTAGGGTAAAACAATGTTGTTACCAAAAAAAAATAGCTGAAACTTAAAAAAGCTTATTTTTTTACTATTATTTTCAAACTTTATGAATAAAAATTCTAAAATGGCAAAAAATGTGTGCATAAAAACGATAAAAAACGAAACCTGCATTGTCTACGGAAAAAACGTCGCAAAAATAACGTCGGTTTTATTTTTTTTTAATAAAAATGTGTGTTTGGTGCAACTTTGTAATTACGTTTTATTAAAAAATATTTTCACTTTTTGAGATACAGCTGCTTTGTATCCTGTATCCGTCAGGTCAGCAGGACTGACGGGATCAGTGAAACGGGCCCTGCGCTAAATTATAATCTTAGATGTGATAGATTTGAGGTGGATCCTGCGTGTCACTGATCCCGTCAGTCCTGCTGACCTGACGGATACAGGATACAAAGCAGCTGTATCTCAAAAAGTAAAAATATTTTTTAATAAAATCAATCAATCACACTGATACACAGACATACTATATATATATATATATATAATTATAATATAAAGTTTTTAAATGTGTACATAACCTTGTGGCACTATATACAAGGGGGAGCGCTGTGTGGCACTATATACAAGGGGGAGCTCTGTGTGGCACTATATACAAGGGGGAGCGCTGTGTGACACTATATACAAGGGGGAGCGCTGTGAGGCACTATATACAAGGGGGAGCGCTGTGAGGCACTATATACAAGGGTGAGCGCTGTGAGGCACTATATACAAGGGGGAGCGCTGTGAGGCACTATATACAAGGGGGAGCGCTGTGAGGCACTATATACAAGGGGGAGCGCTGTGAGGCACTATATACAAGGGGGAGCGCTGTGAGGCACTATATACAAGGGGGAGCGCTGTGAGGCACTATATACAAGGGGGAGTGCTGTGAGGCACTATATACAAGGGGGAGCGCTGTGAGGCACTATATACAAGGGGGAGCGCTGTGAGGCAAGGGGGGGCTGTGTAGTGCTATCCACCGTGGTATGTGTGTGGCGCTCTTTATAGGGGGGGCTTTTTGGTGCTATTTACAAGAGGGGGAGGGCTGTGTGGCGCTCTCTACAGGGGGCTGTATGGCACTATCTATATGGGGCTGTGTGTAACGCTCTCTACGGGGGGATGTGTGATATATAGAGGGGGCTGTGTATGGCGATATCTATGGGGGTGTGTAATATCTACAGGGGCTGTGTGTGGCACTATGTACAGGGGGCTGTGTGTATGTGGTGTTTTACAGTGTGTGGTATTATATTCAGGCGCGCAGTGTTTGGTGCTATTATATTTAGGGGTACACTATGTGGCACCATGATAACTTTATTTTCGTTTATAGGTGTGGAAATGTTGGAAAAGTGAGGAGACGTCTAAGTGGCAAATTCTGCAGAAATGAGTCATGGCCGGGAGAAGTCGTCATGAGCGCTGGACCGGATGGAGAAGAAAAGAGGAAAAAAACTACTAGAATCTGAGACGTCGTCACCTGTGAGTCACTAGATTTATAGAGAATCTGTCACCTCTCCTGACATGTTTATTATAGGAATCCTTGTATTTCACAAAAAGTCTTTCTGCAGTCCAGGACTGATAGACAATTCCCCTTGTCAGGAGGTTGTGTCCCTGCACAGTGTGATCCTGTCAGTATGTAGGGACACCGCGCTGTGACAAGGGGAATCGTAACACTGTTAATGCTTGCCCAAAAAGGTAGTGTTAAAAATAGTTACGGTGAGGAAGGGGGGCCCAAGTTTGGGTAACAGCCCAGGGCCCATGGTCTACTTAATCCGCCACTGGTGGGAGCTACGAATACAGCCATATGCACTCAATGGTGTGCTTTCGAAGCTCCAATTCATCTTTAGAGATTGATTGTGCATGTGCATCCACCTATCCAACTGAGATTGGGGACCAGGGTACCCTTCGTTCTTGGAGTCATTGGGAGTCCCAGTAGTCGCCGACACACAATCACACGCTTATGTCTTGTCTACTTGTGGATGACAATCTTTTACAGTGAAGGAAATAAGTATTTGATCCCTTGCTGATTTTGTAAGTTTGCCCACTGTCAAAGACATGAACAGTCTAGAATTTTTAGGCTAGGTTAATTTTACCAGTGAGAGATAGATTATATAAAAAAAAAAAAACAGAAAATCACATTGTCAAAATTATATATATTTATTTGCATTGTGCACAGAGAAATAAGTATTTGATCCCTTTGACAAACAAGACTTAATACTTGGTGGCAAAACCCTTGTTGGCAAGCACAGCAGTCAGACGTTTTTTGTAGTTGATGATGAGGTTTGCACACATGTTAGATGGAATTTTGGCCCACTCCTCTTTGCAGATCATCTGTAAATCATTAAGATTTCGAGGCTGTCGCTTGGAAACTCGGATCTTCAGCTCCCTCCATAAGTTTTTGATGGAATTAAGGTCTGGAGACTGGCTAGGCCACTCCATGAACTTAATGTGCTTCTTTTTGAGCCACTCCTTTGTTGCCTTGGCTGTATGTTTCGGGTCATTGTCGTGCTGGAAGACCCAGCCATGAGCCATTTTTAATGTCCTGGTGGAGGAAAGGAGGTTGTCACTCAGGATTTGACGGTACATGGCTCCATCCATTCTCCAATTGATGCGGTGAAGTAGTCCTGTGCCCTTAGCAGAGAAACACCCCCAAAACATAATCTTTCCACCTCCATGCTTGACAGTGGGGACGGTGTTCTTTGGGTCATAGGCAGCATTTCTCTTCCTCCAAACACTTCGAGTTGAGTTAATGCCAAAGAGCTAAATTTTAGTCTCATCTGACCACAGCACCTTCTCCCAATCACTCTCAGAATCATCCAGATGTTCATTTGCAAACTTCAGACGGGCCTGTACATGTGCCTTCTTGAGCAGGGGGACCTTGTGGGCACTGCAGGATTTTAATCCATTACAGCGTAATGTGTTACCAATGGTTTTCTTGGTGACTGTGGTCCCAGCTGCCTTGAGATCATTAACAAGTTCCCCCCGTGTAGTTTTCGGCTGAGCTCTCACCTTCCTCAGGATCAAGGATACCCCACGAGGTGAGATTTTGCATGGAGCCCTAGATCGATGTCGATTGACAGTCATATTGTATGTCTTCCATTTTCTTACTATTGCACCAACAGTTGTCTCCTTCTCACCCAGCATCTTACTTATGGTTTTGTAGCCCATTCCAGCCTTGTGCAGGTCTATGATCTTGTCCCTGACATCCTTAGAAAGCTCTTTGGTCTTGCCCATGTTGTAGAGTTTAGAGTCAGAGTGATTAATTGAGTCTGTGGACAGGAGTCTTTTATACAGGTGACCATTTAAGACAGCTGTCTTTAATGCAGGCACCAAGTTGATTTGGAGCGTGTAACTGGTCTGGAGGAGGCTGAACTCTTAATGGTTGGTAGGGGATCAAATACTTATTTCTCTGTGCACAATGCAAATAAATATATAGAATTTTGACTATGTGATCTTCTGTTTTTTTATATATAATCTATCTCTCACTGGTAAAATTAACCTAGCCTAAAAATTCTAGACTGTTCATGTCTTTGACAGTGGGCAAACTTACAAAATCAGCAAGGGATCAAATACTTATTTCCTTCAATGTATATTGTACAACCATATGGTTTTTATGCCCAACATTCTGTGCTGATTAATTTTATAATATATCTTTATAGGGGTTTCTTTTTTAGATATCAAGCCCTGCAAAGACTTAGATTTAAGGAAGCACTCCAGTGAATGTTTTTTTCTGTGCCCCCAGTGTAATTTTTTGTATCAGCTTACCTGGTTCTCTATTTTACCTGTAGCTGCTTTGTTCCTGGGGGCTCGTGGTTCACAGAATCTTAATTTCCTGAAGGATTCATTCCCTGAATCCTACAGCGTGTGCTGTAGGGACCGGAAGTCAGTATCTCAATTCAAGTCTATGAGAGCCTTGTTGTGAGCCTCATAGGCTTGCATTGAGAATCTGACCTCTAGGTTCTACAGCGATTCAGGGAGTCAGAATGAAGATCACGTGAACCCCGGAGAGCGTTTATAAGTAAAAAATGCTAGCTTCCTGCAGCTGCTACTCGGGGGAGCTTAGGAGCTCACTGCATGCTGTTTTATTATTGAGTTCAATATGCAGTAATCTCCCTGTCACAAGGCCCGTGGAAACTGATACTGTCATGGGGCCTACAGAGGATTGTGTTAACCCAATCTGTCACCAAGGAATTTGACGTAGTGCTGAATCAGGGAGCGGTGTCTAAGGGGACCCCAGGTATTCACCCTTTATCCCCCATACAGGGATCTATACTTCGCTCCTGGTAGTCTCTTTTGGTAACAGGCATAGTACAAAATAAGTAGCCAGTATGAAGGGTCAGGTACAGCAAAATTTAGGGCAGGTGGCAAACAGGTACTCATGGCTGGTTGAGCAAAACTTCAGGGCAGGCAGCAGAGGTTCGTCACGGGTCACATGCAAGAGGTCAGAACAGGGGGCAGGCAAGGATAGTCATAGGTACAAGCAGAGTTCAATCACATGGAAATCTAACAGATTATAATGTAGGGAATCACTAGACTAGGTAAACTGAACCTAATTTTTAATGCCTGGATAGAAATGGGAGGTCCATTTTTATACCCTGAGAAAGCTGGGAGGAAATTTGGCGCAAACTGGCCCCTTAAAAATACGTGCAAGCGTGCACTATGAAGTGCAGGAGGAGAGCGGCAGTGATAGAGATCGTGTCCAGCCCATAGAGATGGAGGGACGCGATGGCAGCCAGGAGCCAGAGGATGCTATGGAGAGGTTAGTATACTAAGTGGCAGGGAGCATCAGCCATTAAACTCCCCCTGTGGTTGCTTTTTTATTCACATGGATGCAGGACACAAATCAAAGGAAAAGAAGGCCTACGGGCAGGGGCGTAACTAGGAAAGACTGGGCCCCATAGCAAACTCTTGACCGGGCCCCCATTAGGTGCCACAAGTAGCCCCCCTTATAAATAGTGCCCCCTGTAGAATGTGCCATACAGCCCCCTGTAGACAGTTCTATATAGCCACGCCTATAGACAGTGTCACACCCCATTTGTAGATAGTGCCCCCACCTCCCCCTTGTAGATAGTGCCGTACAGCCCGCCCTGTAGATATCGCCATAAAGCCCCCACTGTATATAGCGTAATATAGCTCCCACTGTATATAGTGACACACAGCCCCCCTCCCTTGTATATAGTGCCACACAGACCCCCTCCCTTGTATATAGTGCCACACAGCCCCACCTTAGCAGATAGTGCAGCACAGCCCCCCCCCCCCCCTTAGTAGATAGTGCCACACACAGCCCTGTGTAGATTGTGTCACACTCAGCCCCCTGTAGATAGAGCCAGAGCCCTCCCCTTTGTAAATAGTGCCATACAGTTTCCCCATGTGTATAGTGCCACACAGCTCCCCCTTGTGTATAGTGCCACAAGGCAATGGCGCATCCGATAAAGTTGTATCAGCCAGGGAGATGTCACTCAAACATGGAAAGGTGGGTTTGGAGGCAGGACTATGTGACTCTTCAGGATAGCGGCACCGCCCCATGACCTTTTAATGAGTAATTAGCATATAGCGTGCGCCGTTTTAAAAGTGGATTTGAAAGATTTTGCTGCATCTGAAAAAACATACAAGGGAATGTTTGGAAATATTGTCAGGTCATGTATTACCGCATGGTGGTGGTTCAAGGGGTTAAAACTACCAGACATGTTCCCATGAAATATACAATGAATTGAGAATAATTCCATCTGCTCTGCAATTTTGTTATTATAAATATATCCAATATAATTACAGATCCAGAACCAAGCTCTGACATATATAGAAGTACCCCAACCAAGCTCAGTACATAAATACAGCACTAGAACCAAGCTCAGTACATATATACATCCCCAAAACCGAGCTCAGTACATATATACAGCCCGAGAGCCAAGCTCAGTACATAAATATAGCACTAGAACCAAGCTCAGTACATATATACATGCCCAGAACCAAACTCTGTAAATATATACAGAACCAGAAACAAGCTCAGTACATATATACAGCATCAGAACCAAGATCAGTACATATATACAACACCAGAACAAATACAACTCAATTTAGTGCAACCCCTGCCATATAGGTTTGTACGGCGTAAAACTACAGCTCCCAGCATGGCCCAAAGAATGGTGAGGACATGCTGTGAGATGCATACAAAAAAAAATCATACCACCATCATCTCGCTGCAGATCATACAGTGACTACATTACTGATTAGAGGCAAAATAAACATTTACATTAAGTGACTCACCGGTGACGTCTGAGATTCTAGTTCTTTTCTTCTCCCTCTGGTCCAGATATCTATGATGGATTTCTCCCGGCCACGACCCATTTCTGCAGTTTTTCGCTCAGATGTCTTCACTTCTCACTTTTCAAACATTTCTGCACCTATAAACGAAGTTAAAATTCTCAACACCTCTAAATATAATAAAGCACCATACACTGCACCACTAACTATAATAGTGCCATATACTGTGTTCCTGATTATAATAGAACCATACACTGCACCTCTAATTATAATAGCGCCATACACTGTGTCCTTGATTATAATAGTAGCATACACTGTGTCCCACACACACACCGTGCCCCATGTAGATAGTGCCCCCATAGCCCCTGTACCCCATAGAGCCGCTGTAGATAGTGCCCTCATAGCCCCCTGTAGATAGTGACCCCCATAGAGTCTCTGTAGATAGTGCCCTACATAGAAGCCCCTGTAGATAGTGTTCCACATACATACAACCCTCTGTAGATAGTGCCCACATATGGACTCCAGAGCTGCAAGGCAATAGTGCTAACCACTGAGCCACCGTGCTGTCCTACATATAGCTTCCCCTATAGATAGTGCTCCACGTATAGCCCACCTCTGTAGATAGTGTCTCACATATAGCTCCCCCTGTGTATAATGTCCCACATATAGCCCACCCCTGTAGACAGTGCCCTACATATAGCCCCCCTGTAGCTAGTGCCCCACAGGTAACCCACCCCTGTATATAGTCTCCCACATATAGCCCACCCCTATAGAAAGTACCCTAAAAATAGCTCACCTATAGATAGTGCTCTACATATAGCTCACCCCTGTATAGTGTCTCACATATAGCTTCCCCTGTATATAGTGGCCCACATATAGACCCACCCTGTAGATAGTGCCCCACATCCCCACATATAGACCCCCCTGTAGATAGTGGCCCACATCCCCACATAAAGACCCCCCCTGTAGATAGTGCCCCACATCCCCACATATAGACCCCCTGTATATAGTGGCCCACATATAGACCCCCTGAATATAGTGGCCCACATACAGTCACCCCCCTGTAGATAGTGGCCCACATCCCCACATATAGACCCCCCTGTATATAGTGGTCCACATCCCCACATATAGACCCCCCTTTAGATAGTGGCCCACATCCCCACATATAGACACCCCTGTATATATTGGCCCACATATAGACCCCCCTGAATATAGTGGCCCACATATAGACCCCCCTGTATATAGTGGCCCACATCCTCACATATAGACCCCCGTGTATATAGTGGCCCACATCCCCACATATAGACTCCCCTGTAGATAGTGCCCCATATATAGACCCCCTGTATATAGTTGGTCACATCCCCACATACAGTGAAGGAAATAAGTATTTGATCCCTTGCTGATTTTGTAAGTTTGCCCACTGTCAAAGTCATGATCAGTCTAGAATTTTTAGGCTAGGTTAATTTTACCAGTGAGAGATAGATTATATAAAAGAAAAAAAATGAAAATCACATAGTCAAAATTATATATATTTATTTGCATTGTGCACAGAGAAATAAGTATTTGATCCCCTACCAACCATTAAGAGTTCAGCCTCCTCCAGACCAGTTACACGCTCCAAATCAACTTGGTGCCTGCATTAAAGACAGCTGTTTTAAATGGTCACCTGTATAAAAGACTCCTGTCCACAGACACAATTAATCAGTCTGACTCTAACCTCTACAACATGGGCAAGACCAAAGAGCTTTCTAAGGATGTCAGGGACAAGATCATAGACCTGCACAAGGCTGGAATGGGCTACAAAACCATAAGTAAGATGCTGGGTGAGAAGGAGACAACTGTTGGTGCAATAGTAAGAAAATGGTAGACATACAAAATGACTGTCAATTAACATCGATCTGGGGCTCCATGCAAAATCTCACCTCGTGGGGTATCCTTGATCCTGAGGAAGGTGAGAGCTCAGCCGAAAACTACACGGGGGGAACTTGTTAATGATCTCAAGGCAGCTGGGACCACAGTCACCAATAAAACCACTGGTAACACATTACGCTGTAATGGATTAAAATCCTGCAGTGCCCGCAAGGTCCCCCTGCTCAAGAAGGCACATGTACAGGCCCGTCTGAAGTTTGCAAATGAACATCTGGAAGATTCTGAGAGTGATTGGGAGAAGGTGCTGTGGTCAGATGAGACTATAATTGAGCACTTTGGCATTAACTCAACTCGCCGTGTTTGGAGGAAGAGAAATGCTGCCTATGACCCAAAGAACACCGTCCCCACTGTCAAGCATGGAGGTGGAAACATTATGTTTTGGGGGTGTTTCTCTGCTAAGGGCACAGGACTACTTTACCGCATCAGTGGGAGAATGGATGGAGCCATGTACCGTCAAATCCTGAGTGACAACCTCCTTCCCTCCACCAGGACATTAAAAATGGCTCATGGCTGGGTCTTCCAGCACGACAATGACCCGAAACATACAGCCAAGGCAACAAAGGAGTGGCTCAAAAAGAAGCACATTAAGGTCATGGAGTGGCCTAGCCAGTCTCCAGACCTTAATCCCATCGAAAACTTATGGAGGGAGCTGAAGATCCGAGTTGCCAAGCGACAGCCTCGAAATCTTAATGATTTACAGATGATCTGCAAAGAGGAGTGGGCCAAAATTCCATCTAACATGTGTGCAAACCTCATCATCAACTTCAAAAAACATCTGACTGCTGTGCTCGCCAACAAGGGTTTTGCCACTAAGTATTAAGTCTTATTTGCCAAAGGGATCAAATACTTATTTCTCTGTGCACAATGCAAATAAATATATAGAATTTTGACAATGTGATTTTCTGTTTTTTTTTAAATATTATCTATCTCTCACTGGTAATATTAATCTAGCCTAAAAATACTAGACTGTTCATGTCTTTGACAGTGGGCAAACTTACAAAATCAGCACGGGATCAAATACTTATTTCCTTCACTGTATATATATATATATATATATATATATATATATATATATATATATATATATATATATATATATATATATATATATAGTATACATATATATATATATATATATATATATATAGCAACAATTCCAAAAGACAAGACAGCACTCCAAATTCAGTGATAGATAGGATCACTTTTAATCACCTCTTGCAACATTTCAACCCTACTCAATTGATCCTATCTATCACTGAATTTGGAGTGCTGTCTTGTCTTTTGGAATTGTTGCTGGCTATTTGGGACACTGGTCGAGTGTCTGAACAGGAACCTGTGCACCCGATACTAAAAATTACGGTGCTGCTTCTATTTTGCTTTGTTTTTTATATATATATATATATATATATATATATATATATATATATATATATATATATATAATATACACAGTACACTCCGATCAGCCATAACATTTAAACAAAAGACCTCTGAAGGCACCAAGACATGAGCAACAGGTCCTATAAGTCATTTATAGATGTTTTCCAAGAATTTTATATTGATGGCCTATCCTTAGGATAGGTCATCACTATAAGATCGGTGGAGGTCCAACTCCCAGCACCACCGCCGAGTAGCTGACTGAAGAGGCCACAGCGTTCGTCCTGTTTACAGGCACAGTGCCATACACTTCCGTAGCGGCTATGCCTGGGATTGCTGTTCTGGTCCCATTCAAGTGAAGTGCATGTTGCTGTGCATTGGTGAACACTGAAGAGTGTGCTGCGGCCCGTTCAGTGAGCTGATCGGCGGGCTTGCTGGGAGTCGGACCTCCACCAATCCTATGTTATATTAATGACCTATTTTAAGAATAGGCCATCAATTTAAGAGTCCTGGAAAACCCCTTTAACAGTTTAGTTGAAAGGAGTTTTTGGACATTTTGCACCTCTTGAAGCCATGAAAATTTTCACACATTTGACATGTACAAATAAAACCTAAATTACAAAATAAAGAAAATCTATAGGTATGGGAGTTTAGTACGATTTTTTAAGTGGACACCTGGCACATTGTCAAAGTGCCACTCAGCACTTTATACACACAGGCACTGTCATGCAATTTTGTGACCCAAGCAGAAAATTAGATGCACCTAAAATACTAAAAATAAAATTTCAACATGTGCAGAGTTCCTACATACCATTTATGCCTATGTCTACATGAACATATCTACAAAATTCACAAACATAATCTAATTAGACGTAGGGTTAAACCAACGAATGGAATCTATGGGGACCCCAGGTGTTAACCCTTATACCCTATACAGGCATCTGGACTTTGCTGCTGGTGAACCCTAGGACGCTACCCCCAGAATAGTCTCCCTTGGTGAAAGCCAATGTAAACAGACATAGTACTAAAATAGGCAGACATTATGCAGGGTCAGGTATAGAAAACATCAGGGTAGGCAACAAGCAGGCACTCATGGTTGGTTGAGCAAGAAGTCAGGGCAGGCAAGACAGTCAAAGGTACAGGCAGGGTGAAACACAGGAATTCTAAACAATCAGCAGTGAATCACTAGCAAGCTAGGGAGAACCAAATGGCTCAGGGAATGAATTAAACCAGGGAGGATACCTTTATACCCCGGGAAAGCTGGGTGGATAATTATTCACGCACCGACCCTTTAAGAATAGGAGGCTCAGCGTGCGTGCGCACCACTAAGTGCAGGAGAAGGGAAGCGGCAATGGAGAGTGTGACTAGCAGAGGGATGTGGCAGCGACCAGGAGCCAGAGGACACAGAGGACGCCTTGGAGAGGTAAGTATACAACGGCCGTAAGAAGCGGAGGCTGTTACACAGCACATCCCACAGATGCTCAATCGATTTGAGATCTAGGGAGTTTGGAGATCAACACCTTGAACTCTTTGTCATGTTCCTGAACATTTTTTAGACAATGGCAAGGCTCATTATCCTGCTGAACATGGCCACTGAAATTAGGGAAAACAGTTGCCATAAAGGGTTTTACTTGGTCTACAACAATGTTTAGGTAGGTGGTACCTGTAAAAGTAACATCCACATGAATACCAGGAACCAAGGTTTCCAAGCAGAACATTGCTCAGATCATCACTTCCTCCTCTGGCTTGCCTTCTTCTCATAGTACATTCTGGTGCCATCTCTTCGCCAGTTAAGCAACGTAGACGTGCCTGGCCGTCCACATGATGTAAAAGAAAAAGTGATTTATCAGACCAGACCACCTTCTTCCATTGCTCCATGGTTCAGTTCTGATGCTCACGTTCCCATTTTAGGCGATTTTGACAGTGGACAGGGGTCAGCATGAGCATTCTGACTAGTATGCAGCTACAGAACCCCAAACGCAGCAATCTGTGATTCGCCATGTGTCCTGACACTTTTGTATCAAAGCCAGCATTAACCTTTAAGCAGTTTGTGCTACAGTAGCTCTTCTGTGGGATCAGAACAGACGGACATACCTTCGCTCGCCATGTGCATCAATGAGACTTGGGTGTCCATGACCCTGTTGTCCTTCATTGGACCACGTTTGGTAGGTACTAAGGTCATCTAGCCATAAAAATTTGGCCCTTGTTAAACCTTTCCCGACATCCGCCGTATATATACGGCGCTGTTCGTCAGAGGTTCCCGCAAAGCGCAGTACCATTACGTTGCGGTGTTAGTGCGAGCTCAGGAGCCGAGTGCCGGCTATATGTTTCAGCTGGCACCCTGAGCTATTGGCCAGGACCAGAGCTAACATCTGATCTGTCCGATTAACCCCTCAGATGCTGTGTTCAATAGAGATCGCAGCATGTGAGAAGCTTTAAGCCACCGGCACCCCAACAAAGTGATCGCTGGGTTGCCAGTGGCTGCAATGGCGATCGGAGGCCTAATACTTACCTCCCGGTCTGCCAGCAATGGGAGCCTCCTATGCCCTGCTCGCCAGCGGGCCTAAAAGGCTTCCGTTACCTGCTCCGATTCCTGCCATTAACCCCTTCGATACAGCGATCCAATGCGATCGCTGCATCAAAGTGGTCTGTAGCAAATCGGCAGCCTGCCATGCGATGGCAAGGCTGCCAACTGCCACTATGGCAACAGGAGGCCTAACAATGGCCTCCTGTCTGCCATTACAGAAGCCAATTAGGCCCGGACCGGAGCAGAAGCCTGATCGGCTTGCTGTCAGTGAACAACTGACAGTTCTAATACATTGCACTACATAGGTAGTGCAATGTATTAGAACAATAATCAAACAGTTGGACCTTCAAGTCCCCTACTGGGACTAAAGAAAAGTGTTGAAAAAAGTGTAAAAAAAAAATAAAAAAGTTGTAAAAAATACAATAAAAGATTCAAGTAATAACAAAAACACTATCACCCTTTTTCCCTTATTAAGTAATTTATTACTGAAAAAAATAAATAAAATCATACATATTTTGTATCGCTGCTTCGGTAACGATATGAACTATAAAAATATAATGTTATTTGTCCCGCAGTGTGAACGTTGTAAAAAAAATAAATCTAAAAAATAATGCCAGAATTGCTTTTTTTTGTCACTTTGTATTACAAAAATGTAAATAAAAAGTGATCAAAAAGTCGCATGTATCCAAAAATGATACCTATAAAATCTATAGCTCATCTCGCAAAAAACAAGCCCTCATACAGCTCCGTCAACGAAAAAATAAAAAAATTATGGCTCTTACAACTTGGTGACAGAAAAAATACATTCTTTTTACTAAAGTAATTTTATTGTGCAAAAAGTTGTAAAACATAAAAAATTTCTATAAATTTGGTATCGCCGGAATCGTACTCATCCGCAGAATAAAGTTAACATGTAATTTATGATGCATGGTGAGAGCTGTATGAAAAAAAACAAAACGAAAAAACTATGGCAGAATTGCTTTTTTTTTATCACCTTGCCTCCCAAAAAAAAGGTTAACAAGTGATCAAAAAGTACCATGTACCCCAAAATGGTACCAATAATAACTACAGGTCGTATCGCAAAAAAAACAGTCCTCATACCGCTACGTCTGTGAAAAAATAAAATTAGTTAAGGCTCTAACAAGTCAGGAAAGAAAAATATGCAGTTGTGCCGGCACGAGGGGAACTTTTCTTCTGTTTCAAGTGGCGATTTATCAAGGCCCTAAAATTAGGGAACCAGGAAGGGTAGGGCATATCTGCTGGAAGCGAGGGTGCCCATATTATACCAGGACAACGCTTTCCCAGCAAAATTCCCCAAACTGCAAAGGTGCAGAGTGTGGACCAAAAGGGGGATAAGGAAGGACATTTATCAGTGCGACACCGGCCTGTGCAGAAAGGATTGCTTCACAGCGTAACAAATATTTATGGATTATTTTACTGTTTACCCCATTATTATACCACCTGACTATGCCCCTGATGTACTCTGCCCAACTCACATATGCCCCACGTTATAAACTGAAATACCAGTAAAACTCCAAACAAAACTACAACCAAGCAAAATCCACGCTCCAAAAGCTAAATTGCGCTCCTTCCCTTCCGAGCCCTGCAGCGTGCCTAAACAGCAGTTTACTTCCACATATAGGGCATCGCCATACCTGGGAGAACCCTTTTAACAATTTTTGGGGTGTGTGTCTCCAGTGGCACAAGCTGGGCATGACATATTTCCCACTGAAATGCCACATATAGGGAAACATTTTAATTTTTACTTTGCACAATCCGCAGCACAATCATTTATGGAAAAGACCTGTGGGGTGAAAATGCTCACTACACCCCTTAATAAATGTCTTGAGGGGTGTTGAGGGGTCAGTGACATGAACATGAGGTCAGATGAAACAGGTCAGGGGACAGGTCCACTCCCGTGCTGCAGCCTTCCAGCTCTGCCTCTACTCTGTGCTCTGCCGAGAAGCAGAGAGGAAGCTCCACCCACACACAGCCCGTCCTGACCTGTGATGCTGTCAGCAAGAAGACATGGTGAGTGTATATGTGTGTAATGTGTGTCTCTGTGTTTGTATGTGTATACGTTACAGTGTGTGTGTGTGTGTGTGTGTGTGTGTGTGTGTGTGTGTGTGTGTGTGTGTCTCTCTCTGTCTGTCTGTGTCTCTGCATGTGTTTGTCTCTTAGGGTATGTTCACACGCTGAGAGGCAGTTACGTGTGAAAAGACAGACTGTTAACAGCTGCCTCGTTTCACACGTAAAAGCTCCTCCTCGTAATTTACGAGGCATCTGAGACGCTCGTAAACCTTGAGCCGTGCTTCATTGATTTCAATGAAGAACGGCTCAAATTACGTGGCAAAGAAGTGCCCTGCACTTCTTTGCCGAGGCAGTAAATTTACGGGTCGTCGTTTGACAGCTGTCAAACGACGACTCGTAAATAACAGGTCGTCTGCACAGTACGTCGGCAAACCCATTCAAATGAATGGGCAGATGTTTGCCGACGTATTGTAGCCATATTTTCAGACGTAAAACGAGGCATAATACGCCTCGTATACGTCTGAAATTTGGCCGTGTGAACATACCCTTACATCTACTACATTATCTGTACTCAGAGAGTTACTGTGTTATCTGTGGTGTTACATAGGACTGCAGGTAACATCTGCCACATTATCTGTACTGTGTAGCAGAGCTGAGATTGTAATTTAGCACAATGTGTTATCTGTGATGTTACATAGGACTGCAGGCAACAGCTACTACATTATCTGTACTGTGTAGAAGAGCTGAGATTGTAATTTAGCACAATGTGTTATCTGTGGTGTTACATAGGAATGCAGGTAACGTCTGCCACATTATCTGTACTGTGTAGCAGAGCTGAGATTGTAATTTAGCACAATGTGTTATCTGTGGTGTTACATAGGACTGCAGGCAACAGCTACTACATTATCTGTACTGTGTAGCAGAGCTGAGATTGTAATTTAGCACAATGTATTATCTGTGGTGTTACATAGCACTGCAGGTAACACTACTATCTGTATTTAGAGAGTTATCTCTGTGTTATCAGTGGTGTTACATAGGACTGCAGGTACCATCTACTATATTATCTGTACTCAGAGAATTATCACTGTGTTATCTGTGATGTTACATAGGACTGCAGGTAACATCTACTACATTATCTGTGCTGTGTACATATGTGCCTGTGTGGGTATATATGGGTCTGTGAATGTGTCTTTGTGCTTCTATATTTGTGCCTTTTATGTATTTGTATATGTCCCTGTCTGTGTATTTATCTGCCGGTGTGTGTGTGTGTGTGTGTGTGTGTGTGTGTGTGTGTGTGTGTGTGTGTGTATATGTGTCTGTACGTCTATATATCTACCTGTATGTATGTATTCCAGAATGTGTGTATGTATATTTGCCTGTATGTCTAAATATCTGTCTTTATGTATGTACAGAATATATGTTCCAGCGTGTCCATATATGTGGTTCATTTTTGGTTTGTGCAATAGAGAGTCCCGCACAGGACGCCATCCAAGCTAAGGCCGGCCCTGGCTGTCCCTGACCCTAGTCAGAAGAAACTCCGCCGCTGCCTGCGCCGCATGACCTCCTCGGCTCATCCGGTAAGTCACACCAGGCAGAGCGGAGAGTGGTAGAGGTAGGCTGCAGCTCACCGGTCTGTTCACAGTGTGGCGCTAAGTACAAGGGGGGGAGTGTGGCGCTATTTAAAAGGGGGGGAATGTGGCACTATTTACAAGGGGGGAGTGTGGCGCTATTTACAAAGGGGCAGAGGGCTGTGTGTGGCACTGTCTACAAGGGGGGGGAGTGTGCTGCTATCTACAAGGGGGGAAGCGGGCTGTGTGTGGCACTATCTACAAGGGGGCTGTGTGTGGCACTATCTACAAGGGGGCTGTGTGTGGCACTATCTACAAGGGGGGCTGTGTGGCGCTATTTACAAGGGGGGCTGTGTGTGGCGCTATCTACAGGGGGCTGTGTGTGGCCTCTTTAATTTATTTTCCTTTAATTTATTTTTATGTTAATTACATTATAGAACTATATCGCTTGTAAAATGTAGAAATGCTTTTATACTTGAGTTACATTAAAAAAATTGTGAAAAAAAATTACACCTCATTGATTGGTAGGGAAAGAAAACATGGCGAGGGGGAAGGAGATGTCAGGAAATAAGTTGGGGGGTGCGCCAATCTGAGTCTTTGCCCCCGGGTGCAGGAGAACCTAGCTATGCCTCTGGTCCAAACAGCCATTTAGGACCACATGTGGGGTATTGTTTTAATAAGGAGAAATTGCTTTACAAATGTTGCAGTGCTTTTTCTCCTTTAGTCCTTGTGGAAATGAGAAAAAATTAGCTAAACCTACATTTTCTTTGAAAGTATGTAGATTTTAATTTTCATGGCCTATTTCCAATAATTTCTGCAATAAACCTGTGGGGTCAAAATGCTCACTAAACCCCTAGATAATTTCCTTGAGGGGTCTAGTTTCCCAAATAGGGTCACTTTTGGGGGATTTCCACTGTTTTGCAAGAGCCCTTCAAACCTGACATGGTGCCTTAAATATTTTCTAATAAAACGGAGCATGTGGCCTGGGAGTGCCTGACATTTACCACTATTATTTAGCTTCTCAAGTGGCGCGACTGGTTTCTTGGTGGCATACGGACACTTGTAAGCATTGGGTACAAATTGAAACTTGCCCTTAAAAATGCTATTGTTGGAAACTACCTACCCCTCCATGCGTCACTCCACTAACAAAAGCATCGATACATATTTGGTTGAAGTTTCATGAATACTCATTCTCGTGCTCCTTTGTCTAGGAACAATTCCCTGACAGATCTATTGGCTTTGGCCATTCCTAACCTAAATATTAAGACTGGGAAACAAAAAGGTATTGTGGACATATCCCAACACTGGAAAGGCTCTCATATGATGTCAGTTGAAAAATTGTCTCTAAAGTTTGACTTACCTGAGAGGGATCTATATAAATACTTGCAAATTCAACACTTTCTATCTAAACAACAAAAAGACACAATATATTGCAATAATTCTATATTTCCAATACTTTCACGACGTGGTAAAGGCCTTAAAGTAATTTACAACTTTATACATGCTTATAACTCATTTATGAAACCATACCCCTTCAAGGAATGGGAAAATTAGTTAGGTCATTCCTTTGCACCTATGGTGTAGACAAAAGCTTTTAAATGGATAACCAAATCGTTACATTATAATTCTCATTATGAGGCAGCGATGAAAACTATACTGAGGTGGTATTTCACTCCAGATCGTTTAAGTAGGATGTATCCGACTTCCTCATGTAGGTGCTGGAGAGGTTGTGGACAATGGGGAACTCTACTTCATATCTTATGGAAATGTCCACTCTAAACATGCTACTGGCAAGAAATATACCGACTGATTTAAAATCTTATAAACCTAGTGATTCCTAGTTCGCCACAATCGGCACTTTTATTTATAGACCTTCAAGTAATACCTTCAAGATTTAGGATCATAACTTGTAAAATACTGATCATTGCTAAGATTATTATAACAAGATATTGGAAGTCTACTTCCATTCCACAAATTGCAGAATTAATTTCCTATATTAATAACACTTATATATCTATTTTTATATATATATATATATATATATATATATATATATATATATATATGAGAATACTGACATTTGGTTCGAACACTTTCGGTTCTTTTTCGGTGGTATGGGACGCATGGAGGCATAGTTTAAATTGCATACCTACATAACAATTAATGTGTTACACTACATATTTCTTCTTGCAAAAGTTGCATTTCTACGCAGTATCTAGTGGTATAATCTGAGTTATAAATATGCTCTGTCTTAAGCATTATACTTGTAATAGCTATACCTAGTTTTATTTGTTAGTCTGATAAATTTCTACATTTCATGTACTCAATCTATCTTTAAACAAGCTTGTATGATTGTACTGTGAATTCTATTTTTACACATACTGAGATATGTAGTTATTGGTCTTGCTTCTTTGTGTTTGAAATTACTAATAAAAAAGATTGAATCATAAAATCCCAAGCACACAAGAAAATGGTGACAGCACACTGCGAACCCTTATGCCACCTAAGCCACTAAATATAAATAAATATGTATTACTGACGAATCTTTTTACAATAGTGAGGTTCTTAGCGCACATTTTGATCAAATTGTGGGAGCCCATCTGCCACGACAAAGCGCCCTCAACAAGTCGGGAATCTACGCTGCACATACACCCAGAACTGGGACTAAGCCTACATATATACCTGGGGATGGTAGGAACCAGCATTCAACTAATTAAAATCCCCCAGGGCAGAATGGGAAGAGTGGAAGATCAAAAAATGGGGCAGTCACTAACCCCACATAAACAACATAAAAGTATGAACAGCACATTCCAGCAAAATGAAACAAAACATGTATACAGGTGCAAGAACACCTGTGATTTCAAATTTATACAGCCCCAAAAAAAATGGCGTCAGCACTCTGCGAACACTAATGCCTTCTAAGCCACTAAATATAAATAAATTTGCATTACTGCCGAATCTATTTACAATAGTGAGGTTCCTAGTGCACATTTTGATCAAATTGTGTGAGCATACCTGCCACAACAAGGCACCCTCAACAAGTTGGGAACCTACTCTGCACATACACCCAGAACTGAGGCTAAGCCTACATATATCTGGGGATGGTAGGAATAATTATATGAGTATATGAATGACATAAACAACACGAAAGTTTGAACAGCACATATTTTTATATATATATATATATATATATATATATATATATATATACATATATATATATATATATATATATATATATATATATATATATATATGTAATGTAAAAGGATAAACAAATAATATGAATATTTAATTGATGTCATTACTAAAGTTCATCTTTAACCTGAGATGTTATTTGAGTTTTTAAGCACACCAATTGCAATCCCTCAGTAGAATTGAACAGTTACTTGGAGGATATTATCTTGCAAATCAACAGAACAACTTATCTCAACATCCTATCAAACTGTCATCTGGACCATCTGTGATACTCTGATAGGTTTATGTACAGTGAGCGGTTTAGAGTGGTCACATAGATTAAATAGATAGACATAAATTAAGACAGACATTATTCGAAAAGTTTTTTACCTTGTCTGAACCACATTCCCATAGATAAAAATGTTGACAGTTTTTTTACACACATTTTACACTGCAAACATTATATTTTATTTCCAGGCATTTTTTGTATAAATTGGTATCATACTGGTTTAAATGGGTTTTCTGACCCACAACAATCCTTTCCTACATACTTGTTAGTATAGTTACCTTTCAAGGATCAGAAAAAAACATCAGTAAAAAATGTTTGTTCTTTACACAGAAAATTTGGTTTCACATGGTAGGAATATTCATATATGTTTACATAAAAAAGAAAGATGATAAATGATCTTTCATCAACTTATTATCATAACATTAGCAAACGTCAGTTAAACTAGACATGTTATGGGGGAAGGAGGGTACATATTCATAGTACTTCAGTTTGTGAGCATAACGACTCAAAAAATTGGGCAAAAGAGCACATTTTCGAACACTTATTCATGATCGTTGTAAACATGGCAGTAGGCAGCTAACAAAAAAAGAGCAAATGTTAGTTTGTCGGCTGGTCAAATCTTTTATGCTAATTTTAAAATGATCATTTGTCGGCAGTACATCTCCCCGTGTAAACAGGCGATGGGATGCCGACAAGATGCAAACTGTATGGGGATGAATAATCATTTTTCCCCATATTTACGATCATTGCCCCATGTAAACTACTCTCTACCTGTACTACATATACTGTACTGATAGCTACCTGTTCCAGGATGAACTGTACTGCTCTCTCGCTGTACTACATGTATTGTACTGCTCTCACCCTGTACTACATGTACTGTACAGAGAACTACCTGTACTACATGTACTGTACCGATACTACATATACTGTACTGATAGCTACCTGTTCCAGGATGAACTGTACTGCTCTCTACCTGTATTACGTGTACTGTACTGACAACTAACCTGTACTACATGTACTATACTGATATCTTCCTGTTCCAGAATGAACTGTACTACTCTCTACCTGTACTACATGTACTGTACTGATATCTACCTGTTCCAGCATGAACTGTACTGCTCTCTACCTGTACTACATGTACTGTACTGATATCTACCTGTTCCAGGATGAACTGTACTGCTCTCTCGCTGTACTACATGTATTGTACTGCTCTCACCCTGTACTACATGTACTGTACAGAGAACTACCTGTACTACATGTACTGTACCGATATCTACCTGTTCCAGGATGAACTGTACTGCTCTCTACCTGTACTACATGTACTGTACTGACAACTACCTGTACTACATGTTCTGTACTGATATCTACCAGTTCCAGGATGAACTGTACTGCTCTCACCTTGTACTACATGTACTATATTGACAACTACCTGTACTACATGTACTGTACTGATATCTATCTGTACTACATGTAAAGTACTAATATCAAAGTGCACTGCATGTACTGTATTGCTATTTGCCTGTACTACAGTGGAGGGGGGTACACCATTTTATTTTAACTGGACATTGTATACTGTACATATGTAACATAGAAAGTTATTATCCAGCTTAGAGTTACTCTTTCTGGATTTTATGTGTAAGAACTTGCTTTATCAGTGTTAGTTTTGTGCATATTTTTCATTTATTTGTTCTTATTTTGGGTAGACCTATAATCAGCTTTGGAACCAATTACTAGTTTTCCATAGAGTGATAGTCTCAAGATACAATATTTTCAAGATACAATGTTCGCTGCAGATCGAATTTATATTGTACATCGATGGAGTATTTGTATTGCACTGTTTATACGTAGAACAGAGCATTTTTATTAACCTGCAAAACTAAAATATGATTTTTTAATAAATCATAAAATAAAGCTATTACCTAATTATAGCAATTATGGACGCTGATGATCTCTGTAAATATACTGCTGTAAAATGGAATTATAGTACCAATAATTTAGGCTCTGTTTACATTTCATTTTTGCTTTCTGTGTGAGGTAAACGTTGGGAGGATCTGCAATAAGCATACAGTGCCATACATCGCCTATTGACTCCATTGTCAAAAAATGCATGCGCCAAACATAAGGCAAACACTAGATGTGAACAGAGTCTACACCCCTTCATCTTTTTGTTTTCTTTGTCCTTTTTTCTTTTTTATTATTTTCTTCCTCCCCTTTTTTGTTCCTGTGCCGACACCTAACCAGGTATGATTTAAAAGCCTGATAAATAATGTATGACTATTTGTAGTTCATCTGTTTTATTAAGGGTTAATCTGATGTTAAGGTAGGCTCCTTATTGGCTCCTTGTGTATTTAAAAGATTGCCCTATACTCATATTGTTAAGCAATGCTCTGAAGAAGTCACATAGTGATGAAACGCGCCAGTGTACGTAGCTTACTTTCAGATTTCACACGCTGAAATCCCGTGTGTTCAGCTGTACGCCGACCTGTATGGTGTCTACATAGTATATACTGCTATCTGGCTCAAATCAGGCTTTTCCATTGACCGAACGTCCCTTCATCTCTCCTCATTGTTGAGACCATTCTGGAGACCACCCTGATGACTGAACACCCACATGCGTTGCCAGATTACTGCTTTGGACTCACTCAAAACCCACCTCAGATTAGGTGCCTCCATGGTGGATGAGTATATGGCTTTCCTGAATTTTTGCAGAATCATTATTATATCTGTTTGACTTTTTTGAATTGTTCACATGGTCTACTTGACGCTGGACATATATGTTTGGGCCTGACATTGCTTGTCATACAATTGCCCTTGGGCCTACTGCCTCCTTCTTCTGGCCTTGCCCTTGTGACTGTTGCTATTTCCAGCCAATTATTCTATCTACAATATCTGGGGGTTGTTATTACGCCACCATGCGAAGCAGGTTTTCATACATGTGGTGATTCACCATCTTGAGGTCACTGACCTGCTAAACCAATTTTTTCAGCTAGCCACTGAGCATTCACGTACTAACATGTTTCTAATTATTACCTATGATTAATACTCTTGGGTGTACATACACTAATAGTATTGTATTTCCATGTGTACATTATTTAACCCCTTCCCGCACCTTGACGTAACTACACGTCAAGGTGAGCAGTAACTTCGCGCACCCTGATGTGCAGTTACGTCTGGACTTCTAACATTTAACCACAGCGCGGCGCTAAACTGCAGCGGCGGTTAACTGTGCAGGGCGTCTGCCGATCAGCAGCCCATTGCCGCTGATTTTGGCAATTAACCACTTAGATGCGGTGGTCGATTACGGTTGCGGTATTTAAGGGGTTTGGAGCAGATCGTCAGCCCCCACACGCAATCGCGGGGACTGCCGATGGTTGTCATGTCAACCGGAGGGCAGACAAGGGCAGACAATAACCACCGGGCTGCCATGTATGGAAGCCTATAAAGGACCAGCAGTCACAATGACAGTTGGAATACATTACACTTCGTAGGTAGTGTAATGTATTCCTGCAGCGACCAGAGCTGCAAGTCTTCAAGTCCCCTAGTGGGATAAAATGTAATAAAAATGTTTTATAAAAGTGTAAAAATAAAAGTTATATGTTACAAAAACAAAAAATATATTTTTTTCCTATAAGAAGTCTTTTATTATAGGAAAAAAACTGAACACTTATTTGGTATCGCCGCATCCGTAACGACCCAAACGATAAAACTATAGTATTATTTTTACCACACGGTGAACACCGCAAAAAAAATAAGTAAAAAACAATGGCAGAATCACTATTTTTTTGGTCACCACCCCTCCCAAAATATAGAATAAAAAGTCATCAAAAAAATCACATGTACCCCAACATAGTACTAATAAAAACTACAACCAGTACTGCATAAAACAAGCTTTTTTGACTGAAAAATAAAAAAGAATAAATAAAAAACATTGTCAGAATATATTGTTTTTGGTCACTTTGCTTGCCAAAAAATAGAATAAAAGGTGATCAAAAAATCACATGTACCCCAAAATGGTACTAATGAAAACTACAGATTGTCCCGCAACAAACAGGCCCTCACACAGCTCCGGATGTGAAAAAATAAAAAAGTTATGGCTCTCAGACTAGATTGGGCACCATTTATCAGTCCGACACTGGCCACATATCTACGGATTATTATTTATTTGCGGCATTATTATACCCTCTTATTGTGCCCTGATATATTCCGCACAGCTTACATATGCCGCCAATTTATAAAGTGAAATACTACCCCAAACAGAACTGCTACTAAGCTAAATCTGCGCTTTAAAAGCCAAATGGCACTCCCTCCCTTCTGAATCCTACAGCGTGCCCAAACAGCCGTTTACGTCCACAGATATGGCATCGCCATACACGGGAGAACCCGAATAATATTTTGTGAGCTATTTGTCTTCAGTGGCACAATCTGGACACAACATACTGGTATATCAGTGGAAAATTTTAATTTTCACTCTGCACCATCCGCTGCGCATTAAAGGGGTTGTCCCAAGTTGATAAATGGAGCTATAAAGCTCCCCCATGTAAAAATAAGAAGAATTATAATTACCTGTCCGTCGTCCAGCGATGTCGTTTTCTTGCTATTCTTGATTGAAGTTGCGGTCGGTCCCTCTTTGTATCCTGCTCGTTGCCTAGGTTCCCGGCCACCGCTATTTACCTTTAGCGGTGGCCGCGCATGCGTAATGACATCCTCTGCGTCCTGAGCAGAGGATGTCATTTGCTCGTGAACGCGCATCTCGGCGCTTCTCGGCGCATGCGCAGAAGATGCAGTGGAAGGCACCCGTCGCAAGGAGAAGTCTGCGCTCCGCTAAAGGTAAATGTGTATATGTTTGTGTGTGTGTGTGTGTGTGTGTGTGTGTGGGTGTGTTTGTGTATATATGGGTGTGTTTGTGTATATATGGGTGTGTTTGTGTATATGTGTTTGTGTATCTGTGTGTGTGTGTTTATGTGTGAGTGTATATATGGGTGTATTTGTGTGTATGTGTATATGTTTGTGTATATTTTTGTGTATATGTGTGTGTGTGTTTGTGTGTGTGTGTGTGTGTGTGTGTGTGTGTGTATATATGGGTGTGTTTGTTTATGTTTGTGTGTATATGTTTGTGTGTGTGTGTGTGTGTGTGTGTGTGTGTGTGTGTTTTTGTATATGTGTGGGTTTGTGTATGTGTTTGTGTATATATGGGTGTGTTTGTGTACATATGTTTGTGTGTATATGTGTATATGTTTGTGTGTATATGTGTGGGTTTGTGTATATATGGGTGTGTTTGTGTATATATGGGTGTGTTTGTGTATATGTGTTTGTGTATAGGTTTGTGTGTATATGTGTGTTTTTTGGAGTTTATGTGTGTGTGTTTGTGTATATATGGGTGTGTTTGTGCATGTGTATATGTTTGTGTGTATATGTTTGTGTGTTTTTGTATATGTGTGTGTATATGTGTGTGTTTGTGTATATATGGGTGTGTTTGTGTATATGTGTGTGTGTGTTTGTGTGTGTGTGTTTGTGTATATGTTTGTGTGTATATGTTTGTGTATATATGGGTGTTTGTGTACATGTGTTTGTGTATATGTTTGTGTGTATATGTGTGTGTTTGTGTGTATATGTGTGTGTTTGTGTATATGTTTGTGTGTATGTGTTTATGTGTGTGTTTGTGTAATATATGGGTGTGTGTTTATATGTGTTTGTGTATATGTTTGTGTGTGGTTGTTTGTGTGTGTGTAGGAGAGTATAAGTATCGGTATTGTTCACATTGATAACTTTTTTTTAATGTTGTAGCAGATTTTGATGTACCAATTGGACTACGTCTTCGATTCGTTGGACTACTGCGTAGATCTACGTTTTTTGAAAATTTTAATAAAATGGTTAACGAGGGTTTTGTTGGGGATTTCTTATTTCAATAAAAAAAAATTGTCTTTGTGGTTTTTTTTTCAAACTTTATTAGTGCCTAGATAATGGTAGTTGGCTGATTGACAGCGTCCATTATAAAGGCGGTACTTAGTGTTAGCCGGTGCAGAGGCTAGCACTAACCACCCATTATTACCCCGGTACCCACCACCACCAGGGGTGCCGGGAAGAGCTTGGTACGATCCAGTACCCGACCATCTGTTGTGATGGTCGGGTACTGGGGCGGCCGTAGGCTGGTATTATGAGGCTGGGAAGGGCCAAAAACAGTGGACCTTCCCACCCTTGTAATGCTAGGCTGCTGCTGCTGTGTTGTATCGGGCTGGTTATAAAAATGTGGGGGACCCCCACGTCGTTTTTTTTAAAAATTTAACAATAGACGTTGGGTCCCCCACATTTTTAATAACCAGCCATATACAAGGCCGCAGCAGCCTGGCATTACACGGGTGGGAGGGGCCACTGGTTTAGTACATTCCCAGGCTAACAACACTGTGTTGTTTGTGGCTGGTTATGATAAATTGGGTGGAACCCCATGTCTTTTTAATAAAAATAATAAATAAA
This sequence comes from Rhinoderma darwinii, assembly GCF_050947455.1. Taxonomy (NCBI): domain Eukaryota; kingdom Metazoa; phylum Chordata; class Amphibia; order Anura; family Rhinodermatidae; genus Rhinoderma; species Rhinoderma darwinii. Next base: position 355,107,021 of record NC_134688.1, read on the forward strand.
TAATAAAAAAAAATGACGTGGGGGTCCCCCCCATTTTTATAACCAGCCAGATACAACACAGCAGCAGCAGCCTAGCATTACAAGGGTGGGAAGGTCCACTGTTTTTGGCCCTTCCCAGCCTCATAATACCAGCCTGCGGCCGCCCCAGAGCCCGACCATCACAATAGATGGTCGGGTACTGGATCATACCCAGCTCTTCCCGGCACCCCTGGTGGTGGTGGGTACCGGGGTAATAATGGTGTTTAGTGTTAGCCTCTGTACCGGCTAACACTAAGCCTCCCCTTAGTAATGGACCTTGTCACTCAGACAGCGGCCATTACTAAAGTGATAGTAATAAAACATGAAAATAAAACACAAAGATATAGATAAAATATTTTATTGAAATAAAGCACCCCCAACACAACCCTCATTAACCATTTTATTGATGAAAAAAAAGCGTCATCTAAGTAGTCCTCGAAACCGACGTAGTCCAAACACCAAACCTGTAAAAAATCATGTCGTAGGCTTAGTTTCACTTTCATGTGTGATACTGACTGCTATACCATGTATAGAAGCCTGCGGCAAAGTTGGCTTAGATACAGGGCGCCAGCAGACAGTATCATACATGGCCATACAGACATTTATACAAACAAACATACATACATACATGCAAACATACATGCACATATAGACATACATACAAGCAAACATACATACAAGCAAACATACATACATGCAAGCAAACATACATACATGCAAGCAAACATACATACATGCAAGCATACATACATACAAGCAAACATACATACAAGCAAACATACATACATACATACATGCAAACATACATACATGCAAACATACACATACATGCACATATACACATACAAACATGACAACATACATACAAGCAAACATACATACAAACATACATGCAAGCAAACATACATACATGCAAGAAAACATACATACATACATACATGCAAGCAAACATACATACATACAAGCAAACATACATACATACAAGCAAACATACATACATACAAGCAAACATACATGCAAACATACATACATGCAAACATACATACAAGCAAACATGCATACATGCAAACATACATGCATGCAAACATACATACATGCAAACATACATGCACATATACACATACATGCACATATACACATACAAACATGACAACATGCATACAAGAAAACATACATACATGCAAACATACATACATGCAAACAAACATACATGCAAACAAACATACATGCATACATACATACATACATACATACATGCAAACATACATACATACATACATGAAAACATACATACATTCAAACATACATACATGCAAACATACATGCAAACATGCAAACATACATGCACATACATGCACATATACACATACAAACATGACAACATACATACAAGCAAACATACATACAAACATACATGCAAGCAAACATACATACATACAAGCAAACATACATACATACAAGCAAACATACATGCAAACATACATGCAAACATACATACATACAAGCAAACATACATACATGCAAACATACATGCATGCAAACATACATGCACATATACACATACATGCACATACAAACATGACAACATACATACATACATACAAGAAAACATACATACATGCAAACATACATACATGCAAACATACATGCAAACATACATACATGAAAACATACATACATTCAAACATACATACATGCAAGCATACATGCACATACATGCACATATACACATACAAATATGACAACATACATAAATACAAGCAAACATACATACATACAAGCAAACATACATACATACATACATACATAAATACAAGCAAACATACATACAAGCAAACATACATACAAGCAAACATGCAAACATACATACATGCAAACATACACATACATGCACATATACACATACAAACATGACAACATACATACAAGAAAACATACATACAAACATACATACAAGCAAACATACATACATGAAAACATACATACATGAAAACATACATACATGCAAACATACATACATACATACAAGCAAACATACATACAAGCAAACATACATACATGCAAACATACATACATGCAAACACACATACATGCACATATACACATACAAACATGACAACATACATACAAGAAAACATACATACAAACATACATACAAGCAAACATACATACATGAAAACATACATATATGAAAACATACATACATGCAAACATACATACATACATACATACATACATACAAGCAAACATACATACAAGCAAACATACATACATACATACATACATACATGCAAACATACATACATGCAAACACACATACATGCACATATACACATACAAACATGACAACATACATACAAGAAAACATACATACAAACATACATACAAGCAAACATACATACATGAAAACATACATATATGAAAACATACATACATGCAAACATACATGCACATATACACATACAAACATGACAACATACATACATGAAAACATACATACAAGCAAACATACATACATACATACAAACATACATGCAAACATACATACATGCAAACATACATACATACATGCAAACATACATACAAGTAAACATACATGCAAACATACATACATACATGCAAACATACATGCAAACATACATACATGCAAATATACATACTTGCATTCAACCATACATACATGTACATATATACATACATGCAAACATACATACATGAAAACTTACATACATGCAAACATACATGCACATATACACATACAAACATGACAACATACATACAAGAAAACATACATACATACATGCACATATACACATACATGACAACATACATACAAAAATAAACTCACCTAAGACGTTCCCACGAAGAGCTGAACGGTCCCGTCACTTTTCTGCTCCCATTCACAATAACATAGCGGTGGGCGCAGATGACGTAATCACGTGGGCCTGATATGATTACGTCATCTGCGCCACAACGCATTGTTACTATGAATGCGAGCGGCGCCAAGAAGAAGGAAGATGGCAAGTGACGGGATCGTTCAGAGCGCCGTTAGAACGTCTTAGGTGAGTTTATTTTTTATATATATTTTTAGTTGTTCGCCGGGTGCTGATGCAGCACCGGTACGGCGGCTACAAACATTACATGTAGTGACAGGGTTGGGGGGGGGGAGAAGTTGTTTGCCGAAACGGGGTGAATGTAATGTAGTGTAGTGTAGTGTAGGGTTGATGACATTCACGGTAAGTTCGTCTCAATCGGGCTTACCATGCCCGCTTGAGACGAACATTCTCCCGATGTTGCTAGAACTACAGTATCTAGCAACGTCGGGAGCACGCACACTGCAGAGCGGAGCGGCTTGATTGACATCGAGCCGCTCACGCCCCTTTTTAGAAAAGATAACCAGCACTTGCTGAGTTATCAAGTGTAAAAAAAAGGCACTTAGGAAATGAATTTTTAAATTTTTTTAACAGCAAATGTTTTAATATTCATTTCCTGCTTAGAATGTTTTAAAAAAAAAAAGTTGAGTCAACTTGGGACAACCCCTTTAACCCCTTCATGCACCACGACTTAATAGCATGTCGTGGTGCAGGGGGTGCTGTATGAAGCCTGCGCCATACACTGCATTTGTCAGTATACCATTATTTAACTCACACGGTGAACGCCGTAAAGAATAAAGAATTTAAAAAGCCAAATTCACAGTTTTTTGGTCACCTTAGCACCAAAAAATGGTACCAATAAAAACTACCCCTCCTACCACAAAAAATAAGCCCTCACACCTCTCAATCAACCAAAAATAAAAAAAAGTTATGCCTCTCGGAATGTGGTGAAATAAAACAATATTTTTTTTAACAAATAGTTTTTACTTTGTAAAAGTAGTAAAATATAAATAAAAACTATATAAATTTGGTATCACCGCAATCTTATTGAGTCGCAGAAAAAAAAATGTAAGTTGTCGTTTTTGCTGCACTGCGAAAGCAGTAAAAACAAAACCCAAAAAACAATGGAGGAATCCCAGTTTTTTCCAATGTTAAAGAATTTTATTTTCCGTTCTCAATACATTAAATTGTACTTTAAATGGTGTTAATAGAAACTACAACTCCTCCCGCAAGAAATAAGCCCTCACACCACCCTAGTGACGAAAAAATAAAAAAGTTATGGCTCTTGGAAATCGTGGAGGGAAAAACGAAAAAGAAAAAGCAAAAAATGGATCAGTCTGAAAAGGGTTAATTAATTTCCAATAAAAAATTATTTATGACCACATGTGCGGTATAGCCGTACTCGGGAAAAATTGCTTTACTAATGTTGGGGTGCTTTTTCCTCCTTTATTCTATGTGAAAATTCAAAAATTACAAATTTTAGTGGAAATAATGTTGATATTAATTTTCACGGCCTAAGGCCTTATTTACACGAGCGTGTGCGTTTAGCACGCGTAAAACACGCATTGCGTTTTTAACGAGCGCGCGACCTGCGTTTAAAACGCACGTAAAAAAACGCAGAGGTAGTTAATGCGAGGCCAGCCTACAAATAGGCCTGCTGGCCCAACCCCTGCTTGCTGGGAAAACAGGTTTTGCGCCTTAATTGCAGCCTCTGCAGAAACTCCAGTGTGTGTTTCAACAGTTGACACGTGTTTTGACTTGCAAGCCACAATTATGCCTTCTCAGTCGCTGGCACGTGTGCTTCTTGCGTGGATGATTTTGCGTCGTTTTGGCGAACGGCGACCCATGCTGCAGCACCAGACGCGTGGAAGAAGTCGCATTTGGGATCATCCACTTGTGGCCCAAGAACCTCCAAAGGTTTTCATACTCTCTATGAGGACTTACGTCGTCTCCCTGAAAATTTTCGAGCGTTCTGCCGCATGTCTGTGTCCACATTTGATCTTCTGCTTGAGCAGATTCACCCTGGAATCACCTAGCAGAATACCAACATGAGACACTGAATTTCCCCAGAGGAATGCCTGCTTGTGACCTTGAGGTATGTGTGCACTTGCAATTACTTCTTCAAGGACGCTGTATGTTTTACAAGTCCGCCCTAACATGTGTTGTTTATTGGTTTGGTTTTCTCTTGCCTTTAGATTTCTGGCCACAGGCAATAGTTACCATTCATTTTGAGTTTCTTTTGGGAGTGACCACCATTTCCTTCATTGTGACATCCACCTGTGTTGTGCTGTGGCAGAGCTTAAAGACCACGTCATGCCTCAGCCCACAACAGAACAGTGGCTACGAATTTCGGAGGGATTTCTTCGAGCAACTCAATTTCCTAATTGTATTGGTGCCCTAGACGGCAAACACATTCTTGTGAAGAAACCCCCACGCAGTGGCTCGCGATACTATAACTACAAACAGTTTTATTCTATGGTATTGTTGGCGTTGGCGGACACAAATTATTGTTTCACAATTGTTGACATAGGCTCATATGGAAGCTCTGCAGATGCCCGCATATTCCGTTCATCAAGAATGGGTAAACAACTTTTGAATAATCAACTGGCAGTGCTGGAACCTTCCATCCTCCCTGGCTCCAGCGGCCCACCAATCCCATATGTCATAGTTGCGGATGAGGGGTTTGCCCTGACAAGGCAAGTAATGCGGCCTTTTACAAGAAGGGGCTTGGATGAGCGTCGCCGCATGTTCAATCTCCACCTATGCTGAACTCGAAGATGTGTGGAATGTGCCTTTGGCATTATGTCAAACAGGTGGCGGGTGTTTCTGTCTACAATGCAATTGTCCCCGCAGAATGTGACACGTGTCATACAAGCTTGTGTAGTTCTGCATAACTTCTGCCGCATTCATGATGCTACGTTTGATGCACAATATATACTAACACATGCAGCCAACAGTGACACTGTCCCGGCTATTCCACTAGGGAGATCTCTCACATCCGGACTTCGAGTGCGGGAGAGTTTGGCGGCATATTTTGAGAGCCCATCAGGAGCCACACCATGGGGGCTTGATGTCATTTAAAGGGTCGCATATTTTTTTGCTTTTTCTGTCCACATGTCCCAAGTGGCCAGTGTTTGTTGATTTAGGTTAGGGGCATGTAGTGTTAGGGACTCGCAATACATGAGGACCCTTGACGTGGGTTGCGAGCTTACATCTGTTGGGGTTTGATCGTGCCATTTTCCATTCCTGAAACTGTTTGCATGAGAATGAATTATGGTTGGCCAAATTTTAGGCTACTACAATTGCGACTGTCCTTTGTGTGGCTATTGTCACATGACAGCACGGCAACTTTCACATCTCTTACAAACAATGGCAAACCCCTAAAGATGAACTAATACCTCATTGAACATGTGCAAGAATTTTGGGCCAAGCCCAGCAGTGTGTGAGTGTACAGTAAAATACATTTGCGGTAATCATTGTGTGGAAGGGTTTGAAAAAAAAACACCACGCAATTGCAACTGTCCACACCCTCGTTTTACTGTTTAGAATGCACAGCAAACAAGGGGTGCAAAAGAACACAACAAAATAAAATAAACAACACACCAACATGGTGGAAAACGGATGTGGGCAGACTATAGATCCCTTCACACATGTGCGTTGCTCCACACAGCCCACAGGCACTTTTACAACTGATGGTACTGGTGGCCCGGGGAGGAGTATGCGGGCATTTCAGCACCACTATGCTGGCCATGGAGCTGCTCAGGATGTTCCTCTCCAGCATAGTGGTGCTGATGATGGCCCTGGTAACTGTGTCCAGGGAAAGGGGGAGCCATGGGTCGGTAATAAGGGTGAGGCCGTGCGCTGGGGGTGGGTGGGTGTTATGGGGCTGGGAAATTGGAAGTGGTGCTAGCCATGGCGAATCCGCGCCACTGCTCGATAGCTGTGAAGCAGTGGTGAGGATTGTGGGGGGGTGTGGCGCAATCGATTAGGGTAATGATGGCCGAGTGGAGGTGTGCCACCCTATCCTCAGGTAACCTCCGCAGCAGGGGAACAATTCCCCGGGCAAAGAAATCCTGCCCGTCCTCGTCGGCCACTCGATGAAGGTAGTCCAGTACATGAGAATCCACCTGGGCCCCGGCGGCTGCCTGCTGACTGTGTCGGCGTCTTGGTGGTTGTCGCGGGGGGGGGGTTCTCAGGCGGAGAGAGTACGGCAGGGGCCGACTCTACTGGGGCCGGGTCCTGGGGTGTTGGCTCCGAGGTAAGGGGCACCAGTCAACTGCCGGGAGGTTGCGGCCCAGACTCTGGCAGGTCACTCTCCTCCTCGGTGTTGTTCAAGTTGTCCGTGGTTCTGTAATTGGAAAACATAATGAGAAACCAATAGAGATCATTGGCCAAAAAATATGGATGGCGACCATGAACTGTGCAAACAAACATTTTACGCAGTTTATGCATGCAATAGCACATTTACTTACGAACGCATCTCCATGATGTCCTTGAGGAACATCAGGTTCTTTGTGTACATATAGGGCCGCTTTTGGGAAGCCCCATCCCCACTTCGGCCTCTGTCGCCCATCTCACGGCGGAACTGGTCCCTGCAGCTCCGCCAGCGTGTTTTTATATCCAGGACTGTAGGATGAAAAACAAATACATGGTCACAGATTGTGGTAACGCACAAAGAAATCGGCCCTAAAATACATGAGGGGCCCTACACAGCAAATGACATGCTACACGGTGATGCGGCAGCAACACAAAACGTAATTTGGGCATTTAGCTAAAGACACAGACAGGGACACACTACTTCAATAGGGGTGACATTGCATCGTTTATAAAGACATGTACTCACCCATCCTAGTGCGGTCGCGGGACCTGCTGCTCTCCCATTCGGAGATAAACAGCTGGGCTATCTGCTCCCAGGCGTCCTCCTTGGCCGTGCGGTCGTAGTAGGACTCCGCGCGGGTGTCCCATATTTTGCCCTTCTCCTGCACCAGGCTGATAAGCCTCTCCACATCCAGCCCACGCGGCATGCCTGCAGTTGTCTGGGTGGAGTTTTCAGTCTGGCCCACTCGCAGAGGAAACTCAAGCACTTCCTGGTTTGTGCTTGTTTGGCCCAGCTTTATAAACTCATTTTCATGGACATAACAAGTGATGCGTGAAAAACGTGCATCCAACGCAAAAGCTTCCGTGTGTCATGCGTGTTTTCCACGCACCCATTGACTTTAATAAAAAACGCACGAATATAGGACATGTTGGGAGTTTTACGCAACGCACTCGCGCTGCGCAAAATTCACGCACTGTCTGCACTGCCCCATAGACTAATATAGGTGCGTACGACACTCGTGAAAAGCACGCGCGTCGCACGCGCGTATATTACGCTTGTGTAAATGATGCCTAATGCTAATAAATTCTGCAAAAGACCTGTAGGGTCTAAATGCTCACTATACCCCTAGATAGATTCCTTAAGTGGTTTAGTTTCCCAAATGGGGTCACTTTTGGGGTGTTTCCACTGTTTTGGTCTCTCAGGGGCAAATATGACATGACACTCGAAAACCATCTGCTAAATTTGAGCTCCAAAAGCCAAATAGCGCTCTTTCCCTTCTGAGCCCTACTGTGCGTCCAAGCAGCAGTTTATTACCACATATGGTATATTGCCATAATCGGGAGAAATTTTCTTTACAAATGTTGGGGTGCTTTTTCTCCTTTATTCAGTGTAAAAATTACAAATTTATATTTTTTCAGAAAAGTAGATTTTATCTTCACATACTAATTACAATGAATTCAGCAAAAAAAAAAAAATCCTTGAAAGGTGTAGTTTCCAAAATGGGGTCACATTTGGGTTGGTTCCACTGTTTTGCTCCCTCCAGTGCATTGCAAACGCGACATGGCACTGAAAACTATTCCAGCAAAATTAGCGCTCCATAATCCAAATGGCGCTCCTTCAATTCTGAGCCCTGCCGTCGGTCCAAACAGCAGTTTGTCACCACATATGGAGTATTGCCGTAATCGGGAAAAATTGCTTTACAAATGCTGGGGTGTTTTTTCTCCTTTGTTCCTTGTAAAAATGTAAAATTGCTATATTTTTCAGAAAAAATGTCGATTTTCATCTTTTACAGACTAATTCAAAAAATAAATTTAGCAAAAAAGCTGTGGCGCCAAATTCTACCTATACCCCTAGATAAATTCCTTGAAGGATGTAAGCACCACAAAACCTGACATGGTGCCTAAAATATATTCTAAAAAAAGGAGACCCCCAAAATCCACAAGTACTCCTTTTGCTTCTGAGGCCTGTGTTTCAGTCCAGAAGCACACTAGGGCCACATGTAAGATATTTCTAAAAACTGGAGAATCTGGGCAATAAATATTGAATTGCATTTCTCAACTAAATCCCTCTGTGTTACAGAAAAAATGTATTACAAATGAATTTTGGCAAAAAAAATGAAATTTGTAAATTTCACCTCTAATTTTCTTTAATTCCTGTAAAAAGCCTAAAGGGTTAAAACACTTTCTGAATGCGGTTTTGAATACTTTGAGTATTCATGGGGATTTCTAATATATAAGGCCCTCAAAGCCACTTCAGAACTGAACTGGTCCCTGAAAAAATAGCCTTTTGCAATTTTCTTGAAAATATGAGAAATTGCTGCTAAAGTTCTAAGCCTTGTAACGTCGTAGAAAAATAAAAGGCTGTTCAAAAAACGATGCAAAAGTAAAGTAAACATATTGGATATGTGAAATAGTAACTACTTTGTGTGGTATTACTATCTGTCTTACAAGCAATTACATTTAAATTTAGAAACATTTTAATTTTTGCACATTTTCTCAAAATTTTGGCGCTTTTCACAAATAAATATTGAATTTATCGACCAAATTTATTCACTAACATAAAGTACAATATGTCACGAGAAAACTTTCTCAGAATCGATTAAGTAAAAGAATTCTCAATTTATTACCACATAAAGTGACACATGTCAGATTTTAAAAAAATCGGCTTCGTCCTCAAGGCCAAAACAGGCTCATTCCTGAGGGGGTTAATATGTCACTACTATACATTACTTATATGCTACTATATGTATTTCCCTCATCTGGGTTCATATGCACTATTTCCATTCCTGGTTGCTATATTGTTATATTCTCGCCCGGCCGGGTATGTGACATCCTTATGGTGATGCAGGATCGCCTATGATGCTGAATTTTGTATTTCTATACATTTATGTTAATAAATTTAGATATTTTTATAACCCATGAGTCGAGTGCCTACTGTTTCCCAGGGTTCCCCCCGTCCCTTGCTTTATTCCTATACATATTTATCATCTCCTCGGTGGCACCGTGCCAATTGTACTGTACTCAATTGTGTCTGCTGCGATCCTATTGCTTTTATTTAGTAAAATACTACAGAAACATTTCTAATGCACAAGGCAAACAAAAATAGAGAACTTTCATTATAAGAGAGTGAAGCAATTGAGCTCAGGCTTAGAATGCCACAGTTAAATACTGCCTCCTACCGATGATTATGGGATTTTTTTCAAGAAACGAAAAAAAATATATATTATTTATGGCAAACGTAGGGCAAATACTAGATTTGAACAGAGGCTTAGTAAAATACTAAATAAACATTGTTAATACACAAAACAAACAAAATTTAGAACTTTCATTAAAAGGGAGTGAAACAATTGAGCTCAGGCTTAGAAAGCCACAGTTAAATACTGCCTCCTACTGATGATTATGGGGTTTCTTCAAGAAACTTTTTTAATATCTATTTTTATTGAATTTTCTAACATCATTCTGTTTACTAATGCAAGAGACATTTATAAAATGTGTCATCTCTATAATAATTTTGAAACCAAGCTGCAAAATGCTGCACAAATGTCCCTGCCATGTGACAAATTAAAAGTCTTGTCATTTATGAACAAAGAGTACATTTTTAATTAAAAAAAACTTGCCTTTCACTGTTTAGAAAAATGTTGTGTGAGGTATAAAACATTAAGGCTTGGATCAAGCACGCAGTGTTGATGCAGTTTTTGGTGCAATTTTTGCCTCCGTTTTTATTAGCCAATCACAGGAGTGGACACAAAAGAAAGGAGATACATCAGCCTTTTCTTTATACCTTTCCTTCCTTTTGGATCCATTTCTGTCTTCAGCTCAGAAAACGGAGCCAAAAACTGCATAAAAACTGTGTGTGTTATTCTGGCCTAAAACGGATACTGAACCTACGTTTACCTCCAACTAAACCATGAAGGGCCCTTCATATATATATGCATTGAAACCTACAAATGAACCAGAAAGCACAAAATATATAGCAATAATATCTTTCTTAAATATAAATAATCATCATATTAAATAGAGACATTTAAATAGGCGAGTAGAACAGTGTGGACTAGATGGCAAATAGACCCTGGACACAGGAAAAGGCTTCTCCACAGCCAAAACAGGACTAAGTATGAGCATTGATAATTGTACAGAAATACAGTGTACAGTGATAAAATATCTGGACAAAAGGTTGAACGCACAGTAAAATATATACACCGCGTTCCAAATTATTATGCAAATGTTATTTTTCGCTGATTTTCCTAAATAGTCGATGCAAATGACAGTCAGTATAATCTTCAAGCCATCAACCATTGGAGTATAATGCAAATTTTATTGAACAAATCTCCTAATGATAACAGATTTTTTTTTAGAAGTAAAAAACTCAAAATGCACTTTTTCAAATTATTATGCACAACAGAGATCAAAACATTTTAAAGGTTATAAAGAGAACTAAAATGGTAATTTGTTGAATTTGCAGCATCAGGTCATATTTACAGAAATCAAAAGCTCTTTCAATCAAAAAAAACTTAACAGGCCAAGTTACATGTTAAAATAGGACCCCTTCTTTGATATCACCTTCACAATTCTTGCATCCATTGAATTTGTGAGTATTTGGACAGTTTCTGCTTGAATGTCTTTGCAGGATGTCAGAATAGCCTCCCAGAGCTTCTGTTTTGATGTGAACTGTCTCCCACCCTCATAGATATTTTGCTTGAGGATGCTCCAAAGGTTCTCAATAGGGTTGAGGTCAGGGGAACATCGAGGCCACAACATGAGTTTCTCTCCTTTTATGCCCATAGCAGCCAATGACACAGAGGTATTCTTTGCAGCATGAGATGGTGCATTGTCATTCATGAAGATAATTTTGCTACGGAAGGCACGGTTCTTCTTTTTGTACCACGGAAGAAAGTGGTCAGTCATAAACTCTACGTACTTTGCAGAGGTCATTTTCACACCGTCAGGGACCCTAAAGGGGCCTACCAGCTCTTTCCCCATGATTCCAGCCCAAAACATGATTCTGCCACCTCCTTGCTGACGTCGCAGCCTTGTTGGTACATGGTGGCTATTCACCAACCATCCACTTCTCCATCCATCTGGACCATCCAGGGTTGCGCGGCACTCATCAGTAAACAACACGGTTTGAAAATTAGTCTCATGTATTTCTGAGCCCACTGCAACCGTTTCTGCTTGTGAGCATTGTTTAGGGGTGGCCGAATAATAGCTTTATGCACACTTGCAAACCTCTGGAGAATCCTACACCTTGAGGTTCGCAGGACTCCAGATGTACCAGCGGCTTCAAATATCTCTTTGCTGCTTTGCAATGGCATTTTAGCAGCTGCTCTCCTAATCCTATTAATATGTCTGGCAGAAACCTTTCTCATTATGCCTTTATCTGAACGAACCCGTCTGTGCTCTGAATCAGCCACAAATCTTTTCACAGTACGATGGTCAAGTTTTTTGTTTTTTTCTAATAAAAATGTGAGTGGCATTATCTATAGTGGGCGCTCTATCTACAGGGGTGGTCTATTAGTGGGGATGTGGGGCACTATCTACAGGGGGGTCTATATGTGGGTATGTGGGCCACTATATGCAGGGGGGGTCTATATGTGGGCCATTATATACAGGGGGTCTATATGTGGGGGTGTGGGCCACTATATTCAGGGGGGTCTATATGTGGGCCACTATATATAGGGGGTCCATATGTGGGGATGAGGGCCACTATATACAGGGGGTTCTATATGTGGGCCACTATCTACAGGGGGTCTATATGTGGGGATGTGGGGCACTATCTACAGGGGGGTAGATATGTGGGGCACAATATACAGGGGTGGGCTATATGTAGAGCACTATCTATAGGGGAGCTATTTTTTAGGGCACTTTCTATAGGGGTGGGCTATATGTGGGACACTATATACAGGGGTGGGTTACCTGTGGGGCACTAGCTACAGGGTGGCTATATGTAAGGCACTGTCTACAGGGGTGGGCTATACACCGTGTTCCAAATTATTATGCACATTGGATTTAAGTGTCATAAACATTTAATTATTAGTTTTTCAATTAAACTCATGGATGGTATTGTGTCTTAGAGCTCTTTGGATCATTGTAATCAATCTCAGACACCTGTGATAATGAGTTTGCCAGGTGTGCCCAATCAAAGGAAAACTACTTAAGAAGGACGTTCCACATTATTAAGCAGGCCACAGGTTTCAAGCAATATGGGAGAGAAAAAGGATCTCTCTGCTGCCGAAAAGCGTGAAATACTGCAATACCTTGGACAAGGTATGAAAACATTGGATATTTCAAGAAAACGTAAGCGTGATCTTCGTACTGTGAAAAGATTTGTGGCTGATTCAGAGCACAGACGTGTTCGTTCAGATAAAGGTATAAGGAGGAAGGTTTTTGCAAGTGTGCATAAAGCTATTATTCGGCCATTCCTAAACAATGCTCACGAGCAGAAACGGTTGGCTCAGAAATACATGAAGACTAATTCTCAAACCGTGTTGTTTACTGATGAGTGCCGCGCAACCCTGGATGGTCCAGATGGATGGAGTAGTGGATGGTTGGTGAATGGCCACCATGTCCCAACAAGACTGCGACGTCAGCAAGGAGGTGGCGGAGTCATGTTTTGGGCTGGAATCATGGGGAGAGAGCTGGTAGGCCCCTTTAGGGTCCCTGACGGTGTGAAAATGGCCTCTGAAAAGTACGTAGAGTTTATGACTGACCACTTTCTTCCGTGGTACAAAAAGAAAAACCGTGCCTTCCGTAGCAAAATTATCTTCATGCATGACAATGCACCATCTCATGCTGCAAAGAATACCTCTGTGTCATTGGCTGCTATGGGCATAAAAGGAGAGAAACTCATGGTGTGGCCCCCATGTTCCCCTGACCTCAACCCTATTGAGAACCTTTGGAGCATCCTCAAGAAAAATATCTATGCGGGTGGGAGGCAGTTCACATCAAAACGGAAGCTCTGTGAGGTTATTCTGACATCCTGCAAAGACATTCAAGCAGAAACTGTCCAAATACTCACAAATTCAATGGATGTAAGAATTGTGAAGGTGATATCAAAGAAGGGGTCCTATGTTAACATGTAACTTGGCCTGCTAAGGTTTTTTTGATTGAAAGAGCTTTTGATTTCTGTAAATATGACCTCCTGATGCTGCAAATTCAACAAATTACCATTTTAGTTCTCTTTACAACCTTTGACCTCTTAACGCTGAAGGACGGATATATCCGTCCTCTGCAGCTGCTAGTTCGCGCAGGAGGACGGATATATCCATCCTGTGATGGCGCGGGTACTGCCACTGTACCCACGTGATCAGCGGCAGGAGCACGGCTGTTATACACAGCCTGGCTCCTGCTGCAACTGCCGGAATCGAAGCGCGCTCCGATTTCGGCAGTTCAACCCATTAAATGCCGCTGTCAATAGTGACAGCGACATCTAATGTGTTTGACAGAGGGAGCTCCCTCCCTCTGTCACCCCATCGGCGCCCCCGCAAACAAATCGTGGGTCGCTGTCGGGTTTCCATGGCAGCCTGGGGCCTAACAAAGACCCCCAGGTCTGCCTTCAGCAAATGCCTGTTAGGCGATGCCGGAGGCATCAAAATCAAATAAAACTGGTTTTATTTAGTAAAAGTGTCAAAACAAATAACACATACACACATATTGTATCCCCGCGATCGTAACGACTTGAACAATAAAATTAACACATTAATTAAACCGCCGGATGAACGGCGTCCAAAAAAAACAACGGCAAAATTCTCTCTTTTCTCCCATTCCCCCCATAAAAAATTAAATAAAAGTTAATCTATAAGTCCTATGTACCCCAAAATAGTACTAATGAAAACTACACATTGACCCGCAAAAATCAAGCCCACATACGGCCACATTGACGGAAAAATAAAAAAATTACGTCTCTTAGAATGCGGCGATGCAAAAACAAGTAATTTATTTCTAAAAGGGTTTTTATTGTGCAAACGTAGGAAAACATATAAAACCTTTACATATTTGGTATCACCATAATCTTGCTGACCCATAGAATAAAGTTAACATGTTATTTACGCTGCATAGTAAACGGCGTAAATTTATAACGTGAAAATTAATGCTGGAATAGCTGCTTATTTTCAATTCTCTCCTAAAATAAAGTTAATCAATATATTATAAGCATCTAAAAATTGTACAATTACAAAATACAACTCGTCCCGCAAAAAACAAGCCCTTATACGGCTATGTCGACGGAATAAAAAAAAAGTTACGACTCTTGGAATGCAACCGTGAAAAAACAAAAAATAATCCTAGGTCATTAACGTGCAAAATGGCCCGGTCATTAAGGGGTTAAAATGTTTGATCTCTGTTGTGCATAATAATTTGAAACAGTGCATTTTGAGTTTTTTACTTCTAAAATAAAATCTGTTATCATTAGGAGATTTGTTCAATAAAATTAGGATTATACTCCAACGGTTGATGGCTTGAAGATTATACTGACTGTCATTTGCATCGACTATTTAGGAAAATCAGCAAAAAATAATATTTGCATAATAATTTGGAATGCGGTGTAATTCATCCCAAAGGTGCTTAATGGGGTTGATGTCAGGGTTCTGTGTGGACCAGTCAAGTTCTTCCACACCAAACTCACCCAAGCATGCCTTTATGGACATTGCTTTGTGCACTAGGGCACAGTCATGCTGGAACAGAAAAGGACCTTCCCCAAACTGTTACCACACAATTGGAAGCATGCAATTGTCCAAAATGCCTTTGTATGTTGAAACATTAAGATTTCCCTTCACTGGTACAGAGTGGCCTAGGTCAACCCCTGAAAACAAACCCCATAGCATTATCTCTCGTCCAGCAAACTTTACAGTTGGCACAATGCAGTCAGGCAGGTAGGTAACATTCAGACAACCTAAAGGCGAACCATAAGGGAACATAGCCCCCAACAAGGAATAATATGCAAAAATGTATGCAAAAGTAGAAAATCTTTATTAGATACAATATAGAATGATATAATACGGAACAAAAGGATGGACCATTCAAGGAGAAAAAGACAGTAGGGTCAGATGTAAAAGACCAGTGACCTACAGTCAACCAACCGTCAGTGGTCGGAAACCACTCAAATAACCCACAAAAATGGATAAATGGTGCACAATGAATAATGTGCCCACATATAGAAATAATAGTGCTAACTAAATGTAAAAAATAATAAATGGTATAGGATGTCCAAAATATCAAATACAAATAGACCAAAGTCTAGATGAAATAAAGATAAGCAAAAAATAAATTAAAAATACAGTTTATAGAGCCACAAAGATAAATACTGGACAAGAAAAAATATACAAGATAAAGGTCACCACATACCCTGAGACATAGTGGGGAGTGGGACCGGCAACCTCAGGAACTGGATGAAAAAAAGCACCTTTACCGCGTTTCGCCTTACAGACCGGCTTCGTCAGGAGGCTACATACATTAAAACTCCAGGGGTTCCTCTCACCTCTAATGAGCGCAAATTGGCGCTCGACACGCCCGCCGAGAGACACACGCATCACAGGAAGCGCCGCACGTCAGGATGACAGGGCGCAGCATGATGATAACAAACTTGAGTCACCATGACAACGCCGACGCTAAGCGGCACTCCCGGATGCGGGTCCCACGGCGCATGCGCGACCGAGCGTCTGTGCACAGACTGCAGCCGAGACAACAAGAATGCAAGGGAGAAATGTACATGAAAAAGCTGATAAGTGGGACTGATATGAAAGTGGAAAATATAGGTGGGATAACAGTACATAAAAAATATATAAAAAATAATAATAGATTAATAATTGTCACGTTGGGTTTGTGGACCCACTGGACCGTACCACCTTGGCGGTATGGCAGCTGGCCAACAGGGTGCAGGAAACAGTCTATAGTTCGTATAGGGTACCTGTGGCAGCTCGGACAGTAGCAAGGCAGACTCAGCTGGGACTAGGCAACAGGCAGACGTCAGGCAAGGAGTAGCAGGACAGGCATGGTATGCAGCACAGCATGACTACTGCTCAGCACGGCACTTGACCAAGATTGCACGGGATACAGGTACGGGAAACACTGGGAACTGGAAGACACTAGACCATTTGCATAGACAAACTAGGATACGACAAACAACGCTCAGGCATAGGAGGATGGGGCTGGGAACTTCTTATAGCCCAGGGTCCTCTGGGAGCAGTCAGCTCAGTCTCCCACCTGCGTACGCTTTGGCTTCTTAAGTCTGGACTAAGATCACGAGTGCACCCTGGTGGTCACTGTGGAACAGGACAGCCGTATGTGCAGACATCTCTGGAGAGAAGGGCGTCGACTGGATGGAAGGAGTTTGTGGTCAGCGACCACGGATGTTACAGTATCCCCCCTCTTACGCCCCCTCCTCTTGGGACCAGAACAAGAGAGAAACCTCTTAATGAGAGTAAGAGCGTTGAGATTCTCTTCTGGCTCCCAGGACCTCTCTTCTGTTCCAAACCCCTTCCAATCTACTAAATAAAAGGTTCTTCCTCTTACTTTTTTAATGTCTAGGATCTCCTTAACCTCGAAGGTGTTTGAAGGACCGCTGGAAGCAACCGCAGGGCTAGGCGTCTTGGTAAAGCGGTTCAGAACCACCGGCTTCAGGAGGGAGACATGGAAGGAGTTGGGGATCTTGAGGGTAGGAGGCAGCCGAAGCTTGTAGGCGACAGGGTTGATCTGTTGTAGGATTTCGAAGGGTTCGAGGAACCTGGGAGCAAATTTGTATGATGGCACCCTCAGTCGAATATTCCTGGAGGACAGCCAGAGCTTCGTGCCAGGGAGAAACTGAGGAGGTTCTCTTCTCCTTGTGTCCACCTTCTGTTTCATGCGGTCGACCGCCAGCAGGATGGAGGATCGAGTCTGCTGCCGGGTCTGTCCCTAAAAGCCGTGTCAGCAGCTGGTACCTCGGACGTATCAGGCACTGGGAGAGGAATTCGTGGGTGTTGGCCATAGACAAAGAGCGGTGTCTTCTGTATGGACTCGCTGGTGTGATTATTGTAAGAGAATGCAGCCCACGGGAGCAACTGCACCCAGTCATCATGCTGCTTGGAGATGAAGTGGTGTAAGTAGTTCTCCAAGATCTGATTGATCCTCTCGACCTGACCATTGGACTGAGGATGGTAGCCCGAGGAAAAGTCCAACTTTACACTTAGGAGTCCGCAGAGGGCTCCCCAGAACTTTGAGATGAACTGAACCCCCCGATCAGACACAATATGCTGCGGCAAGCCGTACAGGCAGAAGATGTGTTGGATGAAAAGCTTGGCCAGTTGAGTAGCAGAAGGAAGACTGGTCCGAGGAACGAAGTGGGCCATCTTCGAAAATCGATCAGCAGAGAGAGGCAGGTCATTGATAAAGTCCATAGCTATAAGCTGCCAGGGAGCATCGGGCACAGGCAATGGCTGGAGCAGGCCAGCAGGTCTGGAGTGAGCAACATTGTTAGCTGCACACACTGAGCAGGAAGAAACAAAGTCCATAATGTCCTTGGGCAGAGTGGGCCACCAGAAACGACGGGCAATCAGATCCCAGGTCTTATCGGCCCCTGCGTGACCTGCCAGTCTAGAGGAGTGTAAAGGATCTGCCTGACACAGCTTCTGTGTCGACGCCCGTGGTTACTCACTCTGCACCTGCTCCTAAGTCTGGTCGAGTGACCCCTTCTTCCACCAATCAGTCAGGGAGGCTGAGGAGTGGGAGAGCCTATCACAGCCTGGCCAGACGGCGCTAGCTCCCGCCCTCTGTCTATTTATATCTTCACTTCCTGCTCCTCCTTTGCCTATGATTCTTTCAGTCTGTTTCCTGGCTCTGCTGCTGCTTACTACTTGTCTTCTGCTTCATATTGACCCTGGCTTGACTGACTATTCTCCTGCTCGGCATTTTGTACCTCATCCACTCCTGGTTTGACTCGGCTCGTTCACTATTCTCCTGCTCTACGTTTTGTACCTTGTCCACTCCTGGTTTGACTCGGCTCGTTCACTATTCTTGTTGCTCACGGGGGTTGCCGTGGGCAACAGCCACATTTCCCTTAGCTTCTGTGTACCCTTGTCTGTTTGTCTGTCGTGCACTTAGTGAGCGTAGGGACCGTCGCCCAGTTGTACGCCGTCGCTTAGGACGGGCCGTTGCAAGTAGGCAGGGACTGAGTGGAGGGTAGATTAGGGCTCACCTGTCTGTCTCCCTACCCCGCCATTACAAGGAGTGTCCCAAGCGGAGGATGCTCCCTTGGTCAGCCAGGCGCACAAAAGTCCTCCCTGGAGGAATGTCCCCAACTTGCAGGGGACAGAGACAATGCAAGACGGGCCAATAATGTTCTGTGGAATTTCCATGGTCTTCTGTCTCGAAAGACCTGGACAAGGCATAGGCATTGTTGTCAGCCGGGCGATAATCGAGCTCAAAGTGGAACCTGGTAAAGAACAGCAACCACCTGGCCTGACGAGGGTTCAGCCATTGGGCCGACTGAAGATAGGTAAGATTCTTGTGGTCCATAAAAATCAGGATGGGGTGAGCTGCGTCCTCTAGTAGATGTCTCCACTCCTCCAGGGCCAATTTGATGGCCAGTAACTCCTGATCCCCAATCGAGTAGTTTTGTTCTGCCGAAGAGAAGGAATAGGAGTGCACCAGCACCGACAGAGAATGCGTCCACCTTCAACGAGAACTGTAGAGAAACATCTGGATGATGGAGGATAGAGGCTGATGTGAAGGCACTCTTCAGGCTATTGAATGCGGACTCTGCCTCAGGAGTCCACACCTTGGCGTTCATGCCCTTCTTATTGAGATTAGAGATAGGAGATGTTAGTGAGGAAAAGTTTGGAATAAACTGTCTGTAAAAATTGATGAATCCCAGAAAGCCCTGTATGGCCCTCAAGCCTTGAGGGTGTGGCTAGTCCAGGACGGACTTTATCTTTTCAGGATCCATCTTGAGACCTCTATTCCAGACAATGTAGCCCAGGAAGGGTAGAACATCTTTTTCAAACATGCACTTCTCCAACTTGGCGTACAGACGATTCTCCCTTAACTGCAGCAAAACTTGACGGACATGTCTCTGATGCGTCATAGGATCTGGAGAAGAAATCAAGATGTCATCAAGATAGACCACAACACAAACATAGAGGAGGTCACGGAAAATGTCATTAACGAACTCCTGGAAGACCGTGGGAGCATTACACTGGCCGAAGGGCATTACTAGATATTCATAGTGTCCATCACGGGTGTTAAATGCAGTCTTCCATTCATCACCCCGGCGAATCCGGGTTAGATTGTAAGCCCCACGCAGGTCTAGTTTGGAAAAAATCTTGGCACCACGTATACGATGTAACAGTTCTGAGATCAGTGGCAACGGATACTTATTTTTCACCGTGACTTGGTTGAGACCCCGGTAGTCAATACAAGGATGCAGGGAGCCATCCTTCTTTTTGACGAAGAAAAACCCGGCTCCTTCCATATGAAGCCCCTCTCCAAGTTCTCTTTAATATAGGTGGACATGGACAGAGTCTCTGGCAAGGAGAGAGGATATACCCTACCACGGGGGAAGGGAGACACCAGGAATCAGCTCGATAGGACAGTCTGGTGTGGGGGCAGTGTCTCCGCCTCCCTTTTGCTGAAGATGTCCGAAAATGCAGCATAATGACCAGGCAATCCTGCCAATGACCGAGGCAGACGAGGCTGAGCCGAACGAATCTGCACCAGGCATCGGCTGTGACACTCGGGACCCCACTGGAGAACATCTCCAGAGTTCCAGTACAGGACTGGGGCATGTAGTCGGAGCCAAGGCAGGCCCAGCAGCACGGAGTTAACGGCCTTGGATAGGACATAGAAGTTCGGAGTGGAGAGCCCCTACTTGGAGCCTCAGTGGCTTGGTCACAGCTATAACTGGGTCTGGCAGAGTTAGTCCATTTACCGATGCAACCATCAACGCTCTCTCCGGAGGGGTAGTAGGTAATTGAAGACGGTCCACCCGGTCTCTACAAATGAAATTAGCAGCGGATACAGAGTCCAGATACGCAGAGACCTGATGCGTTTTCTCAACGGACACAATGGTCACGGGTATGGACAATTTAGACGGGAGTCCTTCTTTGCCCAAGGTTGTCTCTCCTACCAACCCTAGGCTTTGGGGCTTTTGTGGACACAGAATCATAAGATGGCCTCCGAGGCCGCAATAAAGACAGAGTCCCGAAGTGCGTCTGCGTTGTCTCTCCTGGGTATATAGCTTACATTGGTCCATTCTCACAGACTCCTTAGGAGGATCGGGATCAGAGGACAGCAGGGGTTGCTACAAGGTAGGGACCGGACTAGGAAGACCTCCCACCCGACGAAACTCTTGGAGCCGTTCACGGAGCCTTCTATCAATCCAGGCGGCCAGAAGGATGAGGTCATCCAAGGTAGACGGCAGGTCTCGAGCGGCAAGTACGTCCTTAATTTTAGGAGACAGTCCATGCCAGAATTTAGCCACCAGAGCCTCATTGTTCCACAACAGTTCTCCCGCCAGGGTGCGTAAGTGGATGGCGTACTCACCCACGGAGATGTCTCCTTGGTGTAGGGTCATCAAGGAAGCCGCTGCAGAGGAGACTCGTCCAGGCTCCTCAAACACCGTGCGAAATGTCCGGAGGAACAACTGGAAGTCACGGGTCTCTGGTCCTTGTCTCTCCCAGATAGGATTCGCCCATGCAAGGGCTTTGCCAGTAAGAAGAGAGATGATGACAGCGACCCTTGCGCCATCAGACGAGAATGCCCTTGAATACAGGCTGAAGTGGATCTGGCACTGGTTCAAAAATCCACGACAGGTACCTGCGTCTCCATTATAGTGGTCAGGAAGTGGTAAAGAAAAACGAGGATCAACACTGCCAGGATATGTAGTCTGAGGATCAACACTGCCAGGAGGTGTAGTAGGGGGGATGGCAGCTTGTTCCTCCTGCCGACGTGCGAGAATGTTCAAGGCTTGGAGGAGTTGGTCCTGTCGAGACCGGAGGTCTAGCATATCCGTCCGCATCTCTTGTGAGCGTACTGTCACGTAGGGTTCGTGGACCCACTGGGCCGTACTGCCTTGGCGGTATGGCAGCTGGCCAACAGGGCGCAGGTCACAGTCTATAGATCATATAGGGTACCTGTGGCAGCTCAGACAGTAGTAAGACAGGCTCGGCTGGGACTAGGCAGCAGGTAGTCAGGCGTGTAGTAGTAGGACAGGCGTGGAATACAGCACAGCATGCCTACAGCTCAGCACGGCACTTGACCAGGATAGCACGGATACAGGATACAGGAACAGGGAACACTGGGAACTGGAAAACACTATGAGACCATTTGCTTAGACAAACTAGGATACGACAAACAATGCTCAGGCATGGAATCAAGGGGCTGGGCCCTTCTTATAGTCCAGGGCACTCAAGGGCTGATTTCATATTAAAGTCCGGTGCGCGCACTGCCCCTTTAAGAGCAGGCACGAGCGTGCGCACGCACCCTACCCATGGCTGCGTCCGTCAGGAGGTGAGTGAACCTGATGGCCCGCAGCCATGGACATGACAGGCACAAGTGCCTAGCCCATTGTACCCAAGGTTTATGGAGTCTATCAGCTGTCTCCGTGGTCAGGTTACCCTCTTGTAGATAGAGTATATAGAAAACATCATAATCCTTTTCCTAGCGATCCCAAGACCATGGATATTTATACGAATATCTGACATATTACGCATATACATAAAAGATATATCAGGATGAGATTATAGAACCAGCATTTCAGATAGATAGTGCAAAATTATACCTTACACTTGTACTCACAGTACCTCGAAATCAGCCATGAAAGCAATATACATAAGACAGAGCATAGAGAGAGATGTAGTGCATCAGATAAGTACATTGTGGAATACATGAACAAAAATACAAAATAAAAACACATAACCGCTAACCAGCGTCTGAAATGACACAAACCTGTATAATATATCCACATGCCAATTAACCAGAGGGTGCCTGTGTAAAAGGAAAGGTTTACTACCACAAGCAATAATGGGGAGCCACATCCCGTTATAGAACTGGAAAATTAACAATGTTGTCTACCATATAAAAACATAAGTCTTTTTCAGCAGCATGGCTAATGTATAGCAGAGTTTTAAGTCCTAAGGGAGCAAAACCTGAGCCAATAAGGAGAAAAACAAGTAGCAACTGGTACTGCTTGTACACAGAGTACAGCAGGCCGGTCACATGGCGAAGAGTCGTATCGTCATCAAAGAAGGTTTTGCAACAGCGCGCCCCAGGGACCAGAATGTATATTAGTGAGGGGAAGTACTCACTTACTGCAGTTAATACACTGCTAATTATTTTTGGTCCCCACATAACCCCTTTAATGGGGTTGTCCGGGCAAGGGACGGTTTTTCATACTGATGACCTATCCACAGAATGTATATTATCGAGTGTACTCACATACTTCAGTGAGTACACTGCTAAGCATTTTTGGTCACCATATAACCACTTTAATGACTCTACATGACAAATTCAGCCACCTCTACCAAATTAATTGACCATGCACTCAACTACAACCACTGCCACTTTTGGTCAACAGATAACCACTTTAATGACTCTACATGACAAATTACTGTTCCTCTAATATTCCTTTTGGAAAAGTATGACTAAATCGACAACTGGATGTTACCATTGCTTTTGTCAATGTCGTGTCCCTGCACATTTTGACACTGTCCAATCAGTGCTGACAGTGTCAGAGTGTTGGGACACACCTCACTGATAAGGGGAATGGTAACACCCACTTGTCAATTTATCAATACATTGTCAGGAGGGATAATAGAGGAAGAGCACACTGCAGAGTTAAAAAAATAATAAAAATTGCTCCATAATTGTTATTTCATAGCGAATTTGAAGGGGTTATACGATGGATATAAAAAAACAAAAACAATGAATAGCTCAAAACACCTTTAAACTCTATTTAGTGTAGCGTCCATGGCAGCGGACCGTGGGGTTTACTCACCCCCCCCCCCCCTGGTGGCCGCAGCCATGGATCTGTGAGCGCTGGCTCGCATCTCCTTCGCAGGAGACGCCAGCGCTCACTTCCACTCCAATCCGCTGTGTCCCGCAGGGTGCGCGCGCACTCTCGTGCCGGCCTAAAAGGGCCAGTGCGTGCACAAATGGAATCATCATCATCAACTGCCTATGATTCCCTGGACTATAAAATGGGCTCTGCCCTTCTGATCCTTGCCTAAGCATTGTTAGTATTCCGATGTCAGTCTTGCAAATGGTCTCTTACTGTTATCCCGTTACCCGTCGTTATCCGTGCCCTGTTACCTGTATCCTGTGCGGTGTTCCATTTCCTGAGCCTGTTAGTGTTGGAGTCGTGTCCCACTGCATCTGCTGTCGTCTGCCACGTCCAGTGTCATCTGCCACGTCCAGTGTCATCTTCCAGTGTCGACGCCCTTCTCTCCAGAGATGTTTGCACATGCGGCCGTCCTGTTCCACAGTGACCTACAGGTTGCGCTCGCGAGCTCAGTCCAGACATAAGGAGCCAGAGCGCACACAAATGTGAGATTGAGCTGATTGCTCCCAGAGCACCCTGGTTTATAAGAAGGGCTCTGCCCCTTCCTGCCATGCCTGAGCTTTGTTGTCGTTACCCTAGTTTGTCTCTGAAAATGGTCTCCAAGTTTCTTCCAGTTCCCAGTGTTTCCCGTTCCTGCTACCTTTATCCTGTGCTATCCTGGTCAAGTGCCATATCGAGTTGGAGTCGTGCTGTGCCATATACCACGCCTGTCCTGTTACACCACACCTGGTGTCCGCATGCTGCCAAAGTTCCATCCGAGCCTGCCTTGCTACTGTCCGAAACTACCTCAGGTACACCTATACAAACTATAGACTTTGACCTGTGTCCTGTTGGCCGGCTGCCATACCGTTAAGGCGGTATGGTCCAGTGGGTCCACGTACTCAACATGACAGCCAGGTTGTCATGCAGATAGCAATGGAAGGGGCCGAGGCCTGAGCAAGCTACCAGACTGGTAGCCTCGCACAGGTAATTGAACGCATTGGAGAAAAGATGAGACAGATCCATCAGCTTCTCTGGAGGACGACACGAGATCAGGCCATGACGGAGTTTGTGCACTCATTCAGGGATAGCTCTGCTGAATCAGACTAAGGCATAAAATTGGGCATAAGCATAGCCAGAGGCCTCAAAAGTGGTTTTAGCAAAGGATTTAACATGGCAAACCAGAGGATCTTTGAAGAAAGTTGAGTCTGCCATAGGCAAAATAGCAGCTTTGGCCAGACAAGAAACGGGAGGGTCCAATGCTGAAGACCTAACCCACTTGGAAGAGTTCCCTTCTTGAAAGGCATAAAAGGCATCCAGCATGCTAGTGAGAAAACATATTGGCCAGGTATTTCCACAATACCTTCAAGTTTAGAATAGACTGGAAAGACCGCTTGGGAATGTTTAGGCATAAAAATAAGGAGATTGAGTCAGTTCAAGGCATGGAATCAGTGACCTGTTAGGTGTCAGACAGCTCTAGAGTAAGCACCTTCCTCATCAACCGAATCCAACAGTTTGCCCTGCGACAGAACCTCTTTAGCGGGGAGAAGTACCAGAGGTTACCTCCGGTGGGGGAGGCGAGTCAGAAGACGCCGGTGAAAATGAAGTCAAGCGAGCGGACCTGGTCCGCCATGAGAGAAAGACATAAACGTAGTCTAGGTGAGGATGGCCAGAACAAGTAGGCAGCATGGACTGAGTGAGGTTCCCTAGGTTATCAACGGGAATGGGCCCATTCTGGATCTAGACTCATATCAGGCATGAGCAACACAGGGGGTGGCAGGAGCCGACGGCATGCATCGCAATGGGAAGTAGACTGGCCACAAAGAAACGTATTACTCCATTTGGAACATGCATAATGAATTGTAATGGTTGCCTGGCGTGAGGGTTCTCCCATAGGGTCAGACATGGAGGTAGAGAGGGGGCGTGTAGCGGGATGATGTGAAAGCCGCATCATCACACCGAGGCATGCCCGCCAGTATGTGGAGAGTAGCAGCGCAGTAAAATGCTGCTATGCTGGGAGGTTGGGTCACCACCACATGCCGCCAGGTGCTCAAGGAGAATCCAGTCCAGCTCCCCGTAGCACTTTTGTGAAGTGGATAGTGGAGGATGTGGGGAGGGAACCGGCCGCAGGAAAGCCTTGAAGTTTGGTCCTGCCAATTTTGGGGATAAAGGGGAGGAAAAAGAAACCCCTATCCTGGACTGTAAAATACTCTAGTGTCTGCCTGACTGCTGCAAGAGAGGAGAGGTTGGATATTACCCTGAGTTTGAAAACCAGCAGTGCCAGAAGATAGATGGTGATTGTGACCTATAGTTTGCAGACCTGAGTCTGGAGCCTGGAGGCAAGGAGAAATAATTTTTGCATGCTGGCTGAAGCACAAGTTGGCCCTACAGTTGTTTAAACTCGGATTAAAGGTTCAAATTCAGTCCGCATTAAAAGTGGTGTACTTACAGCCCTCAAATTGTGTGCCCTGCCATGAGGAAATCAGGTACTACATACGGGTGAGATCTTCCTATGCTTTATTCAGTGTAATGACCTGCCTAGGTAGAGTCGTGTGTTAACCTTAAACCATACTATCCCCCACCCCCATTTAGTAACGACACATGACACCGAGGTTGGATGTGAAATGGCCACAGCAGCCGTTTATTAATTTCACAGTTTTATAAAAACAATTTAAATCCGAAACATTCGGATAACTAGTTAGGAATCCACCGGAGAATTCCTCCTAATAATTCACATGACCCAACATGGGTCAGAATCATAAATAACCATTAAACGTTAACATTAACCCGAGCAGAGGAAGTCCTTGAAGCCCCTTCAGATGTTCCTTTCAAGAACACACCGAATTAGCCATCTGCAAACCACTAATTACCTCCAGCCGTAAACCAGCTCGGAAGCACCGTTCACCTCTGCAGATGGCTCCACCCACTAGAAGTCCACTTCAAGGGGATAACACCCGTTGAAGCCCTCAAGTGATATACCGCCCACTAGAAGTCCACTTCAAAGGGATAACACCCGATGAAGCCTTCAAGTGACATACCTTCTACCAGAAGACCACTTCAAAGGGATAACACCCGATGAAGTCTTCAACCATGTACCTTTTTTGGGGGACGCATACCCCCGATGCGACCCCCCCACCATTTTGTACTGACTGGCCTCAAGGACTCCCCCCGCCAGCTGCCATGACAACAGAACCTACTCCGGAAAAAAGAAAAACATGTTAAATAAACACACAAAATAAAACACAACGCTCATATACGGACGTACAGAAGACCTAAGGAGTAACAAAACAAGGGTGGGAGGGTGGGAGCTTTGCTTCTTGTGTACTACTCCTCCCGCTGCTTCCGGCTCAATGCCGAGAAACAGCGGGAAGCGCAGTAACGGCCCCCCCGTCCCCCCTAGCTCCTCCCCGTCCCTCCTTCAGCTTCTTCACCTTTCCCTCACCTCTTAACATTAACCCTTTCCCTACCAGGACGGTCATGTCGGCTTCCCTCAAGCCTGCAGCTGCGTCCAGCCTCTTCTTGACCTGCCTAGGTAGAGTCGTGTGTTAACCTTAAACCATACTATCCCCCACCCCCATTTAGTAACGACACATGACACCGAGGTTGGATGTGAAATGGCCACAGCAGCCGTTTATTAATTTCACAGTTTTATAAAAACAATTTAAATCCGAAACATTCGGATAACTAGTTAGGAATCCACCGGAGAATTCCTCCTAATAATTCACATGACCCAACATGGGTCAGAATCATAAATAACCATTAAACGTTAACATTAACCCGAGCAGAGGAAGTCCTTGAAGCCCCTTCAGATGTTCCTTTCAAGAACACACCGAATTAGCCATCTGCAAACCACTAATTACCTCCAGCCGTAAACCAGCTCGGAAGCACCGTTCACCTCTGCAGATGGCTCCACCCACTAGAAGTCCACTTCAAGGGGATAACACCCGTTGAAGCCCTCAAGTGATATACCGCCCACTAGAAGTCCACTTCAAAGGGATAACACCCGATGAAGCCTTCAAGTGACATACCTTCTACCAGAAGACCACTTCAAAGGGATAACACCCGATGAAGTCTTCAACCATGTACCTTTTTTGGGGGACGCATACCCCCGATGCGACCCCCCCACCATTTTGTACTGACTGGCCTCAAGGACTCCCCCCGCCACCGCGAAACAGGCCTTGACCACCTTAAGCCTGTGAGTTCCTCCACACCACCACCGCCCTTTCTATGCCTTCTGCTATAGCCAAGCTCCAAATATCAATGCCAACCTCGGTCAGATGAACCCCGTCACTCCTCCAGAAATTCCCCAATCCTGACTCCAAATCCCTATGCCTCACACAAATGCCCCCGTTCTTTGCCACAAAACGGGACACCGCCCGGTTAACTTTTATCCGAGCCTTATTGACTCTCTCCACCGATCTAGCTAACCGCCAATGCTTCCTTGGGACTATGTCCGACCACACTACCACCAACTTGGGATAAGATACCCACAAACACAACAAATCATGTTTGATATCCCGCACCAACTCACGAAAAGGGCGGACTCCTAAGTCATTCCCACCCACGTGCAACACTAAAACCTCCGGAACCCTATCAAGCCGCACATATGTCTGGAATTCCGCCAACACCCTGTTCCACGACATACCTCTAAACCCCAGCCAATGCACAACCGCATCCTGTCGCGGAATGCGCAACTGGCGACCATCCGGGCGGACGTCCGCCCTCAAAGCCCCCCAGTGCACGTACGAATGACCCATCAACCACACCAGACAAGGAGGCGAATCTGAAACGGAAAACACAGTTAGGCACCACCATATACATTTGCAAGCATAAACAACAAAATTACAACATATGGGGGCGGACATAGGACTTAAACCTTTTAGACTCCCAACGACCAATACGCCTCACCCCCTCATCATCCAACCCCCAGCGCCCTGCTTCCGTTGCTGCGCCAATCCGGAAGGAATGAGATGAATATGAGCCTGCCGCAACCCCAACCGCCGTCAAACATTTTTTAAAAACAGCTCCAAACTGAAACCTGGACAAGAACGACCCGTCCACATGACATAACAAAGGCAAATCTGGAGACCCCCTGTTTTTTGTAAAACCACGCATGCACTCTACTGGGCACATGACCGACCCCGGGAGAGCGAACAAAACTATCAGTTTTCCCTTCCCTAATTGGTCAGTTTTTGATCTACGCAACCATACCTCCAACCGATCTGCAAAAAGGCTCACCTCCCCAGATCTCAGCCCCCCTGCCTGTTTAGTACTTGGCGACACCAACTCACCTATTCTAAATGCTCCGAAGAACGCCAACGAGAAAGCCAACCGAAACAAATCCATTTCATCTGAAGAACGACATACCGATGCCAATGAACCACCCAACAAGCCCAGCAAAGCAAACGACACCGGCCTTCTACTATCCGCCTCCACCCTACCTCTGCGCAACCCCTTCAAAGCCTGCGATACCA
Source organism: Rhinoderma darwinii (assembly GCF_050947455.1). NCBI lineage: Eukaryota > Metazoa > Chordata > Amphibia > Anura > Rhinodermatidae > Rhinoderma > Rhinoderma darwinii. The sequence goes on from NC_134688.1 coordinate 355,136,708, forward strand.
GAAATTCCTTCGATACATCCCGCAAGCCCCGCAACTTAAGCCCAAACGCCACCGCGGATATAAACCGGTTCACCTTCGCTACTGAAAACCCCGCCTCCCAGGCATCCCCTAACCAATACAAAAGTGCCACCAACCTGTCTCTATCCGTATTGACATCACCCAACTCTCTTACCCACTCCTCCCACTGCCTCCAACAAGCAGCATAAGCCCTCCACGTCGTGCCCGCCAAAGACCTTTGTAACAGCTGCTCTACGGGACCGATACCAGATCCCATAGATGATCCGGACACGCCAAACCAATACGTTCCGCTCCCGGAGCCAATTGCCGAAACCGGTCCCACTGCGAGCGAGAAAGAGCATCAGCAACACCATTCCGTACACCCGGGACATGCACCGCCACCACCCACGCGTTCAGCGACAAACACACCAACACTAAATGTCGCAACAATTGAACTACCGGAGGAGAGGACGCCGTGATGTTATTAATGGCAAGCACCACACCCATGTTGTCGCAGTAAAACCGGACCTTCTTATCCCTGAGCCTGTCCCCCCAAATGGTAGCCGCCACCACGATGGGAAACAGCTCGAGCAGGGCCAGATTCCGCGTCAATCCACTGGACACCCAGCTAGCCGGCCATTGACCTGCGCACCACGGACCTCCCCCGTAAGCTCCAAAGCCACCCGCCCCAGCCGCATCCGTGAAAATATTCAGATCACTCGTATCCTGCGCTGGGGCCATCCATAGCGAGCGACCATTGTACTGGCCCAAGAAGTCATCCCAAACCTGAAGATCAGCTCGGTGCTCCTCCTTGAGCCTCACAAAATGATGCGGCGCCCGCACTCCCGCCGTTGCCGCCGCCAACCTTCTACCAAACACCCTCCCCATCGGCATAATCCGGCAGGCGAAATTCAACTTCCCCAGCAGCGACTGAAGCTCCCTCAGCGACATTTTCTTCCTTCTACAAGCCCGTCGCACCTCCAGCCTCAAAGCACCCAGCTTATCCGCCGGGAGCCGACACTCCATTGCCAACGAGTCAATTTCGATTCCCAAGAAACAAATCGTCGCTACCGGGCCCTCCGTTTTTTCCGGCGCCAAAGGGATCCCAAAATCCCTCGCCACCTTCTGCAGGGCATGAAGCAAGTTACCGCAAACCGGCGAACCCCCCGGGCCAACGCACAAAAAATCATCTAAGTAATGGATCAACGAATCGACCCCGGATACTCCCCTCGTTACCCACTCCACGAAGCTACTAAACGCCTCGAAGTATGCACAAGAAAGAGAACACCCCATCGGAAGGCACCGATCCACGTAAAAGGCCCCATTCCAAAAACAGCCCAACAGCCGTTGGCTTTCTGGATGCACCGGCAACAACCTGAACGCCGCCTCGATGTCGGTTTTTGCTAGCAGCGCCCCCGGACCCGCAGCCCGCACTAACCCCACCGCCTTATCGAATGAGGTATAAACTACGGAACACAACTCGTGATCAATCCCGTCGTTTACCGACGAACCTTTGGGATACGATAAATGTTGAATCAAACGAAACTTTCCGGGCTCGCGTTTAGGGACAATACCCAAAGGGGACACAACTAAATCTTTCACCGGCGACTCCACAAATGGCCCCGACATGCGCCCCAACGAAACTTCTTTTAACAACTTTTCCGACACGACTTCCGCATGCACGTAAGCCGATTTTAAATTTCTCCGCGTAACCGGAACCTCATAAGGAGGCGGAGGAATAACAAAACCAACACTAAACCCTTCATAAAGCAACTTAGCCGCCGCCCTATCCGGATACTCATTTAGATAAGGGGCCATCCTTTCCACCCTCACCGGCGACACCCCCTTGACCAGCCCCGTGCTGGTTCCCGGACCTCTTTTTACGCAGACATTTTGCCGCCCCGTGAGATGCACCATTACACTCGGAGCACACGTGCTTGAACTTGCACGTGGCCCCGAACTTACACTGGCCTTCATTGAATTGCCAGCAAAACCCCGCCTTTCCCCCGCCGCTTGGTCCACTCTGACTAGACTGGCCTCCCTGGCCACCGCTCCCGGGAAAGGGCTGCCTAACCGGAACCGTAACCCGTAACCAGAGAGCAATATCCTTCTGGTCCCACCGAATCGCCGGCCGAACCGCCTTCCGCTGACGGAATTGCTCATCATATCGCAGCCACGCCTGACCCCCATACGCCCTATGAGCCTCCCCAATAGCATCAAAATAACAAAATAACGCCGAACAATTTTCCGGCGCCTTTTCCCCTATCACACTAGCCAATATGGCGAACGCCTGCGACCAATTAACGAACGTCTGCGGGATAAGCCTATACCGCCGCCGTTCCTCCTCGTCCTTTTTACTCTCATCCCGCTTGCTCTTATCCAAATTGAATTTAGCCAGCGGCAAGAGAGAAAAAATTTCAACATATTCATCTTTCCAGATCCGATCACGCACCTCCTGCTTTAAATGCGCCCCCAACGGACCCTCAAAACAAACATACACCTCCCCCCGAGCCCGATCGTCCATGCGCACTCGATCGCCGTCCTTCTGTGCCTCAGTCTGCACCGACACCGCGACCGCCTCTCTAACCGCCACCACAGGACGCGCCTGCAACGATCCCACTTCCCTGGAGCCTTCCCAAACTACCGCAGGGGACACTTCCGTTACTACCGGCGCCGCGGCCCTATCCAGGCGCCCCACCAGCTCCCGTAAGCAACCCACTAAATCTGCCAAACCCGCTCCGTCGCGTCCGCCCGCGCCACTACCGGCCCCCGATGCTATGCTAGCAGCCCCCCCGCCGACACCCGACATAAAAATCGCTGGATAAGACAATAAAGGAGTTATACACTCACCGGGCTGCACAGGCGCTGTGTTCCCGTCAGCCGGACCATCCTGACCTCGACGATAGACGTCCAGTTCACCTTCCTCCAGTTCTTCTCTCGCCGACGACTGTCCCTCCCAACGACCTCTTCGGAAAGGGGATGAGGACGCGCTGACCGATGGGCCGGCAACCTGCCGCCCGACCGCCGGGACCCAGACTTCCGACCGGACCTGTTGCCTCGACGTCGCTGCAGATCTAGTCGTCCGTCTAGACGATCCTGACGAAGCCTGCCCCCTGGCCGGAACATCACCATGCGGGGCGGCCGTACCTTGCTCTTGACATCTTCCATCTGATGGGGGAGGGGTGACAGGGAGCCCGGCCTGCGACTCCCTGCTTACCGCCGGACCCCGTCGCGGCCTGGGATTCCTGCCAGGACGCAGGGCCTGGGAAGGGGCGGTCCTCCCAGCTGCCTGGCCTGCAGCGTCCGGGATCGGGCTCCCTCTGCGACGCCGTGTCCGCGGGACTACCTCCGGACTCAGGCGCTCTGGAGGTCGGGACCGCCGAGAGGGACGGGTCGACACAGCCTGCATCGCCGTCACCCCTGCTACCGCTCTCTGCCTGCCCAGCGCAGGAGCGGTTGTTGCCGACTCCCCCCCCGCCGCCATAGCCATGCTCGTAGGGGGGCCGGGGGAGGGGAGCCTGTCCCTTACAACAGACCCCGAACGCCGTGCCCGACGTGGCGAAACGGCGTCCGGGATCCGTGTTAATGCAGCCACGGTCTCCTCCAGCCATCCGGGACCGTGGTGCACAGCAGCGGCACGCAGCCGCTCTAAAATCAGGGCCTCTGCCATACTAAAAAGCCGGGCAACGGGGAGCTTTGCTTCTTGTGTACTACTCCTCCCGCTGCTTCCGGCTCAATGCCGAGAAACAGCGGGAAGCGCAGTAACGGCCCCCCCGTCCCCCCTAGCTCCTCCCCGTCCCTCCTTCAGCTTCTTCACCTTTCCCTCACCTCTTAACATTAACCCTTTCCCTACCAGGACGGTCATGTCGGCTTCCCTCAAGCCTGCAGCTGCGTCCAGCCTCTTCTATAGCTTTTGTGAACAAAGTTCTATGTGTGTTAACGACAAGGACTGAATAAAGAATCTGGTCTAATAAGCTCTTATTTGATAGAAAAGGCTAGAATTCAGCTTGTACTGAAAGGGGGGACCTTATAGCCCTGGAATTGTACTACTGCTGTAGGCAACAGCTGCTACATACAATGTGGTCTTTCCATGTGTTATTTATTGTAAACAGATTTGCAACAGTGCACAAAGTTTTATTTGTGTTATCGACATTAAGGACTGTGTAAAAAAAAGTCATTTAAGTAGCACAGATAAGCATGATATAATGTATGGCCTAAACATAAGTCCTATGTTATAAGACCAGTGTGCAAAACATAGGAGTAGGGGCTGTTGGTCGGGCCCCAGGATTAATCGCTGTTGCAGGGATAATAGAGGCTGATTTGTGTAAAACACCAATGGGTAATCTGTGGGGATAAAATCCGGACTGGTGGTTAGGATGGTGAGAAAAAGGGAAGAGCCCGGAGTATCAAAAGAGGATAAAATGGACAAATTTTTAAGTCTCTCTACTCAGAACAAATCAAGGACGTCCCTATTAAGTTGAGCAGGAAAGCCTAATACCACACGACAGGAAAAGCAGTAGAACACATGTGCTAAAATGAGTGACCCAATACTAGCAGAAATACTCTCTGCAGTGAATAAAAGTAATAATGCATTAGTTAATATTACAGCTCAGATCGGAGAATTCAAAAGTATCATCCGTAATTAGATGGATAAAATGAGAGAACGTATCAAAGAAGCGGAACAGAGAATAAATGATTTTGAAGACAACTTAAATAAGGTACTGAAAGATTTGAAAGATACTAAAATAGAGAATAGTAAGTTACAACAAAAAATGGTGGATATGGAGGATAGGAACAGGAGAGCAAATTTGAGAATTATAGGGGTCCCAGAGGGGACGGAAGATAAAGATTGTACGGCATACATCCAAAACTGGATAGTTGAAAAAGTGAGCAGAGAGGTGGTTCCTGAATCTTTCTGTGTGGTGCGGGCCCACAGAATGAATGGCAAACAAAAGATCCCAGGGGAACATTCTCGGGCTATAATCTCTAAAATACATGGTTATAAAGATGAAAAAGCCATTTTGGGTAAATTTAGAGAGATGCCTCCACAAGACATCAATGGGTCTAAAGTCTTGGTCTTCTCAGACTATTCAGTGGCTACTCAGAAGAAACGGGGTTAATACTTTGATGTGAAAAGGAGACTAAGAACAGAGAACATTAAATATGCTATATCCAGCTGAATTTTGAGTCACTGATCAACAGCTGACTTTTTTCCTGTGGGACACAAAAAGCAGCTGAGAATTGATTGGAGGCTAAGGGATCCTTATAAAGGACAGAGGGTTAACTTTATATCTCTGCATTGTTTATAGGATACTTGTGGGCCTTAAAGGGAACCTGTCACCAGCATTTCACCTATTAAACTCTCCTCATCCCTCGCTGGCTGCTGCTGTGAAAAGTTAATTGCCGTTATCCCCTCTCCTAAACTCCTCCTCCAACTGTAAATAATGGTCTGCAAACATTTCACGCTTTTTATGGTAATAATCTGGCAGTATCGTTGGTTCCTCTTCTTATGCCCGCCCACCGCTAAAAACTGGCTTGCCCTGAATGCCAAATTCTCATCTGAGTTAGCACGCCCGACATGTATGGTCCGATACCCTTCCTTGCTTCCACGTGGGCCTCAAATCTAGATACAGCGCATGCGCCGCTATGGTGTCCCGTTGTGTGCACGCACCAGTACAGGACATAGATGCGCAAACGTGGGATTTCTGTGTGAAGGGGGGAGGCGAGGAGCTGTCAATCAAAAGTAAGGGGGCGGGGTAAAAGTGGAAAGGCTTGAGGAAAGATATGACTCTTCAAACGAAGATATGACTCTTTTATGCTCATTAGCATACGGCACAGGAACACATATGGTATAGTTATCAGGGTTGAAGGTATACTATGGAGCTAAGTGTTTTGGCTATGATGTATATTATGAAATAGTGTATCATATAATATATAAGAGACTAAAATTTGCTTAGCGAAATTTCCATTTCCTGTAGTCCGAAGGCAGCACACCATTGGGTTAAACTCCCTAGGATGCAGCCAGAAGAGACAGGTTAATAAGCAGTAATTAAATGAATAGCAATTAGCTGCAGCCCGCCTACAAAAGGCAGAGGAAGGCCTCACCAACTTGTATTTGTATGAAGCAATAACTCCTTTAGGGTGGGAAGCTGTGCTGCCTTCGGACTACAGGAAATGAATTTTCTGTAAGCAAATTTTAGTCTTTCCTGGTCGTCCTCAGGCAGTACACCAATGGGACTTGGAAAGCAATAACTTAAATAGGGTGGGTAGAAGTCGCCTTTTTTTTTAGCACCGTACGGGCAGATACAGACGGACGTTGCGTGTGTCATCCGTGTATGAGGCTAGTCAAATGTGCTCTGAGATGTATGGGTGAGTCCTGACCTTGAAGAGAGTAAACTTCTATAATGGTATCTCTCACCCATCTTGCAAGAGTAGCCTTGCTTGCTTTCTTCCCTTTCGATGCACCATAGAACTGCACGAACAAGGACTCTTCTGAAAGGAGCTGTGCTTTGTAAGTATTGAAGCACAGACCTTCTAACATCCAAGGTGTGCAGGGATGCTTGGTTTTGATCTTCTGGATTAGGAAGGAAAGCTGGAAGAACAATTTCTTGATTTAGGTTAATAGATGATGCCACTTTGGGGGTAAACCCAGGAAGTGTGCGAAGTACAATACAATTTTGAAGCACACGGCGGTATGGCTCTTTAAAGATAGAGCCTGCAGTTCTCCCAATCTTCGAGTAGAGGTGATGGCCACTAAAAATAAGGTTTTGAGAAACAGATGTCTAAGACTTGCTTGAGATAGGGGCTCAAAGGGAGGACCTGTTAAAGATTGTAGTACCAAAAGGCAAGTCCCAAAATGGTATGGGATAATGTAAGGTTTGCTTCAAATTGCTCATGGCTTTAAAAAAGCACCTTATTAGAGGCTGTCTAGAGAACTTAGAGTTCAACTGTGCATTAAGAGCTTTGGGTGTGTTGAATCTGCGACCTTTGCCAAAACCCTCTTGAAGGAACAGCAAGATAGACGGGAGAACATCTGGAGAAACTTTTTATATGAACACCAGTCTTTGTAAATTCTCCAGATTTTGTTATAGACTGTTAGGAGCTGCCTTTCTAGAGTCAACCAAGGTCTTAATTACTTTTTCAGAAAGACCAGAATGAATCATAGTCTCCCATTCAACCTCCAAGCCGTGAGATGGCGATTGTTGACTTGTGGATGAAATAGGCCTCTCTGTAACAGAAGATCTTGTTGCGTTGGAAGCCTCCAGTATCTGCCTTTCGATAGAGATGATACGAGTGTGAACCAGGCTCTGCCGGGCCAAAAGGGTATTATCGCTATGGCCTCTGCCTGTTCGTCCACAATTTTTCTCAGTACCCTGTGGATTAATGGAAATGGGGGAAATAAATAAATCAGTCTGGTCCTCCAACTGATGGAGAGACAGTCTATAGCAACTGGGTGGTCCAGTCGAGATAGGGAGCAAAAGTTCTCTAACTTTGTGTTGTCCCTTATAGCCATGACATCTAGGTCGGGAAATCCCATCTTGTCCAAGATTTTCTGGAAAATCAAGGGATTTAGGCTCCACTCGGACAGGCGAAAAAGTTTGCGGCTGAGGCTGTCCGCTTTTACATTGTGAATTCCTCAGATATGCACTGCTGTTACATTGAAAAGATTGACTTCCATCCATGTCATTAACATCTTGGAGTCTCTAGCTAAGGCACGGCACCTGGTTCCTCCCTGCTTGTTTATGCACTAAACAGAAGATAAGTTGTCTGTCTACACCAGAACATTGCAGTTGTGAAGAAGTTGGTGGAAGGGGATGCTTGCCCTTCTGATCGCCCTCAATTCCCTTATATTTGAGGAAAGTTGACTTTCCATAGGAGACCAGATCCGCTGACACCATTGATCTAACACATGAGCCTCCCATGCCCAGGAGGAGGCATCTGTTGTCAGTATTATGTGGGGGTGATGAGTCAGGGACTTGGCAAGGAACAACTTTGCAGGGTCTATCCATAATGTCAAATCCAGCCTGGTGCTTTGGTAGATGGTCATCAGATTGTCCAAAGATTCAGATGTCTGTTCCACAAAGAGAGAATGTCTGCCTGTAAGGAGCAAATGTGGGCTTATGCCCATAGAACAGTATATACGGCTGACGTGAGTAGCCCCAAAATCCTCATTGCTGTGCGTATTGACACCGTCAAAACTGATACGAGGTGAGGCACTCCTTGAATGATCTTCAAGCATCTTTATGGAGATAGCAGATTAATCTGAGAGTTGATAATAAACTCCAGATATTTTATCTCCTGCACTGGAAGAAGTTATCACTTTTTCTTATTGACTGCATGAGCTTTTATTTTTTTTAAATCAAAGATTTTTATTTTATCCGCAAGTCATGAAAGAGTACACAACAAAGCATTAAAATAGTTCTCAATATAGGAAACAATCTACAAACATTCACTGTGTTCATTGTGTAAGAAAAGCAAAGGATCGTCATTGTATTAAAGTCATACATTGATCTTAAATAAATGTTATTCAGTTATAAATGAAAGTAATTAACATGGTACGTTCAATAAAATTTATTTTTAAACTCTTTTCAGTACTTATTGGGTCATTGCTCAAAGGAGTCAATCAGACCAGATATGTTTCAATATACAGGGTGGGCCATTTATATGGATACACCTAAATAAAATGGGAATGGTTGGTGATATTAACTTCCTGTTTGTGGCACATTAGTATATGGGAGGGGGGAAACTTTTCAAACTGGGTGGTGACCATGGCGGCCATTTTGAAGTCGGCCATTTTGTATCCAACTTTAGTTTTTTCAATGGGAAGAGGGTCATGTGACACATCAAACTTATCGAGAATTTCACAAGAAAAACAATGGTGTGCTTGGTGTTAATGTTACTTTATTCTTTCATGAGTTATTTACAAGTTTCTGACCACTTATAAAATGTGTTCAAAGTGCTGCCCATTGTGTTGGATTGTCAATGCAACCCTCTTCTCCCACTCTTCACACACTGACACAGTTGAATGGCCCCCTAGGTCTCCCGATCTGACCCCCTTAGACTTTTATCTTTGGGGTCATCTGAAGGCAATTGTCTATGCTGTGAAGATACGAGATGTGCAGCAACTGAAACTACGGATACTGGAAGCCTGTGCTAGCATTTCTTCTGCGGTGTTGCTATCAGTGTGTGAAGAGTGGGAGAAGAGGGTTGCATTGACAATCCAACACAATGGGCAGCACTTTGAACACATTTTATAAGTGGTCAGAAACTTGTAAATAACTCATGAAAGAATAAAGTAACGTTAAAACCAAGCACACCATTGTTTTTCTTGTGAAATTCTGGATAAGTTTGATGTGTCACATGACCCTCTTCCCATTGAAAAAACTAAAGTTGGATACAAAATGGCCAACATCAAAATGGCCACCATGGTCAACACCCAGCTTGAAAAGTTTCCCCCCTCCCATATACTAATGTGCCACAAACAGGAAGTTAATATCACCAACCATTCCCATTTTATTTAGGTGTATCCATATAAATGGCCCACCCTGTAGTATGCATTGTTTGTACTTTGTTATCACGTATGCGGAATAACAGAAATAAGTAACTAATCCATACAAAGTTTTACTGCATTAACAGAATTATTAATATTAGGTAAGTATGCATTCAGGTATTATAATATGAACGGTCGGTCCAGATTCTCCATCTTTGAGTATATTGCTCATTTTTATGATTCTGATTTGCCACCATTTTTTCATACATACATGTGGTGTTAATTTGGGCTATAACATATATCACAGCAGCACAGAATCTGCACGCTCCTCTCCTGAAGTATTCTGTGCTGCTGTGAACTCTGCTCTTACCATTACGTAGCTCTCAGTCTGTTACCTCTCCTCCACTCCTATCCTCAATAACACCTTCACATGATTGGCAAGTCACCACCCCACACAAGATCCGCACGCTCATCTCCTGAAATACTCTGTGTTGCTGTGAACTCTGCTCTTACCATTACGTAGCTCTCAGTCTGTTACCTCTCCTCCACTCCTGTCCTCAATAACACCTTCACATGATTGGCAAGTCACCACGTAATGGTAAGAGCAGAGTTCACAGCAGCACAGAGTATTTCAGGAGATGAGCGTGCGCATCTTGTGCGGGGTGGAGACTTGCCAATCATGTGAAGGTGTTATTGAGGACAGGAGTGGAGGAGAGGTAACAGACTGAGAGCTACGTAATCGTAAGAGCAGAGTTCACAGCAGCACAGAATATTTCAGGAGAGGAGCGTGTGATTGGATGCAGAGGCCACTGCAGCCTGTGATTGGCTGCAGAGGCCGCGGCAGCCTGTGATTGGCTGCAGAGGCCGCGGCAGCCTGTGATTGGCTGTAGAGGCCGCGGCAGCCTGTGATTGGCTGCAGAGGCCGCGGCAGCCTGTGATTGGCTGCAGAGGCGGTCATGTGACGTGCGTGACCACCACTACAGCCTGTGATTGGCTGCAGCGAGCGGCGACATGGATGAAACGTTATCGCTGGAGGCCGGACAGGAGGAATGTAAGTATGAACGTATTTATTTATTTTTTTAATTACATTAAAATTGTATTTTCCGCGCGCCGAGCATGGTACTGTCAAGGTTGCTGAAAGAGTGCAGCCCATTAACTCTTTCAGCACCCTGGACAGTACCATGCTCGGCGCACGGAAATTACAGGTTCGGTCAGAACTAGTTCGGTCCGAATCGAACTTTTTCGTAAGTTCGCTCATCTCTTGTTGTGAATATAAGGCTTTTATTGCCGAATAGATGTAGCCCTTTATGCCAAACTTTTCTAATACCGAGAAAGCGTAGTTCCAATTTATTCTATCAAATGCCTTCTCTGCATCAATTGTGAGGAAGGTCGATGATATGCTGTTGTGTTCACAGTATTGCATCAGAGATATAATGCGTCGAGTGTTATCTGGGGCTTGTCTGCCTGGAATGAATCCGGCCTGATCATTTACAATCAATGATGGAAGAACCAGTTTCAGCCTAGAGGCCAATATTTTTGCATATATTTTGACATCTCAGTTTAGGAGAGATATTGGCCTATAGTTTAAGGTCTGCTCTGATGGCTTTCCAGGTTTAGGGATGGTTATGATCAACGCAGACAACATTTCTTTTGGGAATGTTGCGGTAGTGGAGGCTTCTTGTAGTACAGTAAGTAATCTACGAGCTAATATATGTGTAAATTTCTTGTAATAGTCGTTTGAGAGACCGTCGGGTCCAGGAGCTTTATGTAGAGGAATTGACTTAATGGCCTTAGTGATTTCAATAAGAGATATAGGAGAGTTAAGGGATTGTAAAGAATCCTCAGAAATTTTGGGTAAATTTATCTGTTTAAGGAAATTATCTATATGTTATTGTGTAGGTTGAATTGTCTCTTTATCATCTTTAAGATTATATAACCTTTGGTAATAATTTTTGAAGGCGTTGGAGATGCCCTTCGGGGACATTATTATTTTCCCAGTCCTAGGATGTATAACTTTTTGAATTCTAGATTTTTGTGCTTGTTGTTTTAATCTTTTAGCAAATAAAGAGCCTGCTTTATTGTCCTGCGTGTAATAGTGCATTTTGTTTTTCTTAAGTATATGTTCATATTTGTGGAGTAGCAAATTGCGTAAATGGGTCCTTTCTTTTCCTAATTCTGACGAGATGGAAAATGAATGGTTCTGTTTGTTTAGTGTTTCTAATTTTTGGATTTTTGTCATGGAATTGTTAATTTGTAGTTCTCTTTCTATTTTCAATCTGCTTCCTATTTTAATAAAGGATCCTCTGATGTACGCTTTGTGGGCATTCCATAAAGTAAATGGGTTGACTTCTGGGAGATCGTTGAAAGTGAAGTATTCTTCTATATCTGAGGCAATAGTCTTAGAATGGACATCATGCGAGATTACATAAGGGTTTGCTCTCCAAATGAATTTGTTTGTCTTTGAGAATTCTTCACATATCGACATTAATATCGGTGCATGATCAGTCCAGTGAATAGTTCCTATTTGTATTTTAATCACTCTATCTATTAGCAGTTTATCTATCAAAAATAAATCAATTCTTGAGTAGGTCTTATGTCGTGGTGAGTAATAGGAGTAATCTCTTTCCGATGCATGTTGAATACTCCATATATCAAAACGAGAATTAAACTTTAGAGAGCCTTGAAGATCAAGGTTTTTGTTTCTGGAATTAGCTGTCGAATCTAAGGAGGGATCCACTGTAGAATTGAAGTCTCCACAAATTATTAAGTTTCCTTTTCTGATCTTTTGGGCTTTCTTAATTGTTCTGTTAATAAAGTGTATCTGCCTTCTATTTGGGGCATACAAATTTACAATTGTGTAATCCAAGTTATTAATGGTGCTTACTAAAATTATATATCTGCTTTGTGGATCTATATATTGATGGTGGATTTTAGTCACTAATGAGGATTTAAAAGCAATAAGTACTCCTCTTTTTTTCTGAGGATATGTTGAATATATCATAGTAGGGTTGTCCCTATGTTGTAGTTTAGGTATGTTATTTTCACTTATATGTGTTTCTTGCAAACATATTATGTCACTTCCGATTCTTTTAGCCTCTCTCCAAAGGAGGGATCTTTTGAAAGGGGAGTTAATACCCCTAACATTCAATGATAAAAAATGTATTCCCATTATTAAGTGGATAATGTTTTAGGTTAGTAGATGCGAGGCCAGGCATGATCTTAAGAACAAAGACAGGGGTCTGGTGATAACCCGAACGCATACTTTTACAGATTTGTAGTACAATACAGTCATTGTGTTGGAATATACCAGAACGTAACAACATAGCAACAAGAACATATAATAAGATGACTCTCAAGTCATTCGGTATCTTTATACGAACCGATTTTTGGGGAAAGTTTTCAAGTGGAAACGTGTAAAACAACATAATACAGCATCATCATCACTTACTCAGAAAGCATTAGATTACCCTTATAAATTTAGGCCGGATCAATTATTTGCCATTCTCCATCGATTCTTGCAGGTGATCTTCAGGGAGAAGCCGGCTCAGGTGAGCCTGTAGAAATATTCCATAACTTCAGCAGTGAGTGTCCTTCTGTGACTGTTTTGGCCATATGGATTGTGCCTTTGCGGTTCATGAGTATCTTCGTCGGGTAGCCCCATCTATATGGAATGTCATTTTTCCTCAATATTTCTGTTAACGGCGCCAATTCTCTTCTTGCTTGCAATGTGGCCGCCGATAAATCTTGGAACAATTTAAGATGAGAATATGGTGGAGGGAGAGGTTGATGCTTCCTTGAAGTGTACATTAGTTTTTCTTTCGTCTGGAAGAAAGTAAATCTTGCTAGCACATCACGGGGGACATTATCAGGTAGATTTTTAGGTTTGGGAACTCTGTGTCCGGTCAATGCTGAGTTCATATTCAATAATTTCTGGTGGAATGCTTTTAACGAGTTGTTGTATGTAATCTCTTAGAGTTGATCCAGCTACTGATTCTGGAATCCCCCAAAATGTTATATTATTTCTTCTATCTCTGTCTTCTGAATCGATCAGTTTTGCTTGGATTTTGCTTTCTCTTCCATATCTTTAGTCGACGAGTTCATTATGTGCAGTGACAAAGGGCAAAGGACGCCATTTTATTTTCTATGTGCGAGACTCTATCTCCTACTTCAGATAGTGATTTTTGGAAAGGCTGTATAATACTTGATATGTCATTATGTAATGTGCTTCGGAGAGCGGACAACATCTCTTTAACCCCTTCCCGCTCCTGGACGTACTATTAGGTCATGGCAGCTGTATCGTTCGCGCTCCATGACCTAATAGTACGTCTCGGGAGTAACGGCCGTTTCGGCCGTCCTCCCGACACATACAGGAGCTGTGACAGCTGCTGTCTTGTTCAGCAGCTGTCACAGCTCCTACAGCGGGGACCGATCGCTGTGTCCCCGCTGATTAACCCCTTAAAAGCCGCGTTCTATAGAGATCGCGGCTTTTTAGGGGTTAAGCTGCCATCGCCGGCCTGCTACGCGATAGCGGCCGGCGATGGTGACTATGGCAACCGGACACCAAACAATGGCGTCCGGTTATGCCATAGACGGAAGCCTAGTGGGTCCTGACAACGTCAGGACCCACTAAGCTTGCTGTCAGTGAGTAGCTGACAGTTCTAATACACTGCACTACGCATGTAGTGCAGTGTATTAGAATTGCGATCAGGGCCTCCTGCCCTCAAGCCCCTAGTGGGACAAAGTAATACAGTAAAAAAAAAGTTACAAAAAGATGTGTAAAAATAAGAAAATAAAAGTTTTAAAAGTATTAAAAGTAAAAATCCCCCTTTTTCCCTTATCAGTCATTTATTATTAATAAAAATATATAAACAAACAAATAATCTATACATAATTGGTATCGCCGCATCCGTAACGGCCTGAACTACAAAATTATTTCGTTATTTATCCCGCACGGTGAACGCGGTAAAAGAAAATAATAATAAACCGAACCACAATCACAATTGTTTGGTCACTTCACCTCCCAAAAAATGGAATAAAAAGAGATCAAAAAGTCGCATGTACCGAAAAATGGTACTGATCGAAACTACAGTTCGTTACGCAAAAAATAAGTCCTCGCACGGCTTTATTGATTGAAAAATAAAAACGTTATGGCTCTTAGAATAAGGTAACACAAAAAGTGAATGATTTTTTACAAAACGTATTTTATTGTGCAAACGCCATAAGACATAAAAAAAAACTATAAACATACGGTATCGACGTAATCGTATCGCCCCGCAGAATTAATGTAATATGTCATTTATAGCGCACGGTGCACGCAGTAAAAAAAAAAGAATAAAAAAACAATAGTAGAATTGCTGTTTATTAGTCACCACGCCACCTAAAAATAGAATAAAAACTGATCAAAAAGCCGCATGCACCCCATGAAAACTACAATGGATTCCTCAAGGGGTCTAGTTTCCAAATTGGGGTCACTTTTGGGGGGTTCCCAATGTTTTGGCACCACAAGACCTCTTCAAACCGGACATGGTACCTAATAAAAAAGAGGCCTCAAAATCCTCTAGGTGCTCCTTTGCTTCGGAGGCCGGTGCTTCACTCCATTA
Organism: Rhinoderma darwinii; assembly: GCF_050947455.1. Classification (NCBI taxonomy): domain Eukaryota; kingdom Metazoa; phylum Chordata; class Amphibia; order Anura; family Rhinodermatidae; genus Rhinoderma; species Rhinoderma darwinii. The sequence goes on from NC_134688.1 coordinate 355,151,795, forward strand.
CCGCACTAGGGCCACATGTGGGATATTTCTCAAAACTGCAGAATCTGGGCAATAAATATTAAGTTGCGTTTCTCTGATAAATCCTTTTGTGTTATAAAAAAAATGGTATAAAGAGGATTTTCTGACAAAACAAATATGTAAATTTCACCTCTACTTTGCTCTAAATTTCTGTGAAACACCTAAAGAGTTCATAAACTTTCTAAATGCTGTTGTGAATACTTTGAGGGGTCTAGTTTCTAAAATGGGGTATTTTATAGGGGTTTCTAATATATGGGCCCCTCAAAGCAACTTCAGAACTGAACTGGAACCTAAAAAAATAAATAAATGAGGCAATACTTCGCTTCTTACATTATACTGATAATGAGCCGTGCCCACCCCGAGATGACCCCAGTTTTGACCGTTTGTATAAACGGAGACCCCTATTAGACCGTTCCAGTGCCCGGTTTTCCCAAGCATTCACCCCCGAGAAGTGTATTTCTATTGATGAGTCCCTGGTACATTTTAAAGGGAGGGTTCAATTCCGCGAGTACCTGCCGGGTAAGAGGGCACGGTATGGCGTGAAGATGTATAAGCTGCGAGAGTGCATCCGGGTATACCTACAGGTTTAGGCTATATGAAGAAAAGGCCACCCCCAAACCAGACTGCATCCTGGACTACAATAGGTACATGGGAGGGATGGACTTGTAAGATCAAATCCTGAAGCCCTACAGCGCCATGCGGTGTGGTATAAGAAGCTGGCCGGGCACATCATACAGATGGCATTGTACAATGCGTACGTGTTACGTCGATGTGCAGGCCAGACGGGAACTTTCCTGGAATTTCAAGAGGTGATTATCAAGAACCTAATCTTTAGGGACCAGTACTTCTGGAAGCGGGGCCACACGCATCGTACCAGGGCAACACTTTCCAGGAGAAGTTCCCCAAACTGGCAAGAAGGGAAAAAGTCAAAAGAGGTGCAAAGTCTGCTATAAGAGGGGGATAAGGGAGGACACAATATATCAATGTGACACGTGTCCCGAATAACCAGAGCTCTGTATGAAAGTCAGTTTTAAAATTTATCATACATCCCTTGGTTTATAATTTACCCCAATTTTACTTACCCTGATGCACTCCGCACAGCTTATCCCCCCTCGTCTTTCCCCTCTGAGCCCTGCTGTGTGTCCAGGCAGCTGATAACAGCCACATGTAGGGTATTGCCATACCCGGGAAAACCCACATTACAGTTTATGGGGTGTAGGTCTCTGGTCAAAATGCTCACTACACCTCTAGATGAATGCCTTAAGGGTGTAGTTATTAAAACGGGGCCACTTCTTGCGGGTTTCAACTGTACTGGTACCTCAGGTGCTTCTGCATACATGACTTCGCACTAGAAAATCCCCAGTAGGCCAAATGGTGGTCCTTTCCTTCTGAGCCCTCCCATGGGCCCAAACGGCAGTTTATCACAACAAATGGGGTATTGCGGCACTCAGAACAAATTGCGCAACAGAATGGGGTATTTTGTTTCTTGTGAAAATAAGACATTTTCAGCCAAAACTACATATTATTTGAAAAAAATAATTTTGTTTTCATTCCCAGCCCAATTCAAATAAGTTCTGTGAAAAAACTATGGGGTCAAAATGGTCACAACACCCATAAATGAATACCTTGAGGGGTGTAGTTTCCAAAATGGGGTCATTTGTGGTTGGTTTCTATTGCTTTGATACCTCTGGGGCTCTGCAAATGCGACATGGCACCCGAAAACCAATCCAGCAAAATCTGGACTCCAAAGAACACACAACGCTCCTTTCCTTCTGAGCCCTCCCATGGGCCCAAACGGCAGTTTATCACCACAAATGGGGTATTGCCACACTCAGGACAAATTGGGCAACAAAACGGAGTATTTTATTTCTTGTGAAAATAAGAATTTTTGAGCTAAAATGACATATTATTGGAAAAATTATATTTTTTTAAAATTCCCAGCCCAATTCAAATAAGTTCTGTGAAGAAACTATGGGGTCTAAATGGTCACATTACCCATAAATGAATTCCTTGAGGGGTGTAGTTTCCAAAATGGGGTCACTTCTGGTGGGTTTCCATTGCTTTGATACCTCTGGGGCTCTGCAAATGCGACATGGCACCCGAAAACCAAACCAGCAAAATCTGCACTCCAAAGAACACACAGCGTTCCTTCCCTTCTGAGGCCTCCCATGGGCCCAAACGGCAGTTTATTGCCACAAATGAGGTATTGCTGCACTCAGGAGAAATTGGGCAACAAAATTGAGTATTTTGTTCCCTGTGAAAATAAGAAATTTTGATAAAAAATTACATCTTACTGGAAAAAATTTCATTTTTTTAATGTCACAGCCCAATTGAAATAGGTGCTGTGAAAAAACTATGTGGTCAAAATGCTAACAACAACAACCATAAATGAATTCCTTGAGGGGTGTAGTTTCCAAAATGGGGTCACTTTTGGTGGGTTTCCATTGCTTTGATACCTCTGAGTCCCTGCAAATGCGACATGGCACCCGAAAACCAATCCAGCAAAATCTGGACTCCAACAAACATATAGCGCTCCTTTCCTTCTGAGGCCTCCCATGGGCCCAAACGGCAGTTTATTGCCACAAATGGGGTATTGCTGCACTCAGGAAAAATTGGGCAACAAAATTGAGTATTTTGTTCCCTGTGAAAATAAGAAATTTTGATCACAAATGACATTTTATTGGAAAAAATGACATTTTTTTCATTTCACAGCCCAAGTCAAATACGTGCTGTGAAAAAACTGTGTGGTCAAAATGGTAACAACAACCATAAATGAATTCCTTGAGGGGTGTAGTTTCCAAAATGGGGTCACTATTGGGGGATTCCTACTGTTTTGGCACCTCAACACCTCTTCAAACCTGGCATGCTGCCTAAAATATATTCTAATAAAAAAGAGGACTCAAAATGCACTAGGTGCTTCTTTGCTTCTAGGGCTTGTGTTTTAGTCCACGAGCGCAGTAGGGTCACATGTGCGACATTTCTAAAAACTGCGGAATCTGGACAATACATATTTAGTAGTGTTTCTCTGGTAAAACCTTCTGTGTTACAGAAAAAAAAATGAATTAAATTGAAATTCAGCAAGAAAAATGACATTTGCAAATTTCACCTCCACTTTGCTTTAATTCCTGTGAAATGCCTGAAGGGTTAAAAAAACTTTCTAAATGCTGTTTTGAATACTTTGAGGGGTCTAGTTTTTAAAATGGGGTGTTTTATCAGGGTTTCTAATACATAGGCTCCACAAAGCCACTTCAGAACTCAAGAGGTACCTTAAAAAAAAGGCTTTTGAAATTTTCTTAGAAATATGAGAAATTGCTGTTTATGTTCTAAGCCTTGTAACGTCCAAGAAAAATAAAATAATGTTCAAAAAACGATACCAATCTAAAGTAGACATATGGGAAATGTGAACTAGTAACTATTTTGGGTGGTATAACCATCTGTTTTACAAGCAGATGCATTTCAATTCTGAAAAATGCAATTTTTTCAACATTTTCTCTAAATTTTGCAATTTTTCACCAATAAACACTGAATATATCGACCAAATTTTACCACGAACATGAAGCCCAATGTGTCACGAGAAAATAATCTCAGAATCGCTTGGGTAGGTTTAAGCATTCCGACGTTATTACCACATAAAGTGAAATATGTCAGATTTGAAAAATGGGCTCTGAGCCTTAAAGGGAATGTGTTGCCAGAAAAACATGTTGTTTTTTTTTAAATTAAACATTTAGTGTGTGGGTGATTAAACATTGTTCAAATTTTATTTTTTTTTTTCACGAGTCAGGAAATATTATAAATTAATTCTAATTTATAATACTACCCATTTTTGGTCACTAGATGGAGCTATTCCCAAAATTGCAGCATTGCAACATTGGGTTAAAAGCCCTCGCTCTAGTGAGCTCTCAGCATCCCCCCCTCCTTTATCCTGGCTAGTGCCGGGATAAACGAGGGGTTTGAACGGTGTAACCTCCTACTCTGTGTGTCGCCATTTTTTGAGCTAACACACAGTGTAGTAGGTTTACATACAGTAGTAAACACACACAAACACGAACATACATTGAAATCTCTTACCTGCTCCTAATATTACTGTCCGGCCGCGACTTCCGGTCCACAGGAAAATGGCGCCGGACGGCGCCAATTTCGAATTGGACTGTGTGGGAGCGGCGCAGTTCCCACACAGACGCCGTACACTGAAGTCAATGGGACGGGAGCCGTTCGCAGTCCCTATGGGATTGTGGCTGCCGTATTCCATGTCTGTATGTGTCGTTAATCGACACAGACAGAAATGGAACAAAAAATGGCAGCCCCCATAGGGAAGAAAAAGTGTAAAAATAAGAAAAAGTAAAACACAAACACACAAATGAATATAAACGTTTTTAATAAAGCACTAACATCTTTAACATATAAAAAAATAATTTGTGATGACACTGTTCCTTTAAGGCCAAAACTAGGCTGCGTCCTTAAGGGGTTAAGCATCTTTTCCGAAACCACCTTGTTTGAGGTATGGAAACTTTCTAAAGCATCTGGTGCATTGTTAACGGTAGTCAGAGATTTAGGATCTTGGCTTACCTCAGGATCATTGAGGTGATCATCTAGCTTCTGTTTCTGCTCAGCTGGACTGGAGGACGGAGAACTAGGGTCATTGTCCGAACTCCCCGGATTCGGGATCTGGATCTCAGCTGCATGATGTTTCAGCATCATGGGATCATCTCGTTCTGACATGCCTCGTGGGGATATCGGCGCCATTTTGGTAATGGAGTACTTCAGGGTATTCCTTGTTTGTGCAAAGCGTAGTCCTGTTCGGGATGTCTGCATTCCTTCCGACATCTCCCTTGTTGTTGTAATAAGGTCCTTCACAGTCTCCTCATATGCGGAAGGTAACGTTGGGGATTTGTTTATGGCTAACGGAGCCGGGCTTCGTGATGTCTCATCGCCATCTTTAGAAACGTCAGAGTTATTCTCTTCATCAGTTTCAGTGGCCAAACCATGCCCCTGCATGAGCTTTTATATAATCTAAGATGAAGAGATGGAGTTTCCCTTGTCGGAGCTATAAACAAACAATCATCCAAGTAGGGAGTGATGGTGATACCTTGAATATGCAAGGCCGCCCTGAGAGCCACCACAATATTTGTGAAAACTTAGGGAGCAGAAGTGATGCCAAAGGGGGGTACTTGAACTAATAATGAAGAATTTGAGATTTGTAACAGATTGTGATCCAAATAAATTTTGTGTGAGAAAAAATAGGCACATGAAGGTATGCTGAAACAAATGTCTTTTTTTTAACCCCTTCCTGTTTTGGCCACTTTTGACCATCCTAAGGGTATGTGCACACACACTAATTACGTCCGTATTTGACGGACGTATTTCGGCCGCAAGTACCGGACCGAACACAGTGCAGGGAGCCGGGCTCCTAGCATCATACTTATGCTAGTAAAAGAAGTAAAAACGCCCCGATGTACACACATAATACACGCCCACTTGGACTTTTACTTTTCAACACGCCCAGTTGTACTTTTGCAAGCTTCATTTGCATAAATACAAAAATGGTCATAACTTGGCCAAAAATGCTCGTTTTTTAAAAATAAAAACGTTACCGTAATCTACATTGCAGCGCCTATCTGCTGCAATAGCAGATAGGGGTTGCAAAATCTGGTGACAGAGCCTCTTTAAATATGGTGTTTGCGCATTCGTGTCTCATACCTGTTTGGTGAGGGAGAGCGGTCATCTCCAACCTCTTGTACACAGCCAATGGGAACTTCTGATACAGGACGCAATTTACGTCATCCCGATCCATAGTACCACCTCCTAGCCAGCCAATAGACAGAGGAACAACTCGCGTCCACAGAGGCTACAAGAAAGTAGCTGCTGGCTCCCCATGACAACTATGTTGTCAAACTCTCGCAAGGCGATGTTACACAGGCAGTGAGTGCTAGCGCCATCTTGGTATAGGCATAGTGCAACTCACAGCTTCCACATGGAGGAAAATAAACACTGTCCTTCCTCACAGATACTTAACAGACATGTGGGTCAAATATCAATGTTCTTCAGGACGAGGGACTCGATACCAGGGTATACAGCCTGTAGCCTGTTTGTAGAAATAATAAAATAATAAAACTTAGAAAAAAATAGCAGACTCTCAGAGTCTAGCCTGCTCTTCTTGAGTATCAAAGAAAAAAAAAAAATACAAGTTGGTGAGGCCTTCCTCTGCCGTTATAGGCAGGCTGTAGCTAATTGCTATTCATTTAATTACTGCTTATTAACCTGACTCTTCTGGCTGTATCCTAGGGAGTTTAACCCATTGGTGTGCTGCCTGAGGATGACCAGGAAAGTATAGTCATCTAGGTTGGGAGTTCAATCTGGAGGTAATGCACTAGATGGTTGTGGTGGTGCTGGTGGCGTAACATGAATATAAACTTTAAAATTTGGCGTGGTGTGGAATGTGACATGCAAGGTTTAGTGACATATGACTTCTAGATTAAGGGTTCATGTGGGGATAAGGGGGAGAATTGGGGATGGTGATGCTTTTTTTTTTCTCTTCTCTCCGTTGTGTGGGGTGGCTACATATACTATGAAACTGAATGCTGAATATAATGGTATGGAATGTTAGGGGACTGAGCAATAAATTGAAAAGATATTCTGTTATGCGTGTGATGGGAGGATATTTGTCAGCAATTATATGCTTAGTGGAGACATATCTAATAAGGTACATATTCTCGCCCGTAAGTGGGCAGCATTTCAATTTCACTCTACGCACTCTGGTTATGCTAGAGGGGTCAGTATGTTGTTACAGCAGAATGTTAAATTTCTGAAAATTGAGGAACATGCTGATCCATTGGGGAGATATGTTTCCTTGCTTTGTGTTCTAGGTCAGCCCAGTCTTCTGGTATTCCTATATATACCACCGCCCTTCAATCCAGAAGTGTTCATACATTTTTACCAATTGTCTTTGGGACATAAAGATATTCCAATCTATATATTTGGGGATTTTATCTGTGTAGTGGATGAGGAGATGGATAGGTGGAGAATTGCAAAATCGGAAAATACTTGCTTTAGTGCAACTAAATGTTTTTTCTAGAATTGACATCATGTTGGTAAATTAAATAAGCATTTCAAGAGTATGCACAATTGCACATGGCGGCAGAGGTGTGTCCGACCATGTGCCACTGTGGGTAGATCTGGACTTTGGTGGTGCCATGCGAAAACTTGAATTTAAGTGTAATCCTTATTGGTTGAAGCTGTTGGAGACTCATGATAAAATCAAGAAAGAGGTGGTGTTTTTTTGTTTGGATGCAACCTGGGTTTAGATCTGGTAAAAATAGTGAAAAATAGTGTGGATTGCAGCTAAGGCATTCATTAGAGGAATATTATTCAGAGAGATTAGTAGGCTCAAGAGGAAGTTTAGAATAATAGAGGAAGGATTGAAGAGACTAAAGGCTCTTTTACACCGGCCGATAAGCGGCCGATGCAGCGAGTGCCGATCAACGAGACATCGTTGATCGGCGCTCATTTGCTCCTGTCACACGGAGCTATAGATCTTTACTCCGATCGCTCGCCCCCCATACACTATTTTGATGTCGGCAGCACATCTCGCTGTTTACACAGGAAGATGTGCTGCCGACAACGATAATATTTCACTTTTTTAAAACAATACGACCAGCAGATGATCGAGCTCTGTCACCAGTTTATATCTGCCCTATCTTCTACCTAATCTAATAGGCGCTTTAATGTAATGTGTTGTTTTTGTTTTTTTTTAAATATTTTTGACAAAGTTATGAGCATTTTAAGTGTTATGCAAAATTTTTCTTGATGCCCAAGTGTGTTTTTTTTCCTCTTGACCAAGTGGGCACATAGTATGTGAAGGAAATACAGGATAAGTGACAGCAGAGCGTCATCTTGCAAGATCACGCTGTGCTGTGGATTAAGCTGGACTTGAATGAAGAGAAGTGTATGATGCTGATTGGTCAGCATCATACACTTCTCTTTACTACGCCGACTTGGTCAAGAGTAAAAAAAAACGCCCACTAGGGCATTAAGAACAAATTTGCATAACACTTAAAATGCTCATAACTTTGTCAAAAATACAAGTTTAAAAAAAAACAAAAAAAAACATTACTTATCTACATTGAAGCGCCTATTATATTAGGTAGAAGATAGGGCAGTTATAAACTGGTGACAGAGCTTCCTTAAGGATGCAGAAAGAGACTTTATTCAAAATAAATCAGAGGAATATAAAGCAGTGTGAAATCAGTGGAAAGCCCGAAGACCTATTTGCATGAACAAAGTACAGAATCAAAATTTTTTGAGGGGTTTGGAGTGATATGATCAGGGGGGGGTAGGCCAGGTAAGATCTTAGCCAATATTGTTAGTAAAAATAAAGGGAATAAGTCAGTTATGGGGATTCAAAATAGTAGTGGGGAATATGTGAATCAGAGTGAGGCGATACTCTCGGTGTTTAAATGTGTTTGACCATCAGGGACATTTATGGCATATCCACAGGATATGCCATAAATGTCAGATAGATGCGGGTCCCACCTCTGGGACCAGCACCTATCTCTAGATCGGGGCCCCCTAAACTCCATTCTACCTTTCTCGGTTTCCACTGCCTCCTGGCCACTTCCTAAATAGATGGTCGGGAGTTATGAAAACAGCGTAGCTCACTGAGCTACACTTTTTCCGTAACTCCCATAGAAGTGAATGTCAGTTACAGAAACAGTGTAGGTCACGTGCTACGCAGCTTCCGTAACTGCTATTCACTTCTATGGAAGTTACGGAAACAGCATAGCTCATTGAACTACGCTTTTTTCGTAACTCCTTACCATCTAATCAGGAAGTACCCGGGAGCTAGCGGGAGCCGAGAAAGGTAGAATGGGGTTTAGGGGGCCCTGTTTTAGGGATAGGTGCATGTCCTATAAATGGGACCTGCATCTATCTGCCTTTTATGGCATATCCTGTGGATATTCTGATCAGTTGTTAGACCGTTATCTCCGTAAGGTGGATGCCACAAAATTATTGCCAACACAGCAACAATGGTTGGACCGTCCAATTGAGTTAGAAGAGTTAAGACAGGTGGTCAGAGGTATGGCAAGTGATAAGGCTCCTGGGCCCGACGTATTGACAGTAGAGGTGTATAGGGAACATGAGGATACCTTACTGGAACAACTACATGGGGTCTTGACTTTAGTTAGTGGTCAATTACCCGTTTCTATGTACAAAGCTGGTATTGTGTTAATACCAAAAGCAGCTAATGATCTATCGGATCCTGCATCATATAGGCCAATATCACTTATCAATACGGATATTAAAATGTTGTCAAAAATATTGGCTAATAGACTCTCAAGGGTAATAGGAACGTTGGTAGGGGAAGATTAATGCAGATTTAAGAGCCTATGCTAATATACAGCTTAGTAGACTGGGTGGTCCTCACTCCATACTGTCTTTGGATGCTGTTAAAGTGTTTGACAGTGTGGAGTAGCGATACCAGTGGGGAATTTTAAAGAAATATGGTATGGGGGAGAACTTTCTGAAATGAGTTAAACTCCTATATTTGAAACTCTGTGCCTATGCATAAATGGAAAATAGTCTCGGTTTTTTAAATTGGAAAAGGGTACTAGACAGGGTTGTCCTCTCCCCCCCCCCCCCCTACTCTTTGCTTTGGCCATTGAACCAGTGTCGATCAAGATTAGGAAGAACCCCAAGATCTAGGGGTTTGGGGAAGAGATTACAAAATAGTTAGGTATGCTGACAACCTTCTCCTGTTTCTAAGGGACACGGGGGAGAATTTGGGGATAGTAATAGAGGTCAAGGAATTTGGGGGATTCTCGGGCTTGGATATAAACTGGGGAAAATCTGTTCTACTTCCTCTTGACTCGAGATTGAGTTTAGAAACAGAGGTGCAACAGGTAACACCAGGAGGCACTTGTGGATACTTGGGTGTGAACCTTTCAGCTGATTCCGGGTTGCATACTAATTTGAATTTCACCCCTTTGTTGAAAAGGATAAAAAGTAAAGATGGTATATGGAATAGAATACCACTGCCAAAGGCAGACAGAATAGGATTAATAAAGATGGTACTGCTCCCACAACTTATGTACGATCTGAGTTACTCCCCAGTGTGAATTGGGGACAAAATATTTAAAAAATAAATAAATAAAAATAGATTGAATGAGCGTATATGTCAAGTAAGAAGGTTTCTAAAAATTTGCTGATGAGGCTATTGGGTAGGGTCTGGTATCACACTGAAAAGATAGCTGGGGTAAAAGGATCGTTGGATATTACAACTATATTGCTTAACCAGTTCAGGACTGGGCTATTTTGTGCCTTCAGGACCAGACACCGTTAAGATATTTGTTGGGCTAGCGACGTGATTTTTGCGATTGTTTTTTCCGTAGACAATGTAGGTTTCTTTTTTTATCATTTTTATACACATCCTTTTTGCTATTTTAGAATTTTTGTTCTTAAAGTTTGAAAATAATAGTAAAAAAATAGGCTTTTTTACATATTTCAGCTATTTTTTTTGGTAATAACATAGTTTTACCCTAAAATAGACCTTTTATTTGTGATCGTCATTGTCTATCGTCAATTTTAATATATTACATGTCTATATTAGGGTAATTGGGTCCGGGCTAGCGTTACGACAATGATTGGCGGGGGGGGGGGAACACGTTTTTTTGAGGTGGGTATTTTATGTGTATTTATTATTAATTTTTTTTTGCACTTTACTTTTATTTTTTTTATTACTATGGTCTGTCCCTCAAGGGTCAAAAAAGACCTTTGGGGAACTTTATATATTTTTTTTCTTTCTTTTACACCATCTTTTTCCACTGTAACTAGGGCTGCACAGCAGCCCCAGTTACAGGGGAAATCAGCCCTCTCATAGTGACTATTGTCACTAATAGGGCTGTGCTGGGTCTAGTAAGACCCATCAGCAGTCTGCCACTAATGGCACCCGGCGATCATGTGACCAGTCACATGAACACCGGGATCAATAGATCCTCTCTATTCCTATACACAGTGTTCGTTGAGCGCTGTGTACAAGTGATAAGAGAAGACAGAAGCATGTACAAGTGATAAGAGAAGACAGAAGCAGTGAAAGCTGCTTCTCTCTTCTCCTCAGGGTCCCCGGCAGTCACTGACAGCCGGAGACCCGACATACAGCTGCCCGATCGCTCGGGCAGCAAGTTAAAACCCGCGCCGTAAAAAGTCTATGGCGCGGGTTTTAAGGACCCTGACCGCTGGCCGTAAAAACACAGCCAGCAGTCGGGAACCAGTTAATGACTTTCTTCCAGGGGTGGAAAAAGTGCTGGATCCAGCTTATTGGGTAGCAAAGCTTATTGGGTAGCAAACAAAAAAAAAAAAAAGCACAATTTTGTGAGGGGGGGGGGGAGTTTAAAAAGTGTAAGGTATTAAAGAGGCTCTGTCACCACATTATAAGTGGCCTATCTCCTACATAAGGAGATCGGCGCTATAATGTAGGTGACAGCAGTGCTTTTTATTTTTTTAAAAACTAGCTATTTTCACCACTTTATTAGCGATTTTAGATTTATGCTAATGAGTTTCTCAATGGACAACTGGGCGTGTTTTACTATTGACCAAGTGGGCGTTGTACAGAAGAGTGTATGACGCTGACCAATCAGTGTCATACACTTCTCTCCATTCATTTAGGCAGCGCATAGGGATCGTTTTAGATCACTATGTGCTGTCTTATACTAACACATTAGGGCAGATTTACACAAGCGTGTGCATTTTGCGCATGCAAAAAACGCGGTGTTTTGTGTGCGCAAAAGGCACTTAACAGCTCCGTGTGTCATGTTCATATGGTGCGCGGCTGCGTGCTTTTCACGCAGCCGCCATAATTATTGACCCTCCGTTTGGATGTTTGTAAACAGAAAAGCACGTGGTGCTTTTCTGTTTACATTAATTTTTTTACTGCTGTTGCGCGAATAACGCACGTCCCACGGAAGTGCTTCCGTGTGGTGTGCGTTATTTTCACGCACCCATTGACTTCAATGGGTGCGAGATGCGTGAAAAACACCGAAATATAGAACCTGTCGTGAGTTTTACGCAGCGGACTCGCGCTGCGCAAAAATCACGGACAGCCTGCACTGCCCCATAGACTTGCATAGGTCCGTGTGACCCGTGTGAAATTCACGCGGGTTGCACGGACGCAAATCACGTTTGTGTAAATCCGCCCTAACAATACTGAAGTGTTTAGACAGTGAATAGACATTCCACGGGATGTCTATTCACAATCCCTGCACTTCGTTACTGTTTCTGTGGTAGTTACAGCAGAGCAAGCGTAATTTCACTGTAATCTATCATCTACAGCGAATCTCGCGGGATTACGCTTGCTCTGCTGTAACTACCACAGAAACAGTAACGAAGTGCAAGAATTGTGAATAATGTCTATGTCTATGGGGCCGTGCAGACTGTCCGTGAGTTTCACGCAGCGTGTGTCCGCTGCGAAAAACTCACGACATGTCCCATATTTGTGCGTTGTTCGCGCATCACGCACCCATTGAAGTCAATGGGTGCGTGAAAATCACGCGCAGCACACGGAAGCACTTCCGTGTGACATGCGATTCGCGCAACAGCAGTAAAAAGTATGAATGAAAACAGAAAAGCACCACATCTTTTTCTGTTTACAAACATACAAACAGTGTCATAATGATGGCGGCTGTGCGAAAATCACGCAGCCACGCATCATACGCGGCTGACACACGGAGCTGTTAAGTACCTTTTGCGCGCGCAAAACGCCGCCTTTTTTGCGCTCGCAAAATGCACACGCTCGTGTAAATCCGGCCTAACTTGGGAATGCTTTAACCTATCCAATTGATTCTGAGATAGTTTTCTCATGACATTTGTACTTTATGTTAGTGAAAAAATTTGGTCGATTAATTCTATATTTATTTGTGAAAAGCATTTTTCGAAATGTAAATGTATCTACTTGTAAAACAGATCGTAATACCACACAAAATACTTACTAGTTAACATTTCCTATATTTCTACTTTATGTTTGCATTTTTTGTTTCACGTCCTCTAAGGGTATGTTCACATGGCAGCGTCCGTAACGGCTGAAATTACGGGGCTGTTTTCAGGAGAAAACAGCACCGTAATTTCAGCCGTAATGGCATGTTGAGGCGCTTTTTGCTGCGTCCATTACGGACGTTTAATGGAGCTGTTTTTCCATGGAGACCATGGAAAACGGCTCCATTTACGTCTGAAGAAGTGACAGGCACTTCTCTGACGCCGGCGTATTTTTTACGCCCCACCTTTTGACAGCGGTGCGTAAAAAAAATGACCGTGTGCACAGAACATCGTAAGACCCATTCTAATGAATGGGCAGATGTTTGCCGACGCTATCGAGCCGCATTTTCGGACGTAAATCGAGGTGTAAAACGCCCGAATTACGTCCGTAAATAAGCCGTGTGAACATACCCTTATTTTTCTAGGACGTTACGAGGCTTAGAACTTTAGCAGCAATTTCTCACATTTTCAAGAAAATTTCAAAAGGCTATTTTTTCAGGGACCAGTTCAGTTGTGAAGTGGCTTTGAGGGCCTTATATATTAGAAAGTCCTCATAACTCACCCCATTTTAAAAAGTGCACCCCTCAAAGTATTCAAAACAGCATTCAGAAAGTATTTGAACCCTTTAGGCATTCCACAGGAATTAAAGCAAAGTAGAGGGGAAATTGACAAATTAAGTTTTTATTGACATCATTTAAAGTACCATATAATGTACTGGGAAACTGAAAAAACTTATTTGCGGGTTGAAATTGGATTAAACTGATTCTTCCATTACTTTTGGGGTTTTGTTTTTACGTCTTTCACCATGCGGTAAAAACGACACCTTAATTTTATTCTGCGTCTCAATACCATTACGGTGATACCAAATTTATATAGTTTTTTATATATTTTACTACTTTTACAAAGAAAAGACTGTTAAAAAAAAAAATTGCTTTGCATCATCCCATTTTGAGAGCCATAACTTTTTTATTTTGAACGGTGTGAGGGCTTATTTTTGGCGGGACGGTCTGTAGTTTTTATTGGTACCATTTTATGGTACATACAACTTCTAGATCACTTTTTATGACATTTTTTTTAGAGTTAAGTTGACCAAAAACAGCGATTTTGGCGTTTAAAATTTTTTATTTCTTACGGCGTTCACCGTGCGCAATAAATTACATTTTACTTTATTCTGCAAGTAGGTACGATTACGGCAATACCATATGTATATAGTTTTTTTTATATTTTGCAGCATTTGCACAATAAAATGAAATTTTTATAAAATTATTTATTTTTTGTGTTGCCATATTCTGAGCCATAACTTTTTTATTTTTCAGTCAAAAAAGCGGTGTAAGGGCTTGTTTTTTGCAAGGCAGGTGTTAGTTTTTATTGGTACTATTTTGGGGTACATGCAACTTTTTGATCACTTTTTATTCTATATCTGGGGGGGTGTGACCACAAAATAGCGATGCTGGCATAGTTTTTCATTTATTTTTTTTGCGGTGTTCACCGTGCGGGAAAAATATAAGTATAGTTTTATAGTTTGGGTCGTTACAAACGCGGTGATACCAAATATGTATACTTTTTTTTTTTACGTTTTCATATTTTTTCTATAATAAAAGACGTACTATAGGAAAAAAAAATACTTTTATGTTTACACTTTTATAAAACATTGACTTTTTTTTACACTTTCTTTTTTGACCTGCAGCACTGATCGCTGCTAGAATACATTACACTACCTAGTAGTGTAAGGTATTCCAACTGTCAGTGTGACGTCACAGTCACTCTGACAGTAAGTCTATGAGGACCAGCCAGAGGCCGCCGACAGTGTGCATCGGGAACGAAAGTGACTTCCTGTCACTCTGACAGCAAGCCTGTCCTGATAGGCTTCTGTCCATGGCAGACACGGAGCCCCCCCCCCGGTTCTTCAATCTTCAAACCTCCTTGTAAAGGATCTGCCAGGCACAACTTCTGTGTATACGCCCATGGGTAATCAGTCTGCACCTGGTTCTATGTCTCTGAGACTGACTCCATCTTCCACCACTCAGGATGGCAGGCTTAGGAGTGGGAGAGCCTATCGCAGCCTGGCCAGACGGAGCTAGCTCCCGCCCTCTGTCTATTTATACCTGCCTTTCCTGTTCCTCCTTTGCTTGTGATTCTTCTCGTGTGGTTTCCTGGCCTTGCTGCAGCTCCTAGCTATTTGACCTTGCTTCATACTGACCCCGGCTTACTGACTACTCTCCTGCTCTGCGTTTGGTACCTCGTACATTCCTGGTTTGACTCGGCTCGTTCACCTCTCTTGTTGCTCACGGTGTTGCCGTGGGCAACTGCCCCATTTCCCTTTGCTTGTGTCCCCTTGTCTGTTTGTCTGTCGTGCACCTACTGAGCGTAGGGACCGTCGCTCAGTTGTACCCCGTCGCCTAGGGCGGGTCGTTGCAAGTAGGCAGGGACTGAGTGGTGGGTAGATTAGGGCTCACTGTCTGTTTCCCTACCCCCCTGCCCTTACATAATCACAAGCCCATATACCTAGGCTACCCCGGACCCTCACTCTATTATGGACCCCCTTGAGACCCTGGCTCAGCAAATGCAGGGTCTCTCCCTACATAGCAGGGTCTCTCCCTGAATTCCGCATGGACCCCGCCAAGGTCCAGGCTGTGGCGGAATGGGTCCAACCTGCCTCCCTGAAGGCGTTACAGTGTTTCTTGGGGTTCGCTAATTATTACAGGAGATTTATTGCTAACTTCTCGGTCATCGCTAAGCCTCTTACGGACCTCACTCGCAAAGGTGCTGATCTCCTCCACTGGCCTCCTGAGGCTGTCCAGGCTTTTGAGGTCCTTAAGAAGTGCTTTATCTCGGCTCCGGTGCTGGTCCAGCCCAACCAAATGGAGCCATTTATCGTGGAGGTTGACGCATCCGAGGTGGGAGTGGGGGCTGTCTTGTCCCAGGGTACCAGGTCCCTCACCCATCTCCGTCCCTGTGCCTACTTCTCCAGGAAGTTTTCGCCCACTGAGAGTAACTATGATATTGGCAACCGCGAACTCTTAGCCATTAAATGGGCATTTGAAGAGTGGCGCCACTTCCTGGAGGGGGCTAGGTATAAATTACCACCGCCTCCACTGGTCTACGCTCCTATTCCTTGCGCCTTCGCTTCCTTGAACATATGGCCGGAAGCCGCGGCCAGAAGTAGTCATCTTACTGTCCGGCAGCGGCTTCTGGTCCACATGAAAATGGCGCTGGATTTCGTTCCGCGAACGAGCTTTGATTTGGTCTGTGTGGGAGCGGCGCATGCGCCGTTCCCACACAGATGGCGTACGCTTCATAGAATGGAACGGCTCCCGTTCGCATTCTCTATGGGGTTGTATGTGCCGTATAGCATCTCTGTATGTGTCGTTAATCGACACATACAGAGATGAAAAGAAAAAGTAAACAGTTTAAAAAGTAGAACATAAGAACACAAATAAATAAAATTTATGGTATCATATTAAAAGCAATATAATAATAAGAAAAAAAATCATGACACCTTCCCTTTAAGTGGGTGTTTGCCAAATAGTGTCACTTTTGTGGGTTTCCACTGTTTTGGTCTCTCAGGGGCTTTGCAAATTCTACATCCAAAAAACATTTCAGCTAAATTTGGGCTCCAAAAGCCAAATAGTGCTCCTTCCCACTGTGGATCCAAACAGCAGTTTATTACCATATGGCATATTTCCGTAATCGGGAGAAATTGTTTTACAAATGTTGGGGTGCTTTCTCTCCTTTATTCCTTGTAAAATTAAAAACTTCTACATTTTTTTTCAGAAAAAAAGATTTTTTACCTTTACAGACTAATTACAATAAATTCAGCAAAACAACTGTGGGTCAAAATGCTAACTATACCCCTAGAAAAATTCCTTGTGGGGTGGAGTTTCCAAAATGGGGTCACTTTTGGGAGTTTTCCACTGTTTTGGTCCCTTCAGTGCATCGCAAACATGACACCGCACTGAAAACTATTCCAGCAAAATCAGAAATCCAAATGGTGCTCCTCTTCTGAGCCCTGCTGTGGGTCCAAACAGAAGTTTATTACCACATATGGCATATTTCCATAATCGGGAGAAATTGTTTTACAAATGTTGGGGGTTTTTTTCTCCTTTATTCCTTGTAAAAAAAATAAATGTTTTTTCCAGAAAAAAAAAAAAAAAAGACGATTTTCATCTTCACATACAAATTCAAATAAATGTAGCGAAAAAACTGTAGGGTCAAAATGCTAACTACACCCCTAGATCATTTCCTTGAGGGGTGTAGTTTGCAAAATGGTCACCTTTGGGGGGTTTCCACCGTTTTGGCACCACAAGACCTCTTCAAACCTGAAATGGTGCCTAAAATATATTCTAAAAAAAGGGGACCCTAAAATCCTCTAGGTGTTCCTTTGCTTCTGAGGCCTGTGTTTCAGTCCATAAGCATGCTAGGGCCACATGTGGGATATCTCCAAAAACTACAGAATCTGGGCAATACATTTTGAGTTGCATTTCTTGGGTAAATGCTTCTGTGGTACAGAAAAAAAAAAGACAAATTCATTGTGGCAAAAAAATAATAATTTGTAAATTTCACCTCTACATTGCTTTAACCCCTTAAGGACGCAGCCTTGTTTTGGCCTTAAGGCTCAGAGCCCATTTTTCAAATCTGACATATTTCACTTTATGTGGTAATAACGTCGGAATGCTTAAACCTATCCAAGCAATTCTGAGATTATTTTCTCGTGACACATTGGGCTTTATGTTAGTGGTAAAATTTTGACGATATATTCAGTGTTTATTGGTGAAAAATTGCAAAGTTTAGAGAAAATTTTGAAAAAATAGCATTTTTCAGAGTTTAAATGCATTTGCTTGTAAAACAGACGGTTATACCACCCAAAATAGTTACTATTTCACATTTCGCATATGTCTACTTTAGATTGGCATCGTTTTTTGAACATTCTTTTCTTTTTCTTGGACGTTACAAGGCTTAGAACGTAAACAGCAATTTCTCATATTTTTAAGAAAATTTCAAAAGCCTTTTTTTTAAGGTACCTGTTCTGTTCCGAAGTGGCTTTGAGGGGCCTATGTATTAGAAACCCCAATAAAACACCCCATTTTAAAAACTAGACCCCTCAAAGTATTCAAAACAGCATTTAGAAAGTTTATTTAACCCTTCAGGCATTTCACAGAAATTAAAGCAAAGTAGAGGTGAAATTTGCAAATGTAATTTTTCTTGCTGAATTTCAATTGTATTCAATTTTTTTCTGTAACACAGAAGGTTTTACCAGAGAAACACTACTAAATATGTATTATCCAGATTCTGCAGTTTTTAGAAATGTCCCACATGTCTCTAGTGCGCTCGTGGACTAAAACACAAGACCTAGAAGCAAAGAAGCACCTAGTGCATTTTGAGGCCTCTTTTTTATTAGAATATATTTTAGGCAGCATGCAGGGTTTGAAGAGGTGTTGAGGTGCCAAAACAGTAGCAATCCCACAAAAGTGACCCCATTTCGGAAACTACACCCCTCAAGGAATTCATTTATGGTTGTTGTTACCATTTTGACCCCACAGTTTTTACACAGCACGTATTTGAATTGGGCTGTGAAATTTAAAAAATTAAATTTTTTCCAATAAGATGTAATTTGTGATAAAAATTTCTTATTTTCACAGGGAACAAAATACCCCATTTTGTTGCCCAATTTCTCCTGAGTTCAGCAATACCCAATTTGTGGCGATAAACTGCTTGTTCTGACAAGTCCACCTGTCCCATGTACCTATTGTAGTCCAGGATGCAGTCTGGTTTGGGGGTCTCTGTACTGGTACCTCGTACAGGTACATGGGTACTGGTGTGGCATCTCTCTTGTCTTGTACTTGACACACAATATGTTGCTGCTAGATTGTGCACTGCTCTCACCCGTTCTGAGTGTTTGCCCAAGTGTCTTAGGGAGGCCTCTCAGATTTCTTCAAAGGCTGGGTTCACACGACCTATTTTCAGGCGTAAACGAGGCGTATTATGCCTCGATTTACGCCTGAAAATACGGCTCCAATACGTCGGCAAACAGCTGCCCATTCATTTGAATGGGTTTGCCGACGTACAGTGCTGACGACCTGTAATTTCCGCGTCGTCGTTTGACAGCTGTCAAACGACGACGCGTAAAATGACTGCCTCGTCAAAGACGTGCAGGACACTTCTTTGGACGTTTTTGGAGCTGTTTTCTCATAGACTCCAAAGAAAACAGCTCCAAAAACGGACGTGAAAAACACGAGTTGCTCAAAAAAACGTCTGAAAACAGCTCCGTATTTTCAGACGTTTTTGGTCACTACGTGTGCACATACCCTAAGGGTATGTGCACACACACTAATTACGTCCATAATTGACGGACGTATTTCGGCCGCAAGTAGTGGACCGAACTCAGTGCAGGGAGCCGGGCTCCTAGCATCATACTTATGTACGATGCTAGGAGTCCCTGCCTCTCCGTGGAACTACTGTCCCGTACTGAAAACACGATTACAGTACGGGACAGTTGTCCTGCAGAGAGGCAGGGACTCCTAGCATCGTATATAACTATGATGCTAGGAGCCCGGCTCCCTGCACTGTGTTCGGTCCGGTACTTGCGGCCGAAATACGTCCGTCAATTACGGACGTAATTAGTGTGTGTGCACATACCCTAACAGTGCCGCAGGACTTATGGAAGCGAGGCACTTGAAGAGTGGGACTCTGGTATAAAAATTATCCAGGTAGAGTTGGTAACCCTGGACCAGCAGTGGGTGCACCAAATCTCACACAATTTTTGCATTAACTCCCAGTAAGGGGTGCATTCTGGGGGCTGAATACTGGTGTCCTTCCCTTCGTATATCCTAAATTTGTAGGTATACCCTGATGCACTCTCGCACAGCTTATACATCTTCACACCATACCTTGCCCTCCTACCCGGCAGGTACTGGCAGAATTGAAGCCTCCCTTTAAAATGTACCAAGGACTCATCAATAGAAATACACTTCTCGGGGGTGTATGCTTGGGAAAACCGGGCACTGAAACGGTCTAATAGGGGTCTCCGTTTATACAAACGGTCAAAACTGGGGTCGTCTTGGAGTAGGCAATGCTCATTAGGAGAAGCTAAGTATTGCCTCGTTTTTATTTCTTTTTAGGTTCCAGTTCAGTTCTGAAGTTGCTTTGAGGGGCCTATATATTAGAAACCCCTATGAAACACCCCATTCTAGAAAGTAGACCCCTCAAAGTATTCACAACAGCATTTAGAAAGTTTATGAACTCTTTAGATGCTTCACAGGAATTTAGAGCAAAGCAGACGTGAAATGTACATATTTGTCAGAAAATCTTTTTTATACCATTTTTTTCTATAACACAAAAGGTTTTACCAGAGAAACGCAACTCAATACTTATTGCCCAGATTCTGCAGTTTTGAGAAATATCCCACATGTGGCCCTAGTGTGGTACTGGATTGAAGCACCAGCCTCCGAAGCAAAGGAGCACCTAGTGGATTTTGAGGCCTCCTTTTTATTAGGCACCATGTCCGGTTTGAAGAGGTCTTGTGGTGCCAAACCAGTGGAAACCTCCAAAACGTGACCCCATTTTGGAAACTAGACCCCTTGAGGAATTCATTGTAGTTTTCTTGGGGTGCATGCGGCTTTTTGATCAGTTTTTATTCTATTTTTAGGTGGCGTGGTGACTAAAAAACAGCAATTCTACTATTGGTTTTTTTATAGCGTTCACCGCGTGCTATAAATGACATTCACTTCTGCGGGGCAACACGATTACGGCGATACCATATGTTTATAGTTTTTTTTTTTAATGTCTTATGGCGTTTGCATAATAAAATACGTTTTTTTTTAAAAATCATTCACTTTGTGTTACCTTATTCTAATAGCCATAACTTTATTTTTCCATCAATAAAGCCGTGCGAGGACTTTTTTTGCGTAACGAACTGTGGTTTCAATCATTACCATTTTTAGGTACATGCGACATTTGATCTCTTTTTATTCCATTTTTTGGGAGGTGAAGTGACCAAACAATTGTGGTACGGTTTATTATTTTCTTTTACGGCGCTCACCGTGCGGGATAAATAACAAAATAGTTTTGTAGTTCAGGCCGTTACTGACGCGGCGATACCAATTATGTATAGTTTGTTTATATATCTATTTTTATTAATAATAAAGGACTGATAAAAGTAAAAATCCTCCATTTTCCCTTATTACTTTTAAAACTTAATTTTCTTATTTTTACACATCTTTTTTTTTTACTTTATTACTTTGTCCCACTAGGGGACTTGAGGGCAAGAGGCCCTGATCGCTATTCTAATACACTGCACTACATGCGTAGTGCAGTATATTAGAACTGTCAGCTACTCACTGACAGCAAGCATAGTGGGTCCTGACTTTGTCAGGACCCACTAGGCTTCCGTCGATGGCATAGCCGGACGCCATTGTTTGGTGTCCAGTTGCCATAGTTACAATCGCCGGCCACTATCGTGTAGCAGGCCGGCGATTGTCTCTTAACCCCAAAAAATCTGCGCTCTATTGAACGCAGATTTTAAGGGGTTAATCAGCGGGGACACCGCGATCAGTCCCCGCTGTAGGAGCTGCGGCAGCTGCTGTACGAGACAGCAGCTGTGTCAGCTCCTGCATGTGTCGGGAGGACGGACGAAATGGCCAGTACTCCCGTGACGTACTATTCCGTCATGGAGCGCGAACGATACAGCTACCATGACCTAATAGTACGTCCAGGAGCGGGAAGGGGTTAATTCCTGCGAAACGCCTAAAGGGTTAAAAACACTTTCTGAATGGTTTTGAATACTTTGAGGGATTCAGTTGGGGTGATTTATAGGGACTTTAATATATAAGGCCCTCAAAGCCACTTCAGAACTGAACTGGTCCCTGAAACAGCCTTTAGAATTTTTTTTGAAAATATGAGAAATTGCTGCTAAAGTTCTAGGATTAACGATAGAGTATTACAACTAACAATTTAACTTTGAGTGAATACTGGTCAGTGATCTTGCAACAGGGGGCTTGTTACCGAACATTGGAGGTCTTGACCCTATTGCTGACCACAGCACTATACGTGGCTTTAAGAGCCGGACGAGCGCAATATAGCGCAAGGTGTAGCGTGGTACGGCGCTATTACTAATCAATCATTAGGATTCAGCTTATATATATATAATAGGAGAGACTGGTCTGTGGGTAGTTAGTATCTTTGCCTCATAGGCTAGGTCTCTGCTGCTGACCATATGATTGAGCCTGTTATTTTGGCTTTAAGGGCCCATTTTTAAGATTATCTTAATAAAACTTATTTTAATCGTTCAACTCAGGCAGTCATATTTAAAGTTCTAAGCCTTGTAACGTCCTAGAAAAATAACAGGTTCAAAAACCGATGCAAATATAAAGACATGGTGAATGTAAACTAGTAACTGTTTTGTGTGGTATACAAGCAGATACATTTAAAATTAGAAAACCGCAGATTTTTGCAAATTTTCTCCAAATCATGGTGTTTTGTTTTTTTACAAATAAATGAATTTAATCAACCAAATTTTTTCACTAACAAAAGTACAAGATGTTACGAGAAAACTCCGAATCACTTGGATAGGTAAAAGCATTCCGAAGTTATTACCACATAAAGTGACATGTCAGATTTGAAAAATTGGCTGTCATTAAAGAGGCTCTGTCACCACATTATAAGTGCCCCATCTCCTACATAATGTGATCGGCGCTGTAATGTAGGTGACAGCAGTGCTTTTTTTTTTAATAAAACGATCTGTTTTCACCACTTTATTAGCGATTTAAGTTTTATGCTAATGAGTTGCTTAATGCCCAAGTGGGCATGTTTTTACTTTAGACAAAGTGGGCGTTGTACAGAGGAGTTTATGACGCTGACCAATCAGCATCATGCACTCCTCTCCATTCATTTACTCAGCGCATAGGGATCCTGCTAGATCCTTATGTGCTGTCTTATACTAACACATTAACGATACTGAAGTGTTTAGACAGTGAATAGACATTCCACGGGATGTCTATTCACAATCTCTGCACTTCTTTACTGTTTCTGTGGTAGTTACAGCAGAGGAAGCGTGATCTCGCTGTAAATGACAGGTTACAACGAGATTACACTTCCTCTGCTGTAACTACCACAGAGTAACGAAGTGCAGAGATGGTGAATAGACATCCCGTGGAGGTCTCTAAATCAATGGAGGGGAGTGCAGGACGCTAATTGGTCAGCGTCATACACTCCTCTGTACAACGCCCACTTGGTCTAAAGTAAAAATACGCCCAGTTGGGCATTAAGCAACTCATTAGCATAAATCTAAAATCGGTAATGTAGTGGTGAAAACAGATAGAAATGCTTTTTATTTAATAAACGGTCACCTACATTACAGCGCCCATCTCCTTATGTAGGAGATAGGGCACATGTGGTGACAGAGCCTCTTTAAGGCCAAACCAGGCTCAGTCTTGAAAGGGTTAAAGGCCTTGCGTTGGCTTACGATATGGGATGTGATTAAGGCCAATGCATTGCTCAACAGGTTGTACAGATACTGTAAATGGTGAACATAACTTACATTTCGAAGGTTCGAGCACAAGAGTTTGCCCATTCAGGTGGTATCTAGTGTTCTAACAGCTGGTCAACAGGTCTACCTTCTGCGTGACTTATCATCCACATGCAAACCTAGGAGGCTGGGTGTCATGTCAGATGCCAATTACAGGAAGAGAGAACAGGATTCTTCTTATGCATATTGATGGAGAAAAGCAGATAGAGCAAACAATTCTAAATCAGAGGGGAGACACTTGAGGCTGCAGCACATTCTGGGTGTCCCAAAACGGGTATAAAATACCCAGGTTTGGACCTCTAGGATAGAGAATAAGGACTAGAGATATCTCCAGGGAGGACAATAGTAAAATTTGGTTTATGCCAGGAGGAACTCCGCTCAGACCTTTATCAATATATTGGTGGCTTTTCATTTGACATCTGGTTATTGTATTGTATTGGTCTATAGAAGTGGTATTCGCAGATTATACCATTAACCTGGTGATTGTTTGGTGTTTAACTGATCTTTGTCTATTATCCATGTTGATTTCTTAGGGCCTGTAAACAGCGTTGCTGTCCGTTGAGGGGTTCCGTCAGCGGTTTGTCGGGTTAACCCCTCAAAGGAAAGGAAAACTGAAACCTTAATTTGCATCACCATTGATCTCAATGGTAAACAGAAATGTTGCTAATAGCTTCCATTTGTCACTGTTGTGACAGGGTTCCATTGTTCTGATGGTATCTATAGCGCAGTCGACTGCGCTATTGAATCAGTCAAAAACAGAAAACATGAGGGGAAGTGAAGGCAGCGCGCCGGAGCGGAATTGGAGTGTAGGGACTGCACTGTACTGTATAGTAAACTACGTGGCTGGTGCAAGGCTGCCAAAAATGGTGACTGCCATAGTAAAAAACAAAACAAAAAAAAAAAAACACTGTAGGAAAGATGGTGCAGCTTGCAATAGGCCGGCTGTAAATGGTGCCTAGTAGCAATTAAAGCCTGTAGTGCCCTAAAACTAGTAGCCATCGGTGGGCAGCGGACCCATAAGTGTACTAATAGAACTGTATACAAGCGGGGATGGGGTTCAAACACTATTCATCCAAATCAGCAATTTCCTTCCTCCATCTCCCATATTTGTGACCCCCTCACTGTTTCACACTTAAATAAAGGGGACACTAGTGGGGGAAGTTATGCTTAGGCTGGTGGGTGACAGAGGAGCAGACACTCGTCTTCATAGACAAGTCAGACAAAGGTGCATTTTCAATAGGACACAGGTGTGTCTGACAAAGGGGGATTAGGTTAAACCTGTATCCCAGATAAAAAAGGGAATAAAACAAACAAATGCTGAAGACAACTGCATTAGCGGAAGGGCACCTCCTACAGACCCTAAGGTAAGACTGAATAGCTCAGTGTCTGGGCAGGGTCTTTAGTGTAGGAGGGGGGCACGATTTAATTTTAGCGTAAAGCCTTGGAAGCAACCGCATATATCCACAATTATAAAAGTTTCCACATACAATACTTTGGAGGCAAGAATTTATAGTCTTCTTGGAAAAGCCAATTTGTTTTCAATAATACACAGAGCCAATGGTGGTTGTGATACCAACTGCATGTTCATGATTTATTTTCTTCATAACCAGTTTTACAATAAAGGAGAAAATTGAAACGTATAACAGATCACTGTCAACTTTTATAAGATGGCTTCCAACAATTAAAATTACACATTGCTTATATTATGTATCCTGACAAGATTTAAATACATATCGTTTGTCAGTACCTTCAAAATGGGAAATCCGAAAACAGTAAATAAGGATTTTAAGATAATTGCGTGGGCAGGAAGTTTACTGTGAAAACCTCCGCAGCACCGTTGTGACACGGCACAGCTTACATCTGTTAGAGGTATAACAACATTTGCTGGAGTTTAGTTCCCTATGAAGGTTTCAATGTTCCGACAAAAAGGGAATAACCTTGCCAACATTATATATTTTAAAAAAAACAAAAAAAAACCCCAAAAAACAAAGAATACATTAGTGTGGACGTTTGAGGAAAAAAAAATAAAGATATAAAAATGGTAAGTAGGGAAGTTTCCAATTACGGTCAGAGGAAAATGACCACAAAACAAACAAATCTACTGAACGGCAGAGAACACTCCAATTTTCAGATTACCATTCAGATCAAATTCTAATGACAAAAAAAACAGGAAAATATATTAGCAATGCAAACTTGTTAAAAATGTGCATGGCTTTTTTTCGAACAGGTGATGGGAGCAACCAACCATTAACCCCAAAAATGTCAAAAAAGTATCACCTTTTGCTGGATAAAATAGAAAAGCGCATATGTAACTCTTAAAACAGAAATTAAAGACAGAATTGGAGGTGAAAAAGTCAAGCAATAGCCTAAATCATGTACTAAACCAAGTCTGTCTTTTGGTGTTGGTTCTTTTTTTTATTTTTATAACTTTTGTTTTTTTTAATAAAATCTCACCAAACAATCACCCTCACACCCTTACCCCCCCCCCCCCCCAACCCCACAATCTAGTCTTCTGTACTCTGCGCTTCTTCATCAGATGTCTCTTCACCAGACTTCTCTTGCGGAGGACTGGCAGGTTTCTTCTCTGGGGGTGGTGTCTCTGGCTCATCATCTTCATCTTCATCCTCCTCCTCAGTTTTGGGTGATGGAGATTTTTCCTTGGATGCCTTTGCTGCTGCAGGGCGACTCTTTCCTTTGGCCTTTGCAGGACTTGGTGTTACTACAAAATACAATATGGCACAAAATAAATGCTGTGCAGAGTTTTGATTTTTGTTTTTTTTTGAAGAACACAATGTTGGTTAGTTACACGCACTATATAGTTTCTCCCATTTCTGGCAGAAAAGTAAGGCCTCCTGCAGATTGTGCCTGCTGCAAAAACAAAAATCCCCACCCTAATCAGATCAATGGTACAAATTTTCAGTCACAGAATTATCTTCAACAAAATCTGCGGCATGTGCAGGGGGCCTTTGGGTAGATTCACACATGGCAGATTTTGTTGCGGAAATTTCTGCAGCAAGCACATTTGATTTCTGCAAGCCCCATTCAGTCGCTGGAATTTCTGCATGTAAATCCACCCTTAAACCAAAGCCGGAAAAAAAAAAAAGTTTTTTTTTTTTTTAGTTCATTAGGGGTCTTTAAGAGATCTGAATTCTCTTCAGTTTCCCATGACACTATATGGTACTTTAAATGCTACCAATCGAAACTACAAATCTTCCCGCAAAAAACAAGCCTTCACACCACTCGACGGAAAAAATATTATATAAAAAAAAGTTATGGCTCTTGGAAAGCGGCGTGAAAAACGAAAACGAAAAAAGATGGCTTCGTCCCAAAGGGGTTAATAGGAATACATCATTGCCTATCCTGTATCCAACAAGCTATAAATGACAACATTTTTACTTCTAAAGGGGAAGATCTGACCTTCTCCATTCCCATCTAGATAGAACAAACTAAAAACATGTAAAGCCAGGCTAGCACATGCCCCAGTTGCAGTACAATCGCAACTCAACCAGGCTGTGTGCACCGAGCCCTGCAGTGTGTCATGGCTGGTTTGAAGTCCTGGGGTAAGCCATTTCTTACCTGTAGCTTTTAGTCTCGGCTTCGGTACCTTCTTCTCCCTCTTTTCAGGCTTAGATTTCTTAACAATTTTTTTCTTCTTCTTTGATCGACCATAATCACTGTCATCGTCATCTTCCACCATAAAGTCTTCATCACTCCCAGAGTCTTCTGTAAAAGACAAACAAACCATGTAATTTTAAAAATTGAATTGCACAGAAATTGTGAACTGTTGCATTTCAGGTACATATTTCAAAGCAACGGGCTGTTATTACTATATACTACTCAGATATAGATGTTATTGCAGGTGGGAAGTAAAATAAGAATCTAATCTTGTGTTGCAGTACTATGCTCCATCGAATGTCAAAAGCTTTTCACCCCTAGAAGATTGCTTTTATGCAAGAGAATCTGTTAATGTAGCGCACAAAGCATTTAACACTGGCACACAGTCCTGTATGCCACCGCGCAGACTCGTGAAGCTCATGAGGCTTGTAAAGGACTGTCAGGCAGCATTTAATCACTACTGCATGTGATATTTACTAAATCAGTGACGTATTTTTAAAGAAACGTCCAGCAATATCACGCCACTATTGTTGCATTAAAGGAGTTTTCCACTACCGCACAACTGATGACCTATACACCAGATAGATCAGTATATGATTGGTGGTGGTCCAACACCCAGACAACGCGCCAATCAGCTGCCTCCAGGCACGGAATAGCCGCCAAGCTTCAGCTCCGCTCCTATTCACGTTCTGCAGCACCAACTGCTTCCAGCTCCGTACACTGCATACTGTGCAATGACGTCCGGTGCCCGTAGCAGATTGTATACTGTGAATAGGTCATCAGTTGTGTGTACACACACACACACCTCAACAAAAAATTTTTTTTTAAATAGGATTAAATTAATAACAGAAATAGGATGCAGAACACTTAAATCGTAACAATCTGAGAAGTCTCCTCGGCCATATTACTGCATCGGCTCTGCTCCCTCACTGACACCAGCACTCCGGTCATTAGGTGGTCATGCACGTTGCTCTACACTATGAACACCAGGTGGCGCCATACTATAAGCAAATTGGGTAACTTCATTGGATCATTTTAACAGCAAGTAAATGGGAAAAACCATTAATTTGACCGAGATGACTGGTCCACATTAAATAAAATACTTTTGATAGGTCTAGACGTTTTGATTGGTGGGGGTCCAGGTGCTGAGACCTACAGTCGCTGAAACGAACGGCCTGCATCTTTTCGCTCTGGTCGGCACTATTCGGGCTGAAAACAGCTCGCATAGACATTCCATGTAAGCAGCCTTCAGCCTAGCAAGAAGTGCTGACCAGAACCAAAGTGCAGGGCACTCAGCTGAGATCTCCTGCACCTTTGTTTCAGCAGCGGTGGGAGTCTGCGCATCCAACACCCCCACCGATCAAAACTTTCAATAGGTCTATGAAATCAAAAGTTTTTGGAAAATACAACTACTCTTTAAAATAAACCAATGCTTCTTAAACTCACTCTCCAATAATTGTGCTTCATCTTCTTCCTCTTGCTCCTCCTCTTCACTCCCAGCATCTCCCATTAACATCTCCCTTTGCTTGGAGGCAGCCTTGGAGGCAGCCTGTCTTGGTTGGCGAACATTTTTACGTTGCTCCTTTTCATCTTCGCTGTCACCTTAAAAAAAAATAAAAAATATGAAGGCAGGCAGAAATAAAAGTTGAGCAAAGAAATTAAAATAGGTATAACTTGATAGCCGTGGAACGAAAAAGGCCATAATTACTTGAAGCTATGAAATAAAATTAGAAATAGATTAGATGAGCCAATACAATATCTAATATGGATCAGGGTAGCTTCTAAAGAGGATTTCTGTTTAAGAAAATATTATGCACAACGTATTTGCTACCTTGGGCCGATCGCTTTTTTCCTCTGGAAGCACGCCTCTTTTCAGGTGTTGGCTTTTTGACTTTTTTACTCTTTTTTGGACTCTCATAGTCACTATCTGCTTTTCCATCCCCTGCTGCCAAGTCATCATCACTGCCCAAGTCTTCCTCTGGAACAAAAATAAAATTATTAACTATAAATACAGAAATGGTAGGGCGCCGGGTAATTGCACATTTCAAAATTATGCCCACACAGCAAATCACACAAACCCCACACCTAGCTGCCATATTGTGAGTCTTCGAGGTATAATTTGTAGGCAGAAGTGCTAAAGCCCAAAACTATATCCAGAACTGAAGGACACACCAGAGACATTTTATTTTTCCACATCTATGTAGAAACATCCTAGAAATTTGAGAGAGGTCGTCAACTCATTTTTTCATATACTGTACAAAAAATACTCAGGCTAAAAATTAGAATTAGGGTTTTTTACATTACAAAGCTCCACAAAAGCAGTATGAGCATTGATTCAGATTACATTCACCCACACATTAGGGGCGGCAACGTTTTTGACCCCTTAACGACATCCGACGTACTATTATGTTGCTGTTAAAGTGTAGCTAAACGTTTGACTAGCTTCCGACATGTCATAATGACACGTCAGAAGTTTGGATTGGTGGGAGTCCGAGCACTGAGACACCACCAATAGCTAGAACGAAGCAGATTAAGCACTCGTGTGAGTGCCCAGCCGCTTCCATACATCGGTTTTCTGGAAAAAGCCGAACACACACACAGAGTACGGGCTCATAGGCTTTCCGTACACCAACACATTTATTTCCGGAAAAAGCTGAATAGACACGAAGCAGCTGAGTGCTCACACGAGTGTTTCAGCTGCTTCGTTCTAGTGATTGGTGGGGGTCTCAGTGCTCGGACCCCCACTAATCCAAACTTCTGACATGTCAGAAGCTTGTCAAACATTTAGCTACATTTTAAAGAGGCTCTGTCACCAGATTCTCAAATCCCTATCTCCTATTGCATGTGATCGGCGCTGCAATGTAGATAACAGTAAAGTTTTTTTGTTTTGTTTTTTTAAAACCGTTCATTTTTGGCCAAGTTATGAGCTATTTTATATATATATATGCAAATGAGCTTTGAAATGGACAACTGGGCGTCTATTGTTTTTAACTGGGCGTGTTTACGTGTATGACGCTGACCAATCAGTGACCAGTCAGCATCATACACTCCTCTACATTCATTTACACAGCAGCGATGTGCAGCCACATACACAGAGATTAACGTTAATCAAGTGTCCTGATAATGAATACACATGAAATCCAGCCTGGACGTCATGTGTACTCAGAATCCTGACACTTCTGAATCTTTTCTGTGAGATTTCCAGCAAGTGAAACGAAATCTTGTTTACCTCTAATCTCACGAGATTTCGTTTCCCTTGCTAGAAATCTCACAGAAAAGAGTCAGAAGTGTCAGGATTCTGAATACACATGACGTCCAGGCTGGATGGTCATGTGTATTCATTATCAGGACACTTGATTAACGTTAATCTCTGTTTATGTGGCTGCATATCGCTGCTGTGTAAATCAATGGAGATGAGTGTATGATGCTGACTGGTCAGATTGGTTAGCGTCATACACGTAAACACGCCCAGTTAAAAACAATACACGCCCAGTTGTCCATTTCAAAGCTCATTTGCATATATATATATATATATATATATATATATATATATATATAATAGCTCATAACTTGGCCAAAAATGAACGTTTTAAAAAAAAAAAAACAACGTTACTGTTATCAACATTGCAGCGCCGATCCCATGCAATAGGAGATAGGGATTTGAGAATCTGGTGACAGAGCCTCTTTAAGTACTTAATGCAACACAGCGTATAGGTACATAGTGTTGCTGGTGCGAGCTCAGAAGCTGAGCCCGGACCTGTCAGCTGTATATTACAGATCAGAGCTAGATTCCGATCTGGAAGGTTACCCCTAAGGGTATGTGCACACACACTAATTACGTCCGTATTTGACGGACGTATTTTGGCCGCAAGTACCGGACCGAACACAGTGCAGGGAGCTGGGCTCCTAGCATCATACTTATGTACGATGCTAGGAGTCCCTGCCTTGCTGCAGGACAACTGTCCCGTACTGTAATCATGTTTTCAGTACGGGACAGTTGTCCTGCAGCGAGGCAAGGACTCCTAGCGTCGTACATAAGTATGATGCTAGGAGCCCGGCTCCCTGCACTGTGTTAGGTCCGGTACTTGCGGCCGAAATACGTCCGTCAATTACGGACGTAATTAGTGTGTGCACATACCCTTAGATGCAGCGGTTAAAACAGAGTGCTGCATCTATGGGCTTTACTAGCAGATCAGCACCCCACGATCGCATTGCAGGGTTCTGATGGCTGCTTTGGCAGACCGGAGGCTTTACAATGGCCTTTTGTCTTCCAAGTATGGAAGCTCGTTAAAGAGACTCTGTCACCACATTATAAGTGCACTGTCTCCTACATAAGGAGATGGGCGCTGTAATGTAGGTGACAGTAATGCTTTTTATTTAAAAAAAACTATCTTTTTTCACAAAGTTAGGAGCAATTTAAGTTTATGCTAATGAGCTTTCTTAATGCCCAAGTGGGCGTGCTTTTACTTTCGACCAAGTGGGCGTTGTACAGAGGAGTGCATGACGCTGACCAATCAGCATCATGCACTCCTCTCCATTCATTTACACTGCACTAGCGATATAGATAGATCGCTATGTGCAGCCTCATACACAAGCCCTAACATTACTAGTGTCCTGATAATGAATACACATGAAATCCAGCCTGGACGTCATGTGTACTCAGAATCCTGACACTTCTGAATCTTTTTTGTATACGAAATCTCGCGAGATCTGAGCTAAACGAGATTGTTTCACTTGCCGGAATCTCACAAAAAAAGATTTCACAAGTGTCAGGATTCTGAGTACACATGACGCCAAGGCTGGATTTCATGTGTATTCATTATCAGGACACTGTAGCAATGTTAGGGCTTGTGTATGAGGCTGCACATAGCTATATATCTATATCGCTAGTGCAGTGTAAATGAATGGAGAGGAGTGCATTATGCTGATTGGTCAGCGTCATGCACTCCTCTGTACAACACCCACTTGGTCGAAAGTAAAAGTACGCCCACTTGGGCATTAAGAAAGCTCATTAGCATAAACTTAAATTGCTCCTAACTTTGTGAAAAAAGATCGTTTTTTTTAAATAAAAAGCATTACTGTCACCTACATTACAGCGCCCATCTCCTTATGTAGGAGACAGGGCACTTATAATGTGGTGACAGTCTCTTTAAAGTCATCCTTCTCCTTTAAATGGCAGTCGAGGTCTATTAAATATTTGGGGGTTCAGATTCCTAGGGACCTAGTGGATCTTTATACTCTTAACCATCAGCCTTTACTTAAAATCACTCTCAAAAACTTACAATCATACGATTGAGCACAACTCTCATGGTTTGGCCGCATAAACGCTATCAAAACGGACATCCTCCCTCGGTTTTTGTATCTGTTTCAGGCCATTCCAGTACTGATTCCTGGAGCGTTTTTTAAGACTTGAGAAGGCCTTTCGAAATTTTGTGTGGGGCACTTTGAGACCACGCCTCAACCTGAGGTCACTGTCCCGTCCGAAACTGAACGGGGGAGCTGGACTCCCGGATCTGTCCATATATCATCAGGCCGCGGTACTCGCAAGGGTAGTGGACTGGTTTCATAATGGATCCAATAAACAGTGGGTGAGGATTGAGCAATCCATAGTCACTCTCCCTTAGATCGTTGCCGTGGATTCTTCCTGATTATCAGCCGGCTCTCATGACCTTTCCGCTACTTACCCAGCACTATCTCACTCTGTGGGACAGACTTGTAGGTTAGAAAGGGCCTTTCTCATAGACCCGGGCTTCTTAGCCCGCTGTTTGATAACCCGGAATTTCCACCAGCTGTCAATACGACTCATTTTTTGAGTTGGTCCTCTTCTGATGACACGAGACTAGGTCAGGTAATGTCAGATGGGAGACTGCTTCCTTCCTTGTCGGAGTTGCGTGGGACTTGCCCGGGGAGGACGCTTTCTTGGATGGAACATGCCCAATTGTCTAACTTCTTGCGTTCGGCTCTGCCGGACGGGATGCGTATCCCCACTGAAACTGCCTTTGAGTGGGTGTTGCTCCGGCTCGGGTGATATCTACTCTATATACCTTACTTTTGGAGACCTGTGGGGACCAGCCTCCTGCATACGTTAGCGCCTGGGAGAGAGAACTTGGAGTAACCAAGTCATTGGCAGATTGGGACCGAGTTTTCTTTCTGTCTCACAAAATGCCTGTGGCTTGCCATGCACAGGAAAAGAATTTTAAGATACTGACTAGATGGTACTGTTGCCCACAGATTCGAAATAGGATGTACCCTGAGGTGTCGGATTTGTGTTGGCGTTGCGGGAATGAGACCAGAACGATGTTGCACATTTGGTGGTCGTGTCCAGCATTGCAGACCTTCTGGAAAGCGATTTTTGAAATCTATGCAATAGTGGAGGGTACTCCGCTGGTGCCCACTCCTCAGGTGGCTTGGATATCCCCGATTGCTGGCCCCTTACCGAGTATTAAGAAGGGTCTACTACGGCATTTCTTGACTGCGGCCCAAACAGTTATTCCTAGACATTGGAAGTCTACTGTGCCGCCTTCCGTTGGCGAATGGGTGGTGGAGATGGATTTTTTATGTCAAATGGAATCTCTGGCAGCGGAAGACAGTGATCACTTTGGTGGAGTTCTTTCTCTGTGGAGTGCATGGTCGTCCTTCAAATCTGGTCCACACTTTGCTGATTGGCTGAGCTGAATCCTCACATAGTTGGGGTCCGTCATGCGCGGCCTGGTACTATAGTGGCTACCGTCTAGGGGGAGGGAAAGCCTATTCTTCCTCCTCAGTCCATCCCTTCTTCTGTCCCCCCCCTTGGGATATGACACAGAGTCTCTCCTGTGATTCATGCTCATTATTTCTTGGCTTCTTCGTCTTGTCTTTTGTCCTTCCTCCCTTATCTTTCCTCTTTCTTTGAGACCTGGGGGAGTTGTCACACACTACACAGAGTTCATGGTTCTAATTTTAAGATGTGACACTACTGGTTCTAGTACTTACATATCATATGTTATGTGAATTTCTTGGATACTGCATGTGGGAAATATGACTAAGCATACTAATGTCTTACCTATGAGTAATGCTGATAATAATGATATGTATGTTTTCTTATGTATATGTTAACATTTCCAATAAAAACCTAGTTTATGAAGAAAAAAAAAAAGAAAACCTCATGTACCCCAAAATGGTACCAATGAAGACTAGATAGTCCCGCAAATTTTTTTTTAAAAAAATGTTATGGCGACAAAGTGTGCAGTGCAGTCCAAAAGCAGCTAAGATTGGGCACCATTTATCAGTGCGACACTGGCCACACATCTACAGATTACCATTTACGGCATTATTATACCAAGTATTCTGCCCAGCTTACATAAGCCCCCAAATTATAAACTGAACAACCAGTAAAACCGCAAACAGAATTACACCAAGCAAAAGAGACGCTCCAAAAGCCAAATGGCACTGACTCCCTCCCTTCTGAAGCCTACAGCGTGCCCAAACAGCAGTTTACGCCCACATAAATGACATCGCCATACTCGGAAGTACCCGCTTAACAGTTTGAGGTATTTGTCTTCAGTGGCACACTGAGCATAACACATTGGGCACTAAAATTACAGTGAAAAATCACCATTTTCACTATACACTGCGCATTATTTTCTAATGAAAAACACCTGTGGGATCGAAACGCAAAATGGGGGTTACTACTTGGGTTTGTTTTACTACTTGACCACGGAGCCCTGCAATTGTGGGCCAATGCAGCAAAAAAAAAAAAAAAAAAAAAAAAAAAAAGGTAGGCCTCAAATTCACATGTTGCCCTTTACTTCTGAGCCCTGTCAGTCTAGGCAAATGATAAATGCCTTGAGGGGTGTAGTTTCTAAAATGGGGTCACTTCCTGGGAGCTTCCACTGTACTCTGGTACCTAAGGCCTCATGCACACGACCGTGTTTTTGCGTCCGCAATTCCCCCGCAAATCCACGGGAGAATTGCGGACCCATTCATTTCTATGGGCCCATACACACTATCCGTGTTTTCACGGGTCTCCGCATGTCCGCAAATCCGTGCCGCAGAAACTCAGGACATGTCTTATTACGGGCCGCAAATTCGATGCGGACATGCCAATAGAAGTCAATGGGCCCGTGGAAATTGCGGATACACCTCCGTGTGTCATCCGCAGTTTTGCGGAAGTGTTGCTAGGCGACGACCGGGAATGAGTTCTGTCGTCATCCTGTTTTACCTAGGCTTTTTTTTTTTTCATCCGCATTTTGCGGATTACATACGGATGAACTGCGGATGACATTTCACGGAACACGGTCCTGGAATTTGCGGACCAGAAAAAAACACTACGGTCGTGTGCATGAGGCCTTAGGGTTTTTCATAGTCGACATGGCGCCCAAAAACCAAATCCGCGTGCCAAACAGCGCTCCTGCATTTGAACCCTGCCGTGTGTCCAAAAAGCAGCTTATGACCACATGTGGGTTTAATGCCATACTTGGAATAATTGCTTTTCAAATGTTGGAGTGCTTTTTCTCCTTTATTACTTGTAAAAATTTAAAAAGTCTAAGTTTTACCAGGGAAAAAAAATAAAATTTAATTTTCAGTTTCTTGGCCTAATTCCACTAGATTCAGCAGAACAAAAAAACAAAAAACTGTGGGTCAAAATGCTCACCATACCCCTTGATAAAGTCCTTGAGGGGTGTAGTTTGCAACTTGTATTTTTTTTGGGAGTGTTTAAAGCGGTTTTGTGGTGCCAAAACAGTGTAAACCTGACATGGTGCCTAATAAAATACTCTAATAAAAAGGAGGCCCCAAAATCAACACTGTGCTCCTTTGTTTGAGGCCGGTGCTTCAGTCCAGTAGCATACTAGGGCCACATGAGAGATCTCTAAAAACTGCAGAATCTGGGCAATATTGAGTCGCGTTTCTCTGCCAAAACCTTCAGTGTTGCAGAAAAAGATTGAGGCTCCATGCACACAACCGTGCCCATAATTACAGGAACGGACAGCTGGCCGTATTTACGGGCCGTGCTCCCAATATAAAGAAAGGGGGCACAGTCCGTAAAAATAAGACACGTCCTATTTTTTTTTTTCTGGCAAGTCCTTAAGGGGTTAATATATACTATAAATTACAATATAACTACTTAGGAAACATGTAAAGTTAACCTTCAGCAGGTAAGGAAAAGAGAAATTGAACAATATGGTAAGGATGTATTTACATGAAAAGTTACAATCTGTTTTTTTGCTGCGATTTTTGCAATCGAGGCGAAACTGCAGCAGTTAAACAAAAACAACTAATGCAAATACACACTTTGAAGATCTTCATTTAAATCGGCTCAAAGATATTCATTGTAGTGATATATTTCTTTAGTATAAAACCTCTAAGTCTTGTAAGTTTACCTGCAGAGTTACCCTCTTCTTTTTTGGTTTTCTTGACATCTTTTTCTTCGGATTCCTCACTGTTCAAAAAGTGTTAAAAAATTGGAAAACTTTTAATGTGCACACAAAAACAGATATGTCAGCTGAATATACTGTACCAGGTAAGGGCAGTACAATAAGGAACAAGTCCGTTCTATTAGCCGAACCACTGTGCAACCAAGATATAGTAACGGTTGAGTGTTTAGAGAGCAACCAGGGCAATAAATGGAATGGGTGGACTACGGGTACCCAGAAGGATCAAAATTAGGAATATTTAGGAAAAAGTAGTACTGAGGGGTAACGGAGTATGTAAAAATAAAACATCACTGCAGAGATCTGTATAAGGACTAACCATAACAAGGGATTATCCTTTAGAGCTAGAGGAAAGGTTTCTACACAAAACACTTATACTGTAAAAGGGAATTCTTTACTGTAAAAGCAGCGAGGCTATGGAACGCTCCTTGCAGAAAGTTATGGTGAATTCACTAGAATTTCAAAAGATGCCCGTGAGTGTTATAATATGACAAGTTATGGGTACTAGTTGATAGGTCGTTTGACGGATTTATTTAGATTGCTACATTTGCAGTAAGGAAAACATGGTTTCCTTAAAACAAAATAAGCATTTTGCCTCATGGAGGTTTTTCCGTTCTTCGGGATCAACATTGCAGGAGAATAGGCTTAACTTATGTATTTTTTTTTTCCACCGTACAAACTGCCAGTGGGAACTGGTTCACTTTCACTGGGATTGCCCATCAGGGACATTTACTGCATATCCACAGGATATATCAAATGTCAGATGCGGGTCCCATTTATCTCTAGAACAGGGCCCCCTGAAGCCCGTTCTACCTTTCTCGCTTCCTGCTGCCCCGAGCCACTTCCTGATCACATGGTCGGAAGTTTCGAAAATAGCATAGCTCGCGGAGCTAGATGTTTTCGTAACTCCCATAGGAGTGAATGGCAGTTACGGAAACAGGTGGTGGTGCCCACAGAGAGCAGCGTTACCACCCCTTTGGTTAGTATAGCCTCATTTGCAAATGAACCCTTTCCGGATTAGACTAATTTTGCATTTTATGCTTTGTTTTTTCCTCCCCGTCTTCAAAAAGTCATAATACTTAATTTTTTGTTGACAGTCTTAGGAGGGCTTAATTTTTACGGAACAAGCTGTACTTTCTAATGCTACTATTTATTATGTGCAGTGTACTGGGAAACTGGTGAAAAAAAAAAAAATCAGATTGGGGTAGAATTGGAAAAAAGCAGTTCCGCTACTTTATGGGTTTCTTTTTTTACGGTGTTCAATGTATGGTAAAAATGACACATTACCTTTATTCTGCGGGTCAGTACGATCAGGGTTACCAAATTTATGTCGTTTGTTATGTTTTAGTAAAAATCTTGAAATAAACAAAAAAATTTTGCATCACCATATGGTGACCTACATAACTTTTATATTTTGGTGTACAAAGCTGTGTAAGGCATCTTTTTGCACGTGGGAAGACGTCGTTTATATTAATACCCTTTGGGTGAATGTCTAGCATTTTGACCACTTTTTATTCAATCTTTTAGAAGGTTGAAGTGGCACAAACAAATAAAAAATAAAATAAAAAAAAAAACACGAAGAAACCCTGCAATTTAGCCGCAGGCAGATCTAAATAGCAATCTCCCTATAGCAGGGCTGGGAGCATTCACAAAGCTCTCAGCTGCTGTAGGAGTACAACGGCTCCAACGATCTCGCTGCCGACCCGAAGTGAAAGGGGCAGTAAAAACCAATCGGTGGTCACATCTGACACCGGCATCTGAGGGGTTAAATGCTTACAATCAGATCTCAGATCGCAAGTATTGCCACTGGGTCCCTGCAGTGTAAGGCGGGATTCACACGACCGGGTCGTTCCCGAGCCCGAGTGTCGGCCATTTTGCCCGGCCGGTTTGCATAAAGTTATGCATCCGTGCCGGGCCGATCCGGACAGTGACATCAGCTGCAGCTCCTGAAGGGGAATCCCCATGTGTTCAGGGATTCCGCTTCAGGAGTTTCCCCTGATGTCACTGCCCAGATATGGACAGAGACATCAAGCGCTCTGTCCAGGAGTGGAATCCCCGAAAACACGGGGATTCCGCTCCTTCAAGGAGCTAAAGTGCGGCTAGCACATAGCAGAGCGGGGAGATACCTCCCTGCTCTGCTATAGTGGCGTCGCTACAGTAGCAGCCGCAGCAGCAGCTGCTAGCGGCGCCATCGAAGGTGTCGCCGGGCCAGGGTGCTTTTAACAAGCAGGGGAAGGGAGCCAGCGCAGCGCTCCCTTCCACCTGCTGTACACCCCGGCCCTGCAACACAGTGTACAGCGATGCCATTCGTCAGAATGGCATCAACTCCTCCTCCTCACATGCACTCTGCGCTGTGAGGAGATAGAGCGCAAGCGCCGGGAAACCCGGCCATCACTCGGAACACATTCCGGTGATGGCCGTGTAATACCCGGCCCCATAGACTTCTATGGGAGCCGGGCGGCCGGGTACCCGGGCGAAGATAGAGCATGTCCTATTTTTTGACGGCCGAATTTCCCGGCCGTCAAAAAAATCGGTTGTGTGAATAGCCCCATTAGGGGTCTATTATTCCTAATGCAGCCGGGTGCCGGCCGATTTATGAACGGCCGGCACCCGGCCGGGAAACCCTGCCGTGTGAATGAGGCCTAACGCAGCAGACCCGGCAGCTAAGAAGCACGTTCTGGTTCTGAGCGAGCGCCATTTCATAACACCCTTTCCTGACGTAAATAGAGGCATATTCGCGATGGGAAAGGGTTAATAAAAAAAAAAAAGCTGTTAACTTTAAAAAAGATCTGTCACTAGTTTAGTAAATGTTTCTTTAAGACTATATAAACCTTTGAAACTGCTGCAAAAGAATGACAGAATAAGCCAATACAGATAACTCGGGAGTTTGTAGAAAATCCAGATTTTTTTTTATTTTCTTAAAGCGAACCTGTCTTGGTCATTAAACAAACGACAAGCTGCTGCAGAGTTTGCAAATCCCTTTGTAGACATGACTCTTTAGAAATCATCCATTGTAATATGTGTGAGAAGAAGTAGTTATAACTTGTTGCAGGCTGTATGTAAATCCAGCCAGTAGTCATCTGGTCGTTACTTGAGGGTTGAGAAGTCTGAGCTGGACGTGATCACACCCATTCTGCCTTGGTGGGAGACCAGCTCAGCAGGGCTGGCGTTTGCCGTCAGTTCTATATTTGCAAATGAATAAGCAGAATGACATCTATTTGACCAAAAGCTTGCCGACAGGCCCATGAGCATCATCACTTAGGCTTCATTCACATCTGCGTCAGGGCTCCATTTCAATGGTGACGGATCTGCTGCCAATGGTTTCCAGTTGTCTCGGTTGTGCAGGGGTTCCGTCGTTTTGACTGAATCAATAGCGTAGTTGACTACGCTATTGATTCCGTCAAATCGACGGAACCCCTGCACAACCGGAAACCATTGGCACCGGATCACTCACCATTGAAATTAATGGTGATTGACACAAACGGAAACCAGAGGTTTCCGTTTCAATCAGGGCTCCGTTCCGACAGAACGGAGTCCTGACGTAGATGTGAACGAAGCCTTAGATGCGGTAACATGGAACCTGTGTTTTATCATTTTCTAGTGATCGTAATT
This sequence comes from Rhinoderma darwinii, assembly GCF_050947455.1. Lineage (NCBI taxonomy): Eukaryota > Metazoa > Chordata > Amphibia > Anura > Rhinodermatidae > Rhinoderma > Rhinoderma darwinii. The sequence goes on from NC_134688.1 coordinate 355,191,992, forward strand.
GGAGAAGCTTCACTACAAGCATTCCAGGACCTGTCACCCAGTGATGTCAGATTAGCAATTCATTGGCCCTAGGAAGTGACAATCAGAAACAGCACATTCTGACTGGTAGAGAGAAGGGAAGCTAGTCATAATATAAATTATAGCCACACTTAAATTCAATGCAAGTATACATCAAATTCACACACCACAGGTTTTAAAGAGGATATAGTGAAGGCTATTTTTATTAGATGTGCACATTTACCTGTCCTCCTGCGAGTTTTTGCCAGATCTTCTTTTCTCCTTTACCTCTCTAGGAGAAGACCGAGATTTCTTGGAAGGAGGAGCAGATACTTTTCCATAATCTTCATCTGTTTGACAAAAAAAAAAATAATAATTTTTTAAAAAAAGGACTAGCGCAGAAAACAATGATACAACTCTTTTTAATCTCTCCCTCAAACGCCAAATTGCTTTATGCTGCAAATTTGGGGTAGACACTCTAGTGTCCTCACACAATCCCCCCTCCCTTATTCTGGCTAGTGCCAGGAGGAGGAGTTTGAATCTTCAAACCTCCTACACTGTGTGCCGCCATTTTCTGAGTGACTGCAGTGTGTAGGATTAGATACAGTGCTCAGCAGACAGTATAACACGAACATAAATTAACTGCTCCTATTGCCGCCTCCGCTCCAATTCCTTGAACATATGGCCGGAAGCCGCGGCCGGAAGTCGTCATCTTACTGTCCGGCAGCAGCTTCCAGTCGCCATGAAAATGGCGCCGGATTTCGCTCTGCGAACGAGCTTCGTTTTGGTCTGTGTGGGACGGCTCCCGTTCTCTATGGGGATGTATGTGCCGTATTCCGTCTCTGTATGTCGTTAATCGACACAGAGATGGAAAAAAAAAAAAAAAAGTCAGCCCCCATAGAGAAGTAAAAGTACAAAGTAAAAAGTAGAACACGAGAACACAAATAAAATTTATGCTAATATATTAAAAGCAATATGATTAAAAAAAATTAATTTCATGACACCTTCCCTTTAACATGCAGTAAAAACTGCAGGTTAACTTTATTTAGCGTGTCAATAAGATTACGGCAGTAACAAATGTATATAGATTTTTTTTTTTAATGTTCCACTACTTTTACAAGGAAGAAACTGAGGGTTAAAAATAAAATTTGAGTTGTTGCCATAGTCGAGACTAGAACTTTATTTTTCTGTCGATTAAGCGGAACGAGGGCTTATTTTTTGCGGGCGACCTGTAGTTTCTATTGGTACCATTTTGGGGTACATAACTTTCATTTTTTGTGGGAGAGGTAGTTTAATTTTTTATGGCGTTTAAAAACCCATTTTACTGTTTATTACTTGTCGTCATAGGGGATTTGAACCAGTTTGATTGCTTGCACGATATACTGCAATACTAATGTATTGCAGTATATCGTTATACTGACACTCTCCTATGAAGCCCTGGTACAAAGAGTGGACCTTGGGGCCTCCATGAGGCCACATACAAACCAACAGCACCCTGTGACAGCATCACGGGGTGCCCTTACAAGGTAACAGGGGGCCCACATTTCTAGCCATTTCAATGCCGTGCATTTAATGGGCTAAACGAGAGGGATCGCGTTCAAGCGGGATTCTGCTTGTAACACTGAAGTGTCGGCTGTAAGACCGTCTGCAGCCAACACACTCGTTCTATGGAGGCTCCATACTCCCCCACCCGACGTGCGACACACGGCGGGTGTCAGGAAGGGGTTAAAGTACCTCCACAAAAAAGATCGTGTGCACTATAAAAGGTTTTTCTAAAACACTTGAATTCTGATTTGGCTTTTAGCAGCAGCACAGACTGTGTAAAGTCGGTGCTGCTGGCTGCTCATAACTCTTCAGAGCGTCCTGCTCGTCTACCATATCCAGAACATCCGATCGCAATATAGAATTCTATAGCACTAACGGGCATTCTGGATATGGGAGCCATGTAGACAAGCAGGAGGCGCTCTCTCCTACTGAAGAGTAATGAGCAGCCAGCAGCACCAACTTTACACAGTCCGTGCTGCTGCTAAAAGCCAAATCAGAATTCAAGTGTTTTAGAAAAACGTTTATAGTGCACATTCCTGCACGATACTATATTTTCAAAGAAAGCAGAGGGACACTTTAAATGGGATTCTTCACTTTCACTATTCAGTGTGGCTCAACACCACGTGTCATATTTGATTGTGACTAGCAACCTACAACAAGGTCAGGAGTTAACTATTTAGGGGTTTGTGATCACATGAGTATAATTGCAATGTTTCAGTACAATGGTGATTTCAAAGAAGGCAGACTAATGAAGTCCTACCATTTAAAGGGAATGTGTTGCCAGAAAAACATGTTTTTTGTTTTTTTTAATTAAACATTTAGTGTGTAGGTGATTAAACATTGTTCAAATTTTTTTTATTTTTTTTCACGAGTCAGGAAATATTATAAATTAGATTCTAATTTATAATATTTCCCATTGCTGGTCACTAGATGGAGCTATTCCCCAAAATTGCAGCATTGCAAAATTGGGTAAAAAGCCCTCGCTCTAGTGAGCTCTCAGCATCCCCCCCCTCCTTTATCCTGGCTAGTGCCGGGATAAACGAGGGGTTTGAACGGTCTAACCTCCTACACTGTGTGTCGCCATTTTTTGAGCTAACACACAGTGTAGTAGGTTTACATACAGTAGTAAACGTACACAAACACGAACATACATAGAAATCTCTTACCTGCTCCTGCCGCCGCGGCTCCCTCCGGCCCGTCCGCTGCCACTGGTCCAAGTGCACAAGTCCGGAAGCCGCGACCGGAAGTAGTAATCTTACTGTCCGGCCGCGACTTCCGGTCCACAGGAAAATGGCGCCGGACGGCGCGCATTTCAAATTGGACTGTGTGGGAGCGGCGCATGCGCAGTTCCCACACAGACGGCGTACACAGAAGTGGATGGGACGGGACCCGTTCGCAGTCCCTATGGGACTGTGGCTGCCGTATTCCATGTCTGTATGTGTTGTTAATCGACACATACAGAAATGGAACAAAAAATGGCAGCCCCCATAGGGAAGAAAAAGTGTAAAAATAAGAAAAAGTAAAACACAAACACACAAATAAATATAAACGTTTTTAATAAAGCACTAACATCTTTAACATATTAAAAAATTTGTGATGACACTGTTCCTTTAAAGAGAATTTGTCACCATGTTTATGTGGACCTTTGAGGGCAGCATAAAGTGAGACCCGGAATCCAAGTGTATAACTTACTTTGCAATGTTCAGTTTTTCTTATTTGCATTACGGTTGACAACTCATTGCAACGGCCAGGATCAGAGAACTCTGTTCCAAGCCATTTAGCCACTTAGGCCCTGTTCACATCACGTTTTGGCCCTATGTTTAGCATGTACATTGGGAAAGCTCCCTACGTACACGCTAAACGTATCCATATGGCTCCATTAGCCAGAGAGAATAAAATAAATTTAAAAAAAGTGTTCTTTTTATGTAGGATGGAATAACATAGCATACCACGCTATTCCATTCTAAACACGAGGTATACATTTTTTTTTTTACATGGGAGAATATGTGACGGATGCAACTATATAGCATCAGTCATAGGTATACATTAAACGTGTACCTCGCTGAGCTTTCCTTGAGCTGGAATGCAGGGAAGAGCATCAGGCAGCGCTCGACTGGGATACTGGCCCCGAGGAAGCCCCTGACTTCACTGTCCATGTATTAACAGTGATGTCAGGGGCTTATAACTACGAAGTTCCTGGCCAAAAGTATCTATAGCGCCCTGGCCAAGGTCTTTGGGACCGAAGAAGCCCCTGGCGTTACTGTTCAATCTAGGAGTGGAATCCCCAGCCAGAGTGTTGCCGGCGCTCTGGTCAGGGAGTCTCACATTCCAAAACCCCTAACTTCACTGTCCATATATGGGCAGTGACATCTGGAGTTTCCCCATCACTCCAGGTCTGGACCCAGGAAGGGAAGTATATATATTTTTTTTATTATTATAGGTTCGGTTGTTTGACTACCTCGATGACTTTCATTTTCAATAAAAATTCAAAATAAAAAAAAAGGTTAACGAGGGTTGTTTTTTTTTTTTGTTTCAGTACAACTTCAAGTTCCAACTTTTTTTTATTTTAAACAATATTACTACTGGCTTAATAATGACTGCTGTCTGATTGAGTGTCCAGTACTAAGGCAGGGCTTTGTGTTAGCTGGTGAAAAGGCTAACACTAGACCCCCCCCCCCCTACATTATTACCCAGGAAGAGCCGGGTACGATACAGCACCTAACCATCTGTAGTGATTGCTGGATACTGGCGCAGCCACAGGCTGGTATTAGGCAAGAGAAGGCTAAAAACCGTGTCCTCTCACCCTGGTAATGCTAGCCTGCTGCGGTAATATTGTATCTGGCTGGTTATGAAAAATAGGGGGTACCACACTTTAACTAACCAGATACAACGTAACAGCAGTGTAGCATTACTAGGTTGAGAAGGACCACGGTTTTTGGTGTTTCCCAGTCTCGTAATACCAGCCTGTGGCTTCCCCAGTGCCCGACCATTACTACAGATGGTCGGATACTAGATCGTACCCAGCTCTTCCCGGTACTGGGGTAATAATGGGGGGTTAGTGTTAGCCTTTTCACCGGCTAACGCTAAGCCCCGCCTTAGTAATGGATGCTGTGAATGAATAAGACAGCGTTCATTACTAAGGCATAGTAATAAAGTTTAAAAAAATAAAATAATAAATTTATTGAAATAAAACCCACCACCGCACGCACGCACGCCCCCCCCCCCAGGAGATGTGGGCCCCACACACCCCCCCCAGTACATGGGGCCACACACACACACACCCCCCCCAGTAGATGGGGTCACACCCCCCCCAGTAGATGGGGTCACACCCCCCCCCCCAGTACATGGGGCCACACACACACACACTCCCCCGCAGTAGATGGGGCGCCACACATACACACACACTCCCCCCGCAGTAGATGGGGCGCCACACATACACACACACTCCCCCCGCAGTAGATGGGGCGCCACACATACACACACACTCCCCCCGCAGTAGATGGGGCGCCACACATACACACACACTCCCCCCGCAGTAGATGGGGCGCCACACATACACACACTCCCCCCGCAGTAGATGGGGCGCCACACATACACACACTCCCCCCGCAGTAGATGGGGCCACACACACACACTCCCCCCGCAGTAGATGGGGCCACACACACACACACTCCCCCCGCAGTAGATGGGGCCACACACACACACACTCCCCCCGCAGTAGATGGGGCCACACACACACACACTCCCCCCGCAGTAGATGGGGCCACACACACACACACTCCCCCCGCAGTAGATGGGGCCACACACACACACACTCCCCCCGCAGTAGATGGGGCCACACACACACACTCCCCCCGCAGTAGATGGGGCCACACACACACACTCCCCCCGCAGTAGATGGGGCCACACACACACACTCCCCCCGCAGTAGATGGGGCCACACACACACACTCCCCCCGCAGTAGATGGGGCCACACACACACACTCCCCCCGCAGTAGATGGGGCCACACACACACACTCCCCCCGCAGTGGATGGGGCCACACACACACACTCCCCCCGCAGTAGATGGGGCCACACACACACACTCCCCCCGCAGTAGATGGGGCCACACACACACACTCCCCCCGCAGTAGATGGGGCGCCACACATACACACACACTCCCCCCGCAGTAGATGGGGCGCCACACATACACACACACTCCCCCCGCAGTAGATGGGGCGCCACACATACACACACACTCCCCCCGCAGTAGATGGGGCGCCACACATACACACACTCCCCCCGCAGTAGATGGGGCGCCACACATACACACACTCCCCCCGCAGTAGATGGGGCCACACACACACACTCCCCCCGCAGTAGATGGGGCCACACACACACACACTCCCCCCGCAGTAGATGGGGCCACACACACACACACTCCCCCCGCAGTAGATGGGGCCACACACACACACACTCCCCCCGCAGTAGATGGGGCCACACACACACACACTCCCCCCGCAGTAGATGGGGCCACACACACACACACTCCCCCCGCAGTAGATGGGGCCACACACACACACACTCCCCCCGCAGTAGATGGGGCCACACACACACACTCCCCCCGCAGTAGATGGGGCCACACACACACACTCCCCCCGCAGTAGATGGGGCCACACACACACACTCCCCCCGCAGTAGATGGGGCCACACACACACACTCCCCCCGCAGTAGATGGGGCCACACACACACACTCCCCCCGCAGTAGATGGGGCCACACACACACACTCCCCCCGCAGTGGATGGGGCCACACACACACACTCCCCCCGCAGTGGATGGGGCCACACACACACACTCCCCCCGCAGTAGATGGGGCCACACACACACACTCCCCCCGCAGTAGATGGGGCCACACACACACACTCCCCCCGCAGTAGATGGGGCCACACACACACACTCCCCCCGCAGTAGATGGGGCCACACACACACACTCCCCCCGCAGTAGATGGGGCCACACACACACACTCCCCCCGCAGTAGATGGGGCCACACACACACACTCCCCCCGCAGTAGATGGGGCCACACACACACACTCCCCCCGCAGTAGATGGGGCCACACACACACACTCCCCCCGCAGTAGATGGGGCCACACACACACACTCCCCCCGCAGTAGATGGGGCCACACACACACACTCCCCCCGCAGTAGATGGGGCCACACACACACACTCCCCCCGCAGTAGATGGGGCCACACACACACACTCCCCCCGCAGTAGATGGGGCCACACACACACACACTCCCCCCGCAGTAGATGGGGCCACACACACACACACTCCCCCCGCAGTAGATGGGGCCACACACACACACTCCCCCCGCAGTAGATGGGGCCACACACACACACTCCCCCCGCAGTAGATGGGGCCACACACACACACTCCCCCCGCAGTAGATGGGGCCACACACACACACTCCCCCCGCAGTAGATGGGGCCACACACACACACTCCCCCCGCAGTAGATGGGGCCACACACACACACTCCCCCCGCAGTAGATGGGGCCACACACACACACTCCCCCCGCAGTAGATGGGGCCACACACACACACTCCCCCCGCAGTAGATGGGGCCACACACACACACTCCCCCCGCAGTAGATGGGGCCACACACACACACTCCCCCCGCAGTAGATGGGGCCACACACACACACTCCCCCCGCAGTAGATGGGGCCACACACACACACTCCCCCCGCAGTAGATGGGGCCACACACACACACTCCCCCCGCAGTAGATGGGGCCACACACACACACTCCCCCCGCAGTAGATGGGGCCACACACACACACTCCCCCCGCAGTAGATGGGGCCACACACACACACTCCCCCCGCAGTAGATGGGGCCACACACACACACTCCCCCCGCAGTAGATGGGGCCACACACACACTCCCCCCGCAGTAGATGGGGCCACACACACACACTCCCCCCGCAGTAGATGGGGCCACACACACACACACTCCCCCCGCAGTAGATGGGGCCACACACACACACTCCCCCCGCAGTAGATGGGGCCACACACACACACTCCCCCCGCAGTAGATGGGGCCACACACACACACTCCCCCCGCAGTAGATGGGGCCACACACACACACTCCCCCCGCAGTAGATGGGGCCACACACACACACTCCCCCCGCAGTAGATGGGGCCACACACACACACTCCCCCCGCAGTAGATGGGGCCACACACACACACACTCCCCCCGCAGTAGATGGGGCCACACACACACACTCCCCCCGCAGTAGATGGGGCCACACACACACACTCCCCCCGCAGTAGATGGGGCCACACACACACACTCCCCCCGCAGTAGATGGGGCCACACACACACACTCCCCCCGCAGTAGATGGGGCCACACACACACACTCCCCCCGCAGTAGATGGGGCCACACACACACACTCCCCCCGCAGTAGATGGGGCCACACACACACACTCCCCCCGCAGTAGATGGGGCCACACACACACACTCCCCCCGCAGTAGATGGGGCCACACACACACACTCCCCCCGCAGTAGATGGGGCCACACACACACACTCCCCCCGCAGTAGATGGGGCCACACACACACACTCCCCCCGCAGTAGATGGGGCCACACACACACACTCCCCCCGCAGTAGATGGGGCCACACACACACACTCCCCCCGCAGTAGATGGGGCCACACACACACTCCCCCCGCAGTAGATGGGGCCACACACACACTCCCCCCGCAGTAGATGGGGCCACACACACACTCCCCCCGCAGTAGATGGGGCCACACACACACTCCCCCCGCAGTAGATGGGGCCACACACACACACTCCCCCCGCAGTAGATGGGGCCACACACACACACTCCCCCCGCAGTAGATGGGGCCACACACACACACTCCCCCCGCAGTAGATGGGGCCACACACACACTCCCCCCGCAGTAGATGGGGCCACACACACACTCCCCCCGCAGTAGATGGGGCCACACACACACACTCCCCCCGCAGTAGATGGGGCCACACACACACACTCCCCCCGCAGTAGATGGGGCCACACACACACACTCCCCCCGCAGTAGATGGGGCCACACACACACTCCCCCCGCAGTAGATGGGGCCACACACACACACTCCCCCCGCAGTAGATGGGGCCACACACACACACTCCCCCCGCAGTAGATGGGGCCACACACACACACTCCCCCCGCAGTAGATGGGGCCACACACACACACTCCCCCCGCAGTAGATGGGGCCACACACACACACTCCCCCCGCAGTAGATGGGGCCACACACACACACTCCCCCCGCAGTAGATGGGGCCACACACACACACTCCCCCCGCAGTAGATGGGGCCACACACACACACTCCCCCCGCAGTAGATGGGGCCACACACACACACTCCCCCCGCAGTAGATGGGGCCACACACACACACTCCCCCCGCAGTAGATGGGGCCACACACACACACTCCCCCCGCAGTAGATGGGGCCACACACCCCCGCCCCCCGTAGATGGGGCCACACACCCCCGCCCCCCGTAGATGGGGCCACACACCCCCGCCCCTAGTAGATGGGGCCACACACCCCCGCCCCTAGTAGATGGGGCCACACACCCCCGCCCCTAGTAGATGGGGCCACACACCCCCGCCCCTAGTAGATGGGGCCACACACCCCCGCCCCTAGTAGATGGGGCCACACACCCCCGCCCCTAGTAGATGGGGCCACACACCCCCGCCCCTAGTAGATGGGGCCACACACCCCCGCCCCTAGTAGATGGGGCCACACACCCCCGCCCCTAGTAGATGGGGCCACACACCCCCGCCCCTAGTAGATGGGGCCACACACCCCCGCCCCTAGTAGATGGGGCCACACACCCCCGCCCCTAGTAGATGGGGCC